>NW_027528345.1:6442599-6648952 GCF_008692635.1 Crocuta crocuta
TGCTGCCAGCTCAGAGCCTGAAGCCTGTTTCAGTCTGTGACTCCCTCTCTCTGACCCTCCTCTTCTCACGCTGTCTCCCTCTCTCTCTCTCTCTCTCTCCTAGAAATAAATAAAACATTAAAAAAAAAAGAGTACACTATGGTGATGAGCACGGAGTAATGTACAGAATTGTTGAATTATATATCTGAAACTAATACAACACTATGTTAATTATACTCCAATGTAAATTTTTTAAAATAAATAATTTAAATAAATAAATAAAATCATTCCACCAATTTCTCTTTTTTAAATGGTATATTCAAACCATTGACACTTAATCTAATTAATTATATGATTGAGCAACAGTCAGCAATCTTGCCGCTGTTTGCTATTTTTTCCATCTGTTCTTTGTTCCTTTATTTTGCCCGCTGTAGCTGTATTTATTTTTGCTTTATAACTCCACAATTGGCTTTTTAAATGTCTTTTTAAATAATGCTAGTACTTACTCTAGGGTTTATAATATACAACCTCAAATAATACTGCTACAAATTCAGTATAAGAACCTAACCTTACAATAGTATACTCCGAATTTATTCTTCCCATCTTTTGTGCTACTATTTTCATACATCTTACTTTTACACATGGTTTTTAAGCCAAACCACATTGCTACCTCTTTATAATCTCTTACCTTTTAGATCAACTAAAAAAGAAAAAAGTCATATTTACTTTTATTTTAACCATTTCCAGAGATTTTCATTTCTCTGTGCTAATTCAGGCTTCCATATGCTCCTTCAACTTGAATAATGTCTTTTAATATTTCTTGGAAGGTAGTTTGCTGGTAATTAATTATCTCATTACTTGTTTTTGTTTGTTTGTTTGTTTTCATTTTTGGTAGCTANATTTTCATAGAATTCTGGGTTGACTTTTTTTTTTTTTTCTTTTAGCACGTTAAAGACTGCATTGTCTTCTGGATTACATACTTTCTGATGAGAAGTCTACTGTTAAGGACTGAATTGCATCCCTCCAAAAATTCATATATTGAAGCCCTAATCCCCAGCACATCAGAAAATTGACTGTATTTGGAGACAGAGCCTTTAAAAAGATGATGAAGTTAAAATGAGGCAGTTAGGGTAGGCCCTAATTCCATCTCAGGGTGTTCTTTTAAGAACAGGAAATATGGACACATAGAGAAACACCAGGGGTGCACATACACAAGGAAAGGCCATGTGAGGGCACAAGAAAGCAACCACTGCAAGCCAAGGAGATAGGTTGCAGAGGAAAACTCTGCCAGCACCTTGATCTTGGACTTCTAGGCTCTAGAACTGTGAGGAAATAAACGTCTGTTTTTTGAGCCACTCAGTTTGTGGTATTTTGACATGACAGTTCTAGCAAACTAAAACATCTATGGATTCTTAGTTTTAATCTTCTTTATGTAGGTGTGTTTTATTTATCTGGGTGCTTTTGAGCTTTTTCTCTTCATCATTGATTTTTAGTAGTTTGAATATTATTGTCTAGAGGTGGTTTCATCCTTCATGGCATTTTCTGAACTTGGTATGATGTCTTTCATTACTAATTTTGTTTTAGTTCTCAAACCATTATCTCTTCAAATATTCTTCTGTCTCATCCTCACTCTCTTCTCCATCTGAGACTCCAAAAATCATATATGTCAGGTTGATATTGTCCGACAGCTCTTAGATGCTCAGTTCTTGTTGTTTCTCCCTCACCTCCCTTGTCTTTGTATTTCAGTTTAGGTAATTTCTATTGACCTATCTTCAAGTTCACCATTTCTTTCCTCAGATGTGTTAAACAGTCTACTGATGAGCCTATCAAAGGCATTCTTTATCTTTAGAACCATGTTTTTCCCCTAGTATTTTCATTTGACTATCTCTTATGGTTTCCATGTCCATGATATCCACCTTCTGATGGTGCATATTGTACATTTTTTCCAAAAGAACCTTATGTGGAGGGTGGCTTGGCAGGAGAATTTTCTCAGTATTCCTGCTCCATCTTATGTGCAACTCTGAAAGGACTTGCCTTCCCCCAAAGACTATTGCTACTTGTTAGTTCTTTCCAGCCTATGGGCATAGGGGTGGGGGTATGGGGAGAGGGATTGTTTATTGTCTTAGTCCAGCCCCAGTCTTAAGATCTCAGATGTAAGACTTTTTAAAAAATGTTTGTTTATTTTTGAGAGAGAAAGAGCATGCATTCAAGCAGGGGAGGGGCAGAAAGAGAGAGACAGAGGTTTGGAAACAGGCTCTGCACTGACAGCAGAGAGCCTGAAGTGGGGCTCAAACTCACGAACTGTGAGATCATGACCTGAGCTGAAGTCAGACACTTAACTGACTGAGCCACCCAGGTGTCCCCAGAGGTAAGCCGATCTGTCTGTATGTCTGTCTTCCTTCCTTCCTTTCTTTTTAAAATCTAATTTAGTTAACATATAGTGTAATAATGATTTCAGAAATAGAATTTGCTGATTCATCACTTTACATATACCAACCAGTACTCATCCCAATGAGTACCCTCCTTAATAACCCCTGCCCATTTAGCCCATCACCCTATCCAACACCGTACTAGCAACCCTCAGCTTTTTCTCTGTAATTAAGAGCCTCTTATGGCTTGTCTCCCTCTGTTATTTTTGCTTCCCTTCCCTTATATTCATCTGTTTTGTTTCTTAAATTCCACATATGACTGAAGTCATATATTTGTCTTTCTCTGACTGACTTATTCTGCTTAGCATAATACATTCCAGTTCCAGCCATGTTGTTGCAATTGGCAAGATTTCATTCTTTTTTATTGCTGACTAATATTCCATTGTGTATATACACCACATCTTCTTTATCCATTCATTAGTCAATGCACATTTGGGCTCTTTCCATACTTTGCTATTATCAATAGTGCTGCTATAAACATTTGGGTGCATGTGCCCTTTTTAAAAAGCATACCTGTATCCTTTGGATAAACACCTAGTAGTGCTATAATTGCTGGGTCATAGGGTAGTTTTATTTTTAATTTTTTGAGGAACCTCCATGCTGTTTTCCAGAGTGGCTGCGTCAGTTTACATTCCTACCAGTCATGCACAAGGGTTCCTCTTTCTCTACATTCTTACCAACATCTGTTGTTTCTTGTACACATTCTGAGTTGTTAATTGCAGCCATTCTGGCAGGGATGAGGTGGTATCTCATTGTGGTTTTGATTTGTATTTCCCACATGATGAGTGATGTTGAGCATTTTGTCATGTGTCTATTAGCCATCTGGATGTTTTCATTGGAAAAATGTCTATTCATGTCTTTTGCCCATTTCTTCACTGGATTATTTGTTTTTCGGGTGTTGAGTTTGATAAGCTCTTTACAGATTTTGATACTAACCCTTTATCTGACATGTCACTTGCAAATATCTTTCTTCATTCTGTCAGTTGCCTTTTAGTTTTGTGATTGTTTCCTTCACTGTGCATAAGCTTTTTATCTTGATGAAGTCCCAATAGTTTATTTTTGCTTTTGTTTCCCTTGCCTCCAGAGATATATCAAGTATGTCAAGTCAAGTATGACTATGCTATAGCTGAGGTCAAAGAGGTTGTTGCTTGTTTTCTTCTCTAGGATTTTGATGGCTTTCTGTCTTACATTTAGATCTTTCATGTATTTTGAGTTTATTTTCATGTATGGGGTAATAAAGTGGAATATGCATGTCACTTTCCAGTTTTCCCAATACATTTGCTGAAGAGACTGTCTTTTTTTCCATAGGATATTCTTTTCTGTTTTGTCAAAGATTAGTTGGCCATACATCTGTGGGTCCTTTTCTGGGTTCTCTATACTGTTCCATTAATCTGAGTGTCTGTTCTTGTGCCAGTATGACACTGTCTTGGTGATTATAGATGATTTGTAATACATCTTGAAGTCCGGGATTGTGATGCCTCCAGCTTTGGTTTTCTTATCCAGGATTGCTTTGGCTATTCGGGGTCTTTTCTGGTTCTATACAAATTTTGGGATTGTTTGTTCTAGATCTGTGAAGAATGCTGGTATTATTTTGATAGGGATTGTATTGAATATGTAGATTGTTTTCAGTAGCATTGACATTTTAACAATGTTTGTTCTTCCAATCCATGAGCATGGAATGGTTTTCCATTTTTTTTGTGTCTTCTTCAATTTCTTTCATAAGCTTTCTATAGTTTTCAGTGTATAGATTATTCACCTCTTTGATTAGGTTTATTCCTAGGTATTTTATTGTGTGTGTGTGTGTGTGTGTGTGCAATTGTAAATGGGTTGAATTCCTTGATTTTTCTTTCTGCTGATTCATTATTAGTGTACATGAATGCAACCAACTTCTGTGCATTGATTTTATATCCTGACTTTGCTGAATTCATGGATCAGTTCTAGCAGTGTTTAGATAGAGCTTTTTGGGTTTTCCACATAGAGTATCATGTTGTGTGTAAAGAGTGAAAGTTTGACTTTCTCCTTGCTGGTTCAGATGCCTTTTATTTCTTTGTGTTGTCTGATTGCTGAGGCTAGGACTTCCAACACTATATTGAATAACAGTGGTGAGAGTGGACATCCTTGTTGTATTCCTGACCTCAGGGGGAAAGGACTCAGTTTTTCCCCACTGAAGATGATATTAGTGATGAGTCTTTCATATATGACCTTTAGGGTCTTGGGGTATGATCCTTCTATACCTACCTTCTTGAGGGTTTTTATCAAGAAAGGTGCTATATTTTGCCAAATGCTTTTCCTGCATCTATTGAGACGATCATGTGGTTCTAATCATTTCTTTTATTAATGTGATGTATCACATTGATTGATTTGCAGATAATGAACCAGCCCTGCATCCCAGAAATAAATCTCATTTGATCATGGTGAATAATTCTTTTAATGTATTGTTGGATCTGGTCTGCTAGTGCCTTGTTGAGAACTTTTGCATCCATGTTCATCAGGAAAATTGGTCTATACTTCTCATTTTTAGTGGGGTCTTCGACTGGTTTTGGAATCAAGGTGACACTGGCCTCGTAGAGTGACTTTGGAAGTTGTCCTTCCATTTCTATTTTTCAGAACAGCTTCAACAGAATAGGTGTTAACTCTCTTTAAATGTTTGGTAGAATTCCTCTGGAAAGCTATCTGGCCCTGGACTATTGCTGTTGGGAGATTTTTGATTATGGATTCAATTTCTTTACTGGTTATGGGTCTGTTCTAATTTTTTATTTCTTCCTGTTTCAGTTTTGATAGTTTATATATTTCTAAGAATTTGTCCAATTCTCCCAGATTGCCCAATTTGTTGGCATATCATTGCTCATAATATTCTCCTACTATTGTTTTTATTTCTGCAGTGTTGTGATCTCTCCTCTTTCATTTGTGATGTTACTTATTTGGGTTCTTTCCTTTTTCTTTCTGGCTAGGGTTTTATCAATTTTGTTAATTCCTTCAAAGAACCAGCTCCTGGTTTCACTGATTAGTTCTACTGGTTTTTTATTTTGCTAATATTGATTTCTCCTCTAATCTTTATTATTCCTCTTCTTCTGCTGGTTTGGGGCTTTATTTGTTTTTACCAGCTCTTTTGGGTTTAAGGTTACGTTGTGTATTTGAGACCTTCTTCCATCTTTGGGAAGGCCTAGATTACTATATACTTCCTTCTTATGACCACCTTTGCTGCATCCCAGAGGTTTGGGGCTGTCGTATTTTCATTTTCATTGGTTTCAATGTATTTTTTCATTTCCTCTTTAATTTCTTGGTTAACTCATTCATTCTTTAGTAGGGTGTTCTTTAATCTCCAAGTATTCATGGTCTTTCCAAATTTTTTCTTGTAGTTGATTTCAAGTTTCATAGCATTGTGGTCTGAAAATGTGCAAAGTATGATCTTGATCATTTTTGTACTTGTTGAGGATTGATTTGTGACCCAATATGTGATCTGTTCTGGAGAATGTTTCATGTGCACTCGAGAAGAATGTGTATTCTGCTGCTTTAGGATGAAATGTTCTGAATATATCTGTTAAGTCCATCTGGTCCAGTGTGTCATTCAAAGCCATTGTTTCTTTGTTGATTTTCTGCTTAGATGATCTGTCCATTGCTGTGAGTTGGGTGTTGAAGTCTCCTATACTACTATGGTATTAT
Source organism: Crocuta crocuta (assembly GCF_008692635.1). NCBI lineage: Eukaryota > Metazoa > Chordata > Mammalia > Carnivora > Hyaenidae > Crocuta > Crocuta crocuta. The sequence continues at coordinate 6,448,671 of NW_027528345.1, forward strand.
TATCAATGAGTTTATGTTTTTGACTGAGTTATATATTTTTGTGATTTCATATGGGGGCATAAATATTTACAACTGTTAGATGTTCTCGGTGGACAGACCCTTAATTATGATAAAATGCCCTTCTTCATCTCTTGTTACACTCTTTATTTTAAAATCGAGTTTGTCTAATATAAGTATGGCTACTCCAGCTTTCTTTTGATGACCATTAGCATGATAGATGGTTCTCCATCCCCTTACTTTCAATTGCAAGTGTCTTTAGGTCTAAGATGAATCTCATGTAAGCAACATATAAATGGAAATTGTTTTCTTATCTATTCTGATACCATATGTCTTTTGATTGAAGCATTTATTCCACTGACATTTAGAGTGAGTACTGAAAGATATGAACTTAGTGCCATTGTGTTGCCTGTAGAATTGGTGTTTCTGGTGATGTTCTCTGGCCCTTTCTTATTTTTGTTGATTTTGGTCTTTTTTGTTTTGTCTTTTCTCCCCTCAGAGAGTACCCCTTAAAACTTCTTTCAGGGCTGGTTTAGTGGTCACAAACTCCTTTTCTTTTGGTTTGTCTGAGAAACTCTTTATCTCCCTTTCCATTTTGAATGACAGTCTCACTGGATAAAGAATTCTTGGCTGCATGTTTTTTCCAATTGAGCACATTGAATATATCCTGACACTCCTTTCTGGTCTGCCAATTTTCTGTGGATAGGTCTGCTGTGAACCTGATCTGTCTTCCGTAATAGGTTAAGGACTTGTTTTACTTTGCTATTTTCATTATTCTTTCCTTGCCTGTGTATTTTGTGAATTTGACTATGCTATGCCTTGGTGATGGTTGGTTTTTGTTGAATTTAACAGGAGTTCTCTGTGCTTCTTGGATTTTGAAGTCTGTGTTCTTCCCTAGATGTAAAGTTTTCTGCTATAATTTGTTCACATAAACCTTATGCCCCTTTTCTTTTCTTTTCATCTTCTGGGACTCCTAGGATTTGGATGTTATTCTTTTTTAATAAGTCACTGAATTCTCTAAGTCTTGTATTGTGATCTTTTGCCTTTGTTTCCCTTTTTTTCCCTGCTTCATTATTTTCCATAATTTTATCTTCTATATCACTGAGTTGCTGCTCAGCTTTGTCCATCCTTGACATTGTGGAATCCATTCTAGATTGCATCTTGGTTATAGCATTTTTAATTTCACCCTGACTAGATTTTGTTTCTTTTATCTCCACAGAAAGAGATTCTCTGGTGTCTTTTATGCTTTTATCAACCCCAGCTAGTATGCTTATTATTGTGGCTCTAAATTCTAGTTCAGAAATCTTGCTTATATCTGTGTTGATGAACTCCCTAGCTGTCATTTTTTTCCTGTTCTTTCTTTCGGGGTGAATTCCTGACAAGTTCTGTGGCCCAAGTTATATATTGTTGTCTTAATCCTCAAATCAATTCCCTAGGTGTTCAGAATGGTTTGGTGCTGAACTAGCTGCACTGCAGGGACAAGACAAGCTCAGGTTCTCCATGCTGCTCTGCCATCTTAACTCCTGAGGTAAAACTTTCTTAATGATCATACCTCTCACCATGTACTAGTAGCATAAGTGACCTTTAATGTCCTAGGTGCCAGATGGTTTCTTGCCCCTTCTCTTCAAGTGGGGGGCTTTCCCTGCCTTTTACCCACCCCTCAGCTACATGGGCCCTCACAATGCTAAAAGGGTTTCAGAGTTTGCTGCTCTCCCACACAATGTTTTTAGGCCTTTATTCTTCAAAGAGAAAGGATCCAGGCAAAGCTTCATGGCTTTTCCACAGAAGTAGCTGCTCCCTTTCTCTAATCCTACCTCACTGATTTAGGCTTTTCATAGGCTCCCACTCTGCCCCTAATCTCTCTGTGTACATTGGTAAAGGGCCTACAAGTATATATGGATATACATATATCCATACACACACATACACACACACACATACCAGGTACTCTATATTCTTACATAGCCCACACCTAGCCTTTAGCAATTTATTACAATATTTAACTAAACTGCTCTTATCTGATGTCCCTCCTTGTAGATCCTCTACTTTACTTAGACTCCAGGCTAGTTGTTTGCCCTATGAACTCAATTTTCTGATAGATTCAAGAAAATGTATGATTTTGTCTAATTAGTAGAGTGAGAGAAATGCTCTTCCCAATTTTTTATTCTTATTTGGAAACCAGAAATTCCCAAATTTACTTTGGATTGCTTCCTGTTCCATGCTATAATTTCCCACCGAGTCTCTAACTTTGAATAAAGGTCCATTATAGTCTATAAAATTGTTTGAGGGCCCTTTGCAAAGAAGGAAAAAGGAACATGCTTTTGATGAAGCAGTAGAAAGAAAGGACAATTGCTGGCAGATGACTAATAAGAGATAAAAAAAAATTATGTTGACAGCAAACATTTGCAATCAAGGGTGAGAGGCAATCACCACAAGAATTCAAGCACTTCTTCCAACCCTGGGGAGAATTTGGGGAGGATCTTTGACTTTCCATAGTTGTGTGTAAGGGAGAGTTCAAATAGTTTTAGGTGACTGTTAAAGGAAAGAGTGACTGCGTGTGGCGACAGGACTTGGGTTACTCAAATTATAGGGATACAGCCAGATCATTACAACTATTTGTCATCAAATCTAAGCAAGGTTGATTTGTGGTCCCAAGATGTGATATTACACTTTTTGTATAGAGAAAGTTAATACTAAACTCATCAGTTTCTTTAGGCTCCAAATTTTTAACAGACTCTTCAGTAGAGTTATCTGAATCCCACAACAACAGAGAAAAACATGCTCAGAACATTTGGGTGACATCTTTCTGTTTTTATTTTAAATTTTTTTTTACTTCTAGGAGAGAGAGAGACAGCGTGAGCAAGGGAGGGTCAGAGAGAGAGAGAGTCACAGACTCTGAAACAGGCTCCAGGCTCTGAGCTGGCAGTCAGCACAGAGCCCGACGCGGGGCTCGAACCCACGAACCGCGAGATCATGACCTAAGCGAAAGTCGGACGCTTAACCGACTGAGCCACCCAGGCGGCCCACGTCTTTCATTAAAAGACATGATACAGGGGCACCTGGGTGGCTCAGTCAGTTGAGCATCCGAATTCACCTTGTGTCATAATCTCGCAGTTCATGAGTTTGAGCCCCAAATTGGGCTCACCTCTATCAGCACAGAGCCCACTTTGGAGCTCTGCACCTGCCCTGCTTGTGTTCTCGCTCTCTCTCTCAAAAATAAATAAGCATTAAAAAAAAAAAAAGAAATGAAGTAATTTGGCTTTTTGAGCTATCCTATTTATTAGATATTCTGAGGGGGAAACTGAAGTTTAATTTTTATCATATTGTCGGGGGGTGGGGAGAGGGGCCCAAAGGGGATCAAATTTTAGAGGCCATCTTAGCATCTGAGTAATTTTTTCCAATCCCACAAGATCAGATGGCCTGATTTCCTTTCTCAGTGTTTCTGGTAGAAAAGGCAATTTTCAAGACTTGAAATAGCAATTTCTTAGCCATCACAGAGGCTCTTAAAATCCATTTTTTAAACTCCCATAGACTTCCACGTGTAAATGAAAGAAGACTCCTGGAAATACACATTTTTCTATTTTGAGAGATAACTCACTCAAGCATAAAGTTAATACAATTTATTATACCAAAAGTAAAGTTGCATTAGAGTGAGCTCATAACAGATGAGTAAACACACTTCACAAGAATGGAGTTGGCATGTCTGCTATCCTGAGTTTGTCTCCTTCAGCTTCAATGCCTCCTTAAATATCTCACTCCTACATCAGCCCTGTTGACATAGGACAGGCTTGTCTTCCTTAGAAAGGTTTTGAAATACTGAGACCCTTGAAACTTCAGAGTTAACCCTTAGATAGGTAACTTACCTTTGATTATTCTGAGGAAGACAAAATATTTAATCAGTACCTTGAAATTAAAGTACCGAAACCAAGTTTAAGGGCTCCTGAGCCAGCTGCTCAGGTTCATACACTAGGTTTAATGAAAACTTACTAGCTGTAAGACCTTGGGCAGGGTGGGTAATTTCTCTGAGTTTCAGCTGCTTCATATTAGAATGAAAATTATAAGAGTGCCTAACTCATAGAGTTGTTGTGAGGAGAACTATATGCAAACCACTTAACACAGCATTTAGCACACAGTGTATATATGGCAAAGGTTGGATATTTACCACCACCATCACCATTATCACCACTACCACCATCGTCATCATCATCATCACTGCTACTACATCAAATATCAGGCCAACTTGCTACCCATCCTCCCAACTCAGTTCCTTCATTTGACAAATTCTTACATACTCTCTATGTACCAGTCTTTTCTCTAATAGCTTGTGGATAGTAAATTAAGGATACAGGTTTTATTCCCTCTGCTGCTTATCAGAAAGACACTTTATGTCCCTGAGCCTGGGTTTCCTCTTCAATAAAATGGCACAAATCCCAAAATGAGGATAAGGTACATTAAGGCACTTGCATAAACCTGAGAGTGAGTGCCTCCTTAAGTTCTGTACTTTAGGGGGGCACCTGGGTGGCTCAGTTGGTTAAACATCCAAGTCTTGATTGTGGCTCAGGTCATGATGCCATGGTTTGTGAATTCAAGCCCCACATTGGGTTCTGTGCTGACAGCATGAAGCCTGCTTGGGATTCCCTCTCTCTGCCCCTCCCCTACTCACTCTCTCAAAATAAATAAAAATAAACTTTAAAAAATGATTTAAAAAATTTTGTACCCTAGGTCTCTTGCTTGCTTCATCCTCATCCCTGGCTCTGGGAATAATAATAATTCACACAATTATTGCATGGATCATGGAGTTGAGGAAGGAGGGAGGTGGTAACTGCATTTGCCTGGCATAAGAGTGGGATTTGAGACAGGCTGTCCAAGGAGGGGCTATAGACCAGACCTTAAAGAATAAGAAGAAACCTAATAGGCAGGCATATGAACTGTGGGCATATCAAATAGTACATGATAGATTGTTCTTGGGAATGACCTATGGCTCAGAAAGAAATGATGACAAGAGCTAGGGGACTATTATTTATTCAGCACCTACAATGTGTGAAGCATGGCTGAGCATTTTGCAAATATTATCTTTAATCCTCAAGGTACCCTTAGAAGGTTAGTATCACTTATCCCCATTATACAGCACAGCTTCAGAGAGCTAAGTCCAAGGAGGCAAAAAGTTATAGCGTATTAGTTTTCTGTTGCTGCTATAATGAATTGCCCCAAATTATCTCAAAACAACACAAATTATCTTACAGTTCTAGAGGTCAGAAGTCTGACACAGATCTTGCCCAGCTAAAATCAAAGTGTCAGGAGGGCACTGTTCCCTTCTGGAGGCCCTAGAGGTAAATCCATTTCCTTGACGTTCAGCTTCTAGAAGCCACCTATACCATTTGCCTGTGGCCTCCTTCCTTTATCTTCAAAGCCAGCTGGTCAGGTCCTTCTCACATGTCATCACTCTGGCCTCTTGTGTAGTCATGGTTCTTTGACTCTAACTCTCTCTTTCAATTTTTAAGAACCTTGTGATTATATTCAGTATACCCAGATAACCCAGGATTATCTACTTATCTTAAGGTCATTTATCAACCTTAATTCCATCTATAACCCAATTCCCTTTTGCCATGTAACCTGGCATATTTACAGGCCCTGGAGATGATGGTATGGACATCTTTTATGGGGGGGGGGTTAGGGGGTAATTATTCTGTTTACATCACAGGGTTTGTTAGTGGCAGAGCTGTTAGATTAGGGTCAATTTTGATCTCATCCTGAGTTGATAAGGAGACATTAAAGGCTTTTCAATACTGGAGTGACCTAAATAGATCTGTATTTTAGATTAAAAAAAAAAAATCTTGACTCAGAATGCAGCAAGGAACTGGAGAAGAAAAAAATATTGGCATTAGAGAATTCAGTAAGAATTAGTGATATAACAGTTATAGACATGGAGAAAATGGAGTAGATTGAAGGATATTTCAGAGGTAGAATCCTCAGGGCCATGACATGTTGAATACAGAAAGGGAAGGAGAGAAAGGATCAAAAGGTGAATCCTAGATTTTCTAGTTTAGCTGATTGCAAGGATTGTGATTTTTCTTTGCATTTCTACTTACAATTGCTTTGTAATACATTCGTTATAACCATTCATTTATTCACCAAACATTTGCTCAGTGCCTATTATATGCCTGACTATTATTGTAGCATGTGAATCATATCAATGAACCCAAAATACAAAAAGCCTTGCCCTTTAGGAGCTTATCTCCCAGTTAGGGACAAATCCATAGATGATAATCATCAATAAGAAGTTCAGAGTATGTTGAAAGGTGGTGAGAGCTATTGGAAAAAGGAAAAAATCAGGGTAAGTAGTATCAGAAATACTGAGGGTGGGACGGTGGGGTGCAATTCTTACAGGATGGTCATAGTGAATTTCAATTAGAAGGTGCCATTCAGGGGCACCTGGGTGGCTCAGTCAGTTGAGCACCCAATTCTTGATTTTGGCCCTAGTCATGAACCCAGGGTCGTGGAATCAAGCCCTGTGTTGGGGTCTGCACTAAGCATGGAGCCTGCTTAAGATTCTCTCTCTCTTGGGGCGCCTGGGTGGCTTAGTCGGTTAAGCTCCAACTTTCGCTTAGGTCAGGATCTCGCGGTTCGTGGGTTCGGGCCCCGCGTCGGGCTCTGTGCTGACTGCCAACTCAGAGCCTGGAGCCTCTTTCAGTCTGTGACTCCCTCTCTCTCTAACCCTGCCCTGCTCGCGCTGTCTCTCTCTTTTTCTCTCTCTCCTAGAAATAAATAAAACATTTAAAAAAAAAAAAAGATTCTCTCTCTCTCTCTGTCTCTCTCTCTCTCCTCCCCCACTTGCATGTTCCCTCTCTCTCTCAAAAAAAAAAAAAAAGGTGACATTTGTGCAAAAACCTGAAGGAGGTAGAGGAATCATCCCTGGAGACATCTGGGGACATGATTCCTAGCAAAGGAAGCAGCGAGTACAGAGGCCTGACCATGGGAGAGCGCTGGTGGGCTTGAGGATTATCAAGGCGGCAATGTGACCCGAGCAGAGCAAGCAACGGGGCAAGAGGAGATGATTCTTCTCCTGTCCAAAAGGGAGAAACTGGCCTCTTGCAAGAAGGAGAGGAGAGGGTGAGTGGGAAAGACCGAGCAGTGTAAGCCCTGTGCCTGGTCACAGATGGAAAGTGCTCCATCCATGCCTAGCTGCCCACTCTCTTTGGAACCTTAGTCATCCATCACTCCTCTTGACACACAATGTCACCGAAGAGGAGTTAGTGTTTGTTGCACTCTAGCCATATGAATTATCCTCTAAACAACCCTGTGAGGTCAATAGAGTGGCTAGCTTCGTTTCGCAGGTAAGGAAGATGCTTGAGATGACACAGCTAGAAAGCGGCCGACTGGGATTCAATCTGGGACCATCCAGCTCCAGAGTCTGCTTACTCCGTCACTCCTCTCCACACTCTGGGCGCACAAAGAGCTGAAGGGTACCAGAAAGAAGTCTTTTCTGTCTAAAGCCGTCTCCTCACTAATCCCTAAAACCCCATCATTAACACTGCATTCCAGTCATATGCACTGTCAGAAACTTAAATGAGTGATGTGAAAAGCTCCTTATGCCTTTCGATGAATGAGTCCACCCATCCATTCAATAGGAGTTATTGATCACCGACTAGGTGTTAGGCTCTGGGCCAGGACTTTTCTCCATGGGAGGAAGGACATGACAGCAGGAAAGCGTATGCCAAAGAAGAAAAGTGGGGCCATAAGGACAAATTTCATTTATTTGAAGTTTTGCCTCAGGAGATGTCCACATTTATCACTTAGTAACCATTAAGTCACCACACAGTATGATGATGCTCATCCTTTCTGCTGGAGAACTCTGCCTCCACAGCTAATTGCCTTACATCTATAGTCTAGTTCTTGTCAGTTTTGTCACACTGTTATTACATACAGTAATGGTGTGTAAGATATTAGCCTGTCATTATATATAAATGTGTCTAAGGAAAACTCATTTCCAAGAATCATTTTTGAAAATGAATCCAGACGAGAGGTAAAAGCTTATTTTCTATCTCCAAGGACAACATAAAGTAACTCTGAAGCTTGTGTGAGAATCATTTAAGGTGGAGTCTATGCCCTGAGGAGTACGAAGCCACAAACACACTTTTGGGTGTTGGGGGAAGCCCAGGAAAGAGTTAAACTGGGAAGGAGAAGCAGCTTTCTTCTCCGTGTCTTGCCTTGAGGGGATGAACAACCCAGCCCTTTCCCCACTTACCGTTCTTCTATTTATTTTATTATGGTTAATAACACGTGACCAGAAAATCATTTTTATCATTTTCCCTCTGGTGCCATTAAGTTTAATTTCCTTGTTTTAATAATACAGCACCAGTGACTTGCCTGATATAAGAACTTTTCTCTTCCAGTTATCTATTAACGTAACACTTTAATTTATCACAAAATGTACATTTCATATAACTTTCAAAACCCCTGGGGTTGTGATACCCCTAAGGGTTGGGTTGTATCTGTGTTCCTGGTATCTTCCCAATTTGTTTCTGATAACTTTCAACACTGAGATGTAAATACTAGGAAAGGCATGATGTGTGTCTTGTGTCCCTGGACGCTGCCTGCATGTGACAGGTGTTCAAGAATGCACAGTGAATGATGAACAAAATGCATACCTTCTCAAACCTCATGCCCTCGCACCTCTGACCAGGCACAAAACAATCAAACTCTTTTTCCACATGAAGAGTTTGTCTAGGAAATGGCATGGAAATGGGTTCTAATCACACTCAGAAAATGGATTAATCTTAGGATATCTAAAAACTTTAAATGCAACAAGCAAGTGTCAAATACCTGCTGCCTATAAAGGAAAGACCCTATTCTGAGTACTAAGAGCAAAATAAAGGTACCCTACACATTTTGTCTGCCCTACAGGGGCTTACAGTCTGGCAGGAACCTGGTGATGACCTGCAGACAGACCCGAAGTGACCTCAGGTCCTTTTCCCTACAAAGTTTTCTAGAATCCTTACTAGTCCCATTCAGCTGGCAGTTCCAGGTAAAGATTTAACTTATGGGCTCTAAAGATTGCCTGGTTCAGGTCCTGACTCAACCAAGTACTAGCTCTGTGACTTTGGGCAACTTATGTACCTTTTCTGCACCTCTGTTTCCTCATTTGTAAAATAGGAATAAAACTGGATCAATTTCACGGAGCTGTTGTGATGATTAAATGAGTTCATGTATATAAAATGCTTAGAACCATATCAGATACAGAGTAAGCATTCAGTTAATATTGGCTATTATTTGATTCATTATTGCCACATTGGGATAAATTATGTTTTATATGGTGATCTTGAGCTACAAGTTTTTATAATTGTATATTTTAAATAGAAATATTTTTATCACTCTTTAGAATGATACATGATCATTATAAAAGATTTACATTATGTAGAGAAAGAAAATGTTTCCCTGTAATCTTACCCCCAAAGCTAACCATAATTCACAATTTGGCAAAACTTCTTCCATAAAACAATTTGTGTATTTAAGAATGTGTAGATATATTTGTGACATAACAATTATAACGTATATGTTGTTCCATAAAAAGCTTACTTGTTATACTCAATGTATTGAGATAATCTATCTGTGTAAATACATTAAGATCTCTTCCAAGATTACTATAACTATTATTGTATTAGCAGACATTTAGAGCATTTACTGATTATATAGTGTTCACAAAGATTTGGGCTGTACTGTTCAAGCTAAAGCTCATGTTCCTTGAAGGAAATGTCACTGAATTCCCAAAGAGTTCTGAAGATAGAGACTTCTGAGTGTGTATATTGATTGGTTGATTGATTATTTTAGGAGAACTGGACAAGAAGCAAGCTTTAACTGCAGAAAGTTCTATTTCTGTTGTTTTTTTTTTAATGTTTATTTTTAAGAGACAGAGACATAGCATGAGCAGGAGAGGGGCAGAAAGAGAGAGGGAGACACAGAATCTGAAGCAGGCTCCATGCTCTGAGCTGTCAGCACAGAGCTCAACATGGGGCTCAAACTCACAGACCCCAAGATCACGACCTGAGCCAAAGTCAAACGCATAACTGACTAAGCTACCCAGATGTCCCAGAAAGTTCTATTTCTAATTTTTTTTAAAGTTCTAAAAAGTATTTTGACTGGCATGCTATAACTATTTTGCAGGATTGCTATGAAGACAGAATAAGGTAATACATATAAAGGGCCTGAACCCATATAAATGCTCAAGGGCTGATGCCTATCATGGCTGGAAGGATGGCACTTAACTGGAGAAGAATCGAAACACCATCTGTCTTGGATGATGTAGTCATTGAGCTAAGTCACATCTCTGATAACCACCTTAGGTTCTAAAATTCTATTCTTTAATGAGTAGGTATTGTACTACTAAAGATAAACTAGAGCATGGACATAAAAACACAGAAGAACTACTCATCCTGATCCTGCAGCAACTAAAAATTATCTACATGATGTTTGTTAATTAATAAGAAAGGTTAAAAATAGTGTTTATCAAATTTGCTTCCTCTGTCTAATGACCTGTAGAAGGAGTGGCACTTTCAATTAGCATTTCATTGCCTCATTCCACTTGCCCACAATAGAGAAAGATATGTTAGGAAAATAGACATGGGAGAGGGGCAGGAGAGAGGATGATTATTGAATAAAGTTCAAGTTCTGCTTTTTATATCATAGTCTTTTTATTCAGGGTTTCTCAACCTCGGCATCATTGAGATTTGGGGCCAGATACTTCTTTGTTGTGGGGGCTGTTCTGTGTATTATGTATAACAGCATGTCTGGCCTCTACACACTTGATGCCAGTAGCATCTTCCCCCACCAAGTTTTGACACCCCAAACTCTCTCCAGACATTGCTAATGTTCCCAGGGGAGCAAAGGAAACTAGTGATAAATGTATATGTACATATTTTTGTATAGCATGTTACACTTTGCAAATGCATTTAATATTTATAATAGCTATATGAGTATACTGGGAAGATGGTCTCCATTTTATAGATAGGGCAAACATGATCTTATAATACTAAGTGTTGTGACATCAAATTTTAAAACCACGGAGATGGCATCATGAGTCAGATGAGAAGAAAATAGTCCATGGCTTTTTTGGGTCTTGTTTTAGAGCCAGAGCTTTCCCCCTATACTTGAAGACCACAGAGGGGATGTTCAGGCAGCCAGCCTCAAAGAGGACCCTCCAACAAAAGGCAAGTGTAAGATGCAACCATGTAATTCAGAGTTAATTCAATTAGCTGTAGAGATAATGGTTTGAAGAAAAATTTGCCTGTCCTTACAAAGATGGAAAATGGGATAGCATGTGAATAAATGATTCTAATCACTGCAATGATATATCTTTAAGAGGTATGGGCATTCTATCTATCAGGAAAGTCTGCCCATTAATTAAAATTGTTATGGAGAGACTCAAAGAGAATTAAAATAGATAAGAGCCATGGCAACAACAGGTCTGGAAACCAATGTCTTGGAAAATAAAGAAACTGCCTGAAGTCAGGGACTCATAATACAAACATTAAAAGAGGAGAGGTTTCTAGATGCCAGGAAGAGTTGGAATCCCAAGGAGATGGGGAATAAGATGAAAAACTATAGGAAATTCACCAAGGTCATTGACTCTGAGGCTGAACCCCTAAGTAGCACAGGCAGACATTTATTAATTTGCACATGCCATTCCACTGGTTGTGTGGATATCAACGCAGCTGCTTATTTCTGCTTAAAGCTGTGGAGGCTTTTTTATTACATCAGAACTCAGGTTTGTAGACAGTGAAAATGTCATCACATTAAAAACAATCTGTTTCACATGTGTGAGATAATAGGATTTGGGGTTAATGAGCTCATGTCTGGGATATCGATCCAAATGTGAATAACTTGTAATTGGCCATCACTCAATACCAGCTTATAACCAGTCTGGGCTATATGAATGAGACGCTTTATTCACTGAAATAACTACAGAACCACAAAAACCAACACTTGCTCACAGAACTGGTCAATTGCCAAACAGCATCTCCCTCTTCCCCTTCCCCTCACTCCCCTATTTCCAATTAAATATGAAATTGTGAGGAGAATATAAGATAATATGTAGGGCCATCATAAATTACTGGCCTGGCAGGGCCCCACATGTAGAATGAAGAAGCTGGGATTTAAGACATAGCAAGGGTCCTTCTTTTTCACCAGAAGCATTACTTTTATTATTTTGCCACCACAAACCCAGGTTTTGAAAGATTTGCTCTTCAAATAGTAAGGTTATTTCAAACAAGGATGTTTTTCTTTTTTTTTTTTAATTTTTTAAATGTTTATTATTGAGACAAAGAGAAGCAGAGCATATGTGGGGGAGGGGGAGAGAGAGGGAGACACAGAATCTGAAGCAGGCTTCAGGCTCTGAGCTGTCAGCACAAAGCTCAATGCAGGGCTCAAACTCACCGTGAGATCATGACCTGAGCTGAAGTGGGACGCTTAATCGACTGCGCCACCCAGGCGCCCCAACAAGGATGTTTTTCAATAATGCAATGCCTGGCTCTAATTTCCTACAACTCTATTTATGGTACTACCCTCTTGGTCAAGATACTCCCTAGGATTATTATCCATAAACCAAAATATTGTTCATGAATAGTAACAATGACAATTTATCAGAGCCCTCAAATTGACAGTTAAGTACAGAGCCCCCAAAGCTATGGATACTAGCCCTAGTATCCACCAAGGAAAGAACTGAGAGAAACAGGAAGTGTCGGCCTCTACTCAGTGCAGACTGGAAATGTTGAGACACCCCCACGAAGTCCCATAGGTTTGAAGACTACATTTATCATGTATTCAAGGTATAACCATTGGGCGAACTCCTAAAGCTCTCTGAGCCTCAGTCCTCATATCTATGGGTAGATGAGTATCTGCCTTAAAAGTTATTGTGTAAATAGAAAAGATGGTGGTTGTTAAGGAACTTGTCACTTAGTAGGTACCCAATGGAAACTAGTTTCTTTACTTACTCCCAGGTGGCTCATCAATCCTGTACTGGATATTGGAATAATTACTATTAATCTTGAACTGATAAGGGGTCAAGCATCTTAAAACAAACTGATTAAAAGAAAATTGGGCCACCCATTTGTGAATATATAGCTATTTGACGCTGAGTTGCTACATTCACTTGTAAAGAGCCTGAAGCAAGGTTCAGATCTTTCTGTACAAAGACTAACACTAGGGGGAGACTCTCTCCCTTCTCAGCTGAGAAGGATTTGTAAAACCCCTTGCCCAGTCACCATCCCAATGCTCTATGAGCATTTCATAATTAGTATCAAGTTCAGTAATTGATAAGTAGATTTGGGCAGGCAGCAAATGCCACTTATGGTATGGGGAAATGAAGCCCAGCAAGATCACTAGAAATTATTTCCTAAAGTAGTTCAGAAAGTCTAAGGTAAAAGTTAAAATTAAGAAACCGCATCTTTTAAGCCTCTAATAATATCACGTATCAAGCAATGTGTTCCTTGTAATCATAATATTTTATTTTTCTTGGCATAAAAGTGATACTTAATGATTAATAAGATTAGTGATTATATATTAACGACATTAAGGATAACAATAAAAATTAACACCTAACGTGTACATTTTTAAAAATTCTTCCAACGGTCCAGTGAGTAGATACGTCAATCTAATTTTCTGTTTGAAAAACTGAGACATAGAGAGGTTAAATGACTTAAAAAGCAACATGGAACAGTAGTTAAGAACACAGACTCCAGAATCTGACTGACTGAGTTCAAGTCTCAACTTTACCACTCACTGGCTGTGTGACCTGGCAAGCTAATTAACCTCACTTTCTTTATTGTCATAAAAGGGTAATAGAAGTACCTACCTACATGGTTTATTTGGAGAATTAAATGAGTCAGTATATGTAAAACACTTAGAATAGTGCTTGGCACATTGTAAGTACTTAATACGTGTTGGCCATTATGTGATCGAAAGTCACGTGTTTATTTATTAATTTATACATTCCTTAATTGCCATTGTGTCAGGTCTTGACATTGGGGGAAAGCAATGAAAAAGATCTTATAGTTTACTGGGAAAGACAGACATTATGTGATTCCTGTGGGTCCTATGGCAGAGGAAGCCGGTGTCAGGCAGCACACAGGAAAGAAGAGGTTAGGGCCAGGTAAGTGATGGGTAGCGCTAGAGCATGCGCTAGACACCAACTGCACTGAAACATTAGTAGCAGCAAAGAGGGATTCTCATCAACCGCTCTAAAGCTATTTTCATGGTTTGTGGATTAAGAAGACTAAGAATTTTCATATCTAGTCCTAATTCTGAAATTTTCTGGACAAATCATTTGACTGCTGGATTTCCATTTCTATACACATTGAAGGTCAATCTCTCACAGTTGCTCTGGGGAAGGAATTAAAATTACTGTGTGGGCTTCCATGATTTGTAAAGAATCTACAAGGTCATAAAAACCTGGCAGTGAGATCAATGGGTTACAGGGCAACCACATACCTTTTCTTAGAAGGGATCATATCAAAGGGGTGGACATAGAGGAACACCAGGGGCTTTCTCTGTGGCATCCCAGAGCCAGAACATGGGTTCTTGTCTGGTGGCTTCCAAACCTTTTGCTACTAAGGATACCTTTCACTAGTTGTCTGTCATGATCTCCATGCTTTTAAATATTTGAATTGCCATGCTGACCATATAAGTAAAAATTGATCAATTCTTCATTTAGATTCATTAGAGAGCATTTCATACATGTAAGATAGCAACATTATCATCCTGAGCTGCTATAATCCAACCAAAATGCAATGAAAATTTCCTATAAAACATTCATTGAAAAAATTTGGAAAAAAACAGAAGAGTATAGGAGTGGAATAACTGCCAAAATTTTGACCTATTTCTCTTAGATCTTAATTTTAGCACTGTTTTTCTTAAGATAGTTGAGATCATATTGCATATCCCTATCTTTAGGTGGGGGTGGAGAGCTGTTGAGTATCATTTATCCTTCCCAAACTCTGCCCCCTTACTGCACGCTGAGACCCCATACCACCCACATCATAGCACTTCCCACATGACACTAAGTTAATTTGATTTTACATGTGATTCTCTACTGGGGACTGAATGTTTGCATCTGCCCAAAATTCTTATGTAGAAATCTACATAAGATGGGGTGGTGGTATTTGGAGGTGGGGCCTTTGGGAGGCCATTAAGTCATGAAGGTTGAGCACTAATAAGGGATTAGTGCTTTATGATACATTAGTGCCTTTACAGACCCCAGAGAGATCCCTTGCGATTTTCACCATGTGAAGTTAAAGATAGCTGTCTATGAACAGGAAGTAGTCCGCACCAGACACTGAATCTGCCAACACCATGATCTCAGACCTCACAGCATCCATAACTGTGAGAAATAAAGGTACGTTGTGGATAAGCCAGTTCATTTATGGTATTTTTGTTATAACAGCATGGGTGGACTAACAATTCCTTCTATGCTATAAAAACAGTGTCTTACTCATCTCCATACCCTAGCACTCTGCAACTTACCTGGTATACAGTACACATTCAGTACTTTTTTTTTCTGTCCTGAATTAAACTGTTCAAATTAAACTGAAATATTGAAACGCTATAACTGCCTTTGCGCATCATAGAAGCCTTGGCTTAGTTCTCTATTTCACAGATGAAAATACTGGAAACCAGGGTGGTTAAGGGACAGAAGTTTCCATATATAAGATTGAGTGATTGCCAAAAAGCAACAGATGATGATAGAAGCTGGTGTACTCTGGAATTCCATCACTTTAAGATAACTACTACTCATGTTTTAGTGGCTATCTTTCGTGCAACTTGTACAAAAAGGATAAGATCATAATATTCCTTTTCATCATGAATTCTTTTCTTAAAAAATCCCTCCTCCTATTCTCTGCCCTCCCCTTCGCTACCAGATATCTCTCTGCTCCATCCCGACTTCTAGGTAACCAGGATTAATGACCTGGTATGTATCACTTTATAACATTTCCATGCTGCTAGAATCATACACAAACATAAATACATATATAAGGTCGGGTTGTTATTGTCTTTCAAAACTAGGATCACACTATGTATATAGCACTTTTTGCACTTACCAGTACATTGCAGAAATATATTCAAGTCAACTGTTTGAGATTTGCCTCCTGTGAAACGGGCTTAGGTGCTATGCTCCAAGTACAGGATTCCACACTTGTGGATCAGGCATTCCGTAAGCTCCTGAATGAGTTTTGACTGCAGCTTTGCAGACAGGAAAGCAAACCCACACAGAGGTATCTATTCCTGTGATGGCAAAACAGTGGCCCTTCCAGGATGGGAGGGACCCAATGTGGTTGGGTTGCCACAAAGTCACTGGTGGTTTCTTTGGGGATAGTGTCTACCATTTTCCTTCCAGGCCCCTGACCAGCCAGCTGGGCCACTGGCTATAGCCCAGGTTTTTAAGAGCCTCCCTAAGCAGTAAGCTCATCCCATCGCTTGGGGTCTTAGCCAGTGTTAACTCCCATGTCCTGAGAAAGTTCCCCGAAGTCTGTGAATTCTTATCCAGTGTTATGTTCCCCCTCCTTGGTTAAGCCCAGGCATACTGCCGTTGCTCGTGCCAGTATGTGCTGGTCAGTTTTGCAGTCCCTTTGAGATGGAGTGTATTTCCTCTCTTATCAAGCCTTGCACATCCCCCACTGGATTCTTCCGGGAGTTAACCCTAGTTCTGGTACTGGCATTCAAGACAGGGAGTAGGGGCAACTCCTTGGAGGAACACCTGTTGCCTTATAGAGGTGAGTCTCTGCCGTCTTCCCCCCTGAGGGAAGTGTTCGCTTCATACAGAGGGGTGGGCTGAAAGTCTGTGGGTTCAGAGGAGTGGACAGAGCCACCATCCTTGTGGGCACACACCTAGATCCCCACATCTCAAATACCCAAGTCACACGCTTTCCCAACTGGGATCCTGACCTTAGTACTACAGACCTGGTTTGAGAATTTCAAGGTCTCTGGAGCTTTAGACTAAGTCCCACACTTGCTCCTCGGCTACATCTAAGCTTCCACTAAGGAGATAGAGCCTCTTTGTAACCTCCCACAGAGAGTCCTGGCAGCTCTCATATTTAGCCTTTAGTGGTGTATTAACAGCTCTCAGCTTCTCATTATCTCTCAGCAGGGCGTGAATACAACCTCTAGACACCAACCAACACCACTACCCTTATATGCATTTGTTCCTCTCTGCCCACTCCACCCCCATCCCGTCCCCATTGCATTTCAAATATCTGAATCATCAAGGGTATTCCGATCTGCCCAGGTGACCAAGAGTGAAATGTTTAGCAGTCTGCCACCTTATGCCAGAGACTATCTGTGCCCTGCATACTACATAATGTTAGGCAGAAAAGAATATGCTCCCCACCCTGACCAAGACAGAAGTCTGCCTCCTAATCGTCAGAACGTGTAAATATGTTCTCTTGCATGATAAAAAGGGGTTTTGCAGATGTGGTTAAACTAAGGATCTTGGGATGGTGCGACTGTCTTGAATTGCATATTGATGGGTCCAGTTTAAGCAAAAGAGTCCTTATAAATGAAAGAGGGAGACAGAAATGTCAGAGTCAGAGAGAGCCTAGAGGGTATTATGCTACCAGCTTTGAAGACAGAGGAAGGGACTAAAGCCAGGGAATACCAGCAGCCCCTGAGGATGGTAAAGCCCAGGAAACTGACTCTCCCCTAGAGCCTTCAAAAGGAACATAGCCCTGATGAACCTTGATTTTAGCCCACTGAAACCCATTTTGGATCTCTAGCTTCTACAACTTTGAGATAATAAATCTGTCTTGTCTTAAGCAACAAAGCTTGTGGTGATTTTTTTTACAGCAGTAATAGAAAACAGATACATGTAGAGTGAGGTCTTCCTTGCCAGCACAAATGATCCAGCCCAATCACATCTTACCGCTTTCTCAGTCCACCCCTAGTACCAACTCTGTGTTTAGGTCCTCTGAGAACAGCTATCAAGACAGAATTAGTCTTGTGAATAATTTTTCAGAGGAAATGCTCATGATTGTGATGCAGGTTACAGATTGTAATGCAGGTCTGGCACCTGTGACGGGGAAGAGGGAAGGGAGGATTGGACAGAAAAAGGCTCAAGCTGCACCGTTGCTCAGAGAAGTCTCATCCAGGTCATTGGAGGGCCCCACAATAAAGGCTGTCTGACCCAGGGACAACATGGCCTTCGCATGAGTGCTGTGGGCAGATCTGAAGGTGTAGCAGCTGATGCAACCTTCTCACAGAAAGTTATCTCGAAGGGAGATCTAAAGAGCTCATCTCCATAGACACCACACTCCCCTACCACCATCCAGTCCAGGCAAGGCTCATTAACCATAGGCCCCCAACTGGGGCAGAGCCTCTCCCACTTGGCTTCCCATATGGCCAAGAAGATTTCAGAACACGTGTTCTCTGCAGTGGGCAGATCCAAGAGCCAGAAGGAGAGGGGGCTGAGCTACACATGCCCGAGTCCTAGGTCCTCAGATTTCCCTGTCAGGTGATTCTTTGCTCTTCCAGTGTTGAAGAGAGTTTGGAGGATGGAGAGAAGCCAGTATTGCTTCCCAGTAGAACTCTTTCCACATGGAAAAAATGTTAAAAAAGGGAAATTATGTGCCCTTCGGTTAGATTGTTGCAACAAATGACTTTCAATTTTATTACCAGATTGCTTTCAAATGGAGTTAAAACCTTTTACACACCCACCAGCAGTGGTGAGAAGATCGTCTTTTCCTACTTTGATACAACATGGGGCATTATCACCGTCTTCAATTTCTGCCATTCTGATAGATAATCAGATATTTCATTTTTATTACACTTGCATTTGCCTGACTACTAGGAAAATGGGACATCTTTTTGTACATCATTTGCCTTATAGTTGTGCTTCATCCATTTTACTAGTGGGCTGCTTGGGTTTCTTTTGTTAATGTGTTTGTAGAGGTTGTATGTATAGTATAACTATTAACCCCTTGTCTGCTGTACAGATTACAAATATTTTTCAGCGTATAGATTTTTTGGCTTATTTATTTAAATGTAGCTTACATTCAATATTATATTACTTTCAGGTATACACCATAGTTATTCCACATTCATATATATTACAAAGTGATTTGGGGCCCTATTTTTATGGTATCTTTTATTGGATGAAGTATTTTAAGCTTTATAAAGTCAAATATACTTTCCTTTTATAGTTTCTGGGTCACTTCTCTTTGATTGATCTCCCTGTTCCCATATTTAAAATAGAGTCTCCTAATTTTTTTTCTAAGAGTTTTACTATTTTATTTTAACTTTACCATTTTATCCATCTGAATTTTATTTTTGTATTACTTTTTCATTTCTTATCACAAAATAATACATGTTCCTTGTAGACCATTTTAGGAAACTTCAGATAATAAACCAGAAAAAATTCTAAATTACTCTTAATCCCTTCCTGCCAATACACAGCTCTGTTAATGTTTCTAGATCCTTTCAGCCTTTTTTTCTATGCATTGTACATGCTCTAAAAATTACATTTTAAAGATCATATGGTAAACTCTGTTATATAAATTGCTTGGGTTATTTAACAATACAACTGGAATAATTTTTCAAATAATTTTCTACAACATATTTTCAATAGCACAGGAATATGTACCATCTTTCGTTTAATCAAGTCCCTGTTTTTTGGACATTTCTATTGTTCTCAGTTTTTTGCTGTGAAGACAATATGCCATGATGCTGCCTCTCATTTGTTAGATTACATTTTGTACTCTGTCGAAGAGCTCACTCATTTCAAGTATGTTTGTTCAATTTTAGTATCATCTAAAATTACCTACTTAAAAATCAGATAAAGGAGGAGAAAAGAAGATTTGTTTTTTCCTGGGTTGCCATGTTGAGATACACCTGAACTGAATAGAAGACTTAAAGCTATCTGTTAAAAAGAACTGCAGTTAATGGGTTTAGAAATTAGCATCAACTAGAAAGAGTTCAGAATTGAAGAGTTCAGAAGTTAAAAAAAAAAAAATAAGCGTAAGGAGAGCATGGGAAAAAACCACGAGACAGAAGGATCAGAAAATCGTAAAGCACTAGCAGCTGGGTGAAGCATCAATAGCATAACAATGCCAGTTCTATTAATACCAACACCACCTACACCAAGAAGCCTTGCGTTCAAGCTCTTTTGGAAAAAGACAGACATAAATCAATAATCATTCCATTTCAGGATTTTACTAGAATCTCAAGACAAAGAAATAAGTAGTAGAAAGTCTAAGGAGGAGTAGAAACACACACAAACCCCTATGAGCATAGAACACTTTTCCCCAAAGTTTTATTTATTTATTTTGAGAGAGAGAGCACATGCAAGCAGGGAAGGGGCAGAGAGAAAGAGGGGGGGAGAGAGAGAGAGAGAGAGAGAGAGAGAGTCAGTCCCAAGCAGGTTCCTAGCTGTCTGCACAGAGGCTGACACAGGGCTCCGTCTCATGACCATGAGATCATGACCTGAGACAGAATCAATAATTGGTTGCTTAACTAACTGAGCCACCCCGGTGCTTCCCCCCTTTTATCCCCCAAAGCACAGAACTTATTTTAATTAAAATATAATTTTTAAATCTGAATATTTAAAAAATAATCTAAATGGTACAAAAGTGTGTACATTTATCTGCTATCAAACATATTTCTATTTGGCTTTGAATTCATTATAATTTGGGGATTTTGCTCCCATTGCTGTCTTCCATAATTAACTCAAGAAAAGGAGTAAAGAAATATAGCATGGAACAGGGGCACCTAGGTGGCTCAGTTAGTTGGGCGTCCAACTTCGGCTCAGGTCATGATCTTGCAGTTTGGGAGTTCAAACCCACATTGGGCTCTGTGCTGACAGCTTGGAGCCTGAAGCCTGCTGTGGATTCTGTGTCTCCCTCTCTCTCTGCCCCTCCTCCACTTGTACTCTGTCTCTCTCAAAAATAAACAAATGTAAAAAAATTGGAAAAAAAAAAAAAGAAATATAGTATGGAACTGTACCAAATAAGCCATGGAATGTGAAGTTAGAAGAAAGTTTATAATTCAGATAATTTGACTCCAATATGTACTGCTGGGGAAGCTGAGGCCAGGAAAATAGAAGCAACTTGCTAAAGATCAATCAGTGACCAGGTGAGCCAGGATATGTAGAACTCCTGCCTCTTAGCATAGAGCACTTGCTACAAACATCACAAATCAAGAACAGGGTCCTACTTGTTCATGTGCCTTGTGGTCATGAGTTACACATCAGGTCAGGGAGGCAGCCAGATGAAATATACATATAGATGTACAGCCACAATCATTTGAGTACTGCTCAAACAGCTGCCAGTGCTCTAGCTGTCCTCTGCCTTTACTGTTCACGTGGGAAGCTCTCTGAAAAGGAGGTAACACATGATGTCAGGACAGGAGCCCATCCCACAGGACTGATTTCCTGGGAGAGCACTACAGCCTGTCATTTTCCTGGTGCCAATGCTGAATAGGAGTCGCCTGATCTGATTGGCTCTTTCTTCAACGCATAGTCCCCAGGGTAGAAGACCCTTAAATGCTGTTCTTCTGAGGGCATTTTACAGTTAACAGTCAAGTGGAAAATGTTCAACACAATCAGATCTAACACACTTCCTACTAGCAAATTAAAAATACTTGACATTAAAAAGGACATTTTTTGGCTTTTCTTTTTTAAGTTTACAGTTCAAAAAAGGAGAAAAGTAGGTTTAGCCTAGAGCAAAAATTCTTGACTTGTCTCCAACAAAACACATGTCCCTTCTGCAACAGTTACAACAGGCTATGAGTTTCTGCACAGAATATGGCTTGCTGGATATACTTCACCCTGTCTTCCCTACTACTACTGATAAAACACCATAATTGGGATAATATTTGGATATTTTAGAATAAAATCTGACCCAGGAGTCTGGGTCCTCTTTAAGTCAGAAGCTGAAACTGTTTTGACTGTATACATAATATACATTATTGTTACTAATAATGATAAGAATAAACATGGCCAAAATTGTTCTAGTTGGGAATTAACTGCATGCAACTATAGTTATTTTAATAATAATAACCATAACAATGGTAGTTACCTAGAGGAAATCTTCTTTCAAATACTTACAACAGAGCCTGGCATACAGGCTCAATAAGGTTTAGATGATGTCATGGTGGTGGTGGTGGCAATTGAAGACAACTATTAACTACCAATTACATGTAGATATTTCAAAATCAGGATAATCTAAACCCACAAAAGCAGCACCTCATGTAGCAAGTGCTTCTGGTATCCTTATCACTTGCTCTCTGCCCATGTCTAATGTCAGCTATAGCTGCAATGAACAGTTAAATGCAAGGCCTCCTACCTCATACTGCCAGGATCTCAACTCAAATAGGATATCGCATTCAGCATTCTGCACCACACCTTGGAGTTCACTCACTCAGGCATGTGGAGCAAGCCCGGAAGTACAGGGGAAGAAGAGCTTATGAAGAAACCCTCAATTTATGGGGAGCAGGAGCCACTGTCTCTCATGACAATTCCAGGAGGCATTCCATGAGCTGCTCAGGTGATCTCAGCAGAATTGCCCTCCTCACAGTGCTCCCAGCAGATTACTGCTTCCCTGTCCTATTCTCCTGACTCCTTCACTCCTTCTTTCTGGTACCACCTCCCAAGTCAATCACCCGCACCCAAATTCTTATCTCAGGCTCTGCTTTTAAGAGAACCCAAATTAAGGCATTTCATTACCTAAGTCTGGGTAATTTCCAGAAATATAAACTAGAAATACTTTAGATGGGTGCTCCTCCACACATTGCAACATCAGATTATTTTTGTTTCAGAGTAAAACTCTTTTAAATGGAAGGTAGAAACTTATTAGAAAGGACCTTTTGTAAAGTAAAGTTCATACTGGTTTATTGTGTGAAACCATTAAAAACTTGTGGAAAAATAATTTTGCAAGGAATTAGAGGAGACAAAAAGAAGAGAAAAACCAATGTTTTCAGTCACTTTGATCAATATTCCCATGCTCTGCATGGATAAGCCAGGTGATCACTGGCCCTTGTTCAGTTCTTTCTAAAGCAAGACTTCAAGAACATTTACTGTGTAACTACTTGGATGTCTGATTAATTCAAGCCTGAGCTCTTTGGTGGAATGAGGTCCTGGCAAAGTTCCAGAGGCTAATGGATAATTTGTAGCGACCATATCCATATCATGGGCATTTGGCTTCCGTGTTCAATGATGTGGGGGTAACAGCCAGCATTTGTTAGATATTTAAGGCCCTTAACAATTGTTGCGAGTGACACAACCAAGTTAGAATGTCATAAAACCCTAAAGAGATCAAGCAACCAAGAAAAAACACTCAAGTCTTTTCATGTAATTGCCTTGAGAGTATTGACCGTACGAAATTAAATTCAACAGGTACATTTAGAGCACTTACTATGACACACCAATTAACAGTTATAGAACAGTTTCACATCTATTATCTCATTTAAGCCCAATATAACCTGTAAGATGGGTATTATTTACTCTCTCCTCTTCACAGATAATGCACAAAAGTGATCACAGCATGTGGGTCCTCCGTGAATGTTGGTGAGCTGAATGACCTACCTGAGATTAGACCTCAAACATGATCCAGATCCTCTAATTCCCCCTTCTTTGCTCTTTGCCCTGCTTTCTGCTGCCTCATTGGACCGTACCAAGTCCCACCTCTAACAGGAAATGCAAATTATTAGTCCTTGCTCTCTGTATTAAGGACTCTTACCATTGAGGATGGAGGACAATGTTGTATTGGATTAAGTGAATTGACCCTGCAACGTATGAATTTACGAAAGAGAGAGATGAGAGCTACCTGGTGTGGTTAGGGAAGTTTCTCTAGAGGGAAATGGGAGTGGAGCTGGGCTCTGAGGGATGGTCAGGATTTTCATGGGAAAAAGGAGAAATTGAAAGCCTTGCCAACTAGGAGGATACTGAG
This sequence comes from Crocuta crocuta, assembly GCF_008692635.1. NCBI lineage: Eukaryota > Metazoa > Chordata > Mammalia > Carnivora > Hyaenidae > Crocuta > Crocuta crocuta. The sequence goes on from NW_027528345.1 coordinate 6,472,589, forward strand.
GTGACAGTTTTGGATTCTGAGAATCTCATAGGTCTTGGTGGCTTATTATTTACATTCTTTAAATTCCTTAAAGTTTTTATAGACCCAAATTTTCTTCAGTTCTGTACTTAAGTCACCTCTCAGTAGTAAGAACCAATTGGTTCAGTTCTGTGGTTTTCCAATGTTTTGTGCCTGTGGAACCAGAAACTTACACAGAGGCCAAATAGATAAAAAGGAGCTGCTTTGGAGAAGCAGTGATTAGAGACTGATGAAAAGGGGGTTGCTCACACATGGCAAGTCCGTATCAGCCATCATCAGCTACAAGAGATGTGGTACATGTATTGCTCCAGGTCCATCTAGGAAAACAGAAAGCATCTCATTTATTTTAACAGAAAAAAGAAGATATGTGGAACGGGTTGGACAGCATTGAGGGACTACAAGACCGAAAGGGAGCACACCATTGGAGCACAAAGAGGAGACAGCTTTGCCCCTCAGAGCTGGCAAAACAAAGGGAACGAGGTTGAAGTTTCTAAAGCCAATGAAGTTGCAAGGTGCCGCACTGAGCTGGTTCCCAGACCTCAGGCCAGGGGCCACTGCCCTGCCGGTACTAGTGCCTCTGATGGCAAATGAGAAGACAGGTTCTGGGCGAGCTGATGGGAAGGCTAGTAACTGGGATAAACTGCCCCTAACAAATGAAGGGCTCCTGTTGGGGCGACGCTGATGGTAGCAACAAATAAACAGAGAGGACCAAGTCCCGCTTCCCTGCTCCTGACTGCTGGCTTCCCTGTCAATGGGACTCAACAGGAGCAGGCTGACAGAGGAGAAAGGGGGGGCAGAGTCCCAACCCTAGCACCACAGAGCAGATTGTCAAAGGGCAGAGCTGAGAAACAATGACTTTGTAACGAGTATGGTGACTCAGACCACAAGAAGGAGCAGACGAGACAATGAGGGTGGCTCTGCTCTGAATTTTCATGATTTGGGGGAAAATAGCTGACAGTTCATATCTTACAGATAGCAGATCATTCTATATTTATCTTTGAAGGACAAGGAGATGGTATGGTAAATTGAGCACAAACCGTAAGTTAGTCTGTACGATTTACTATCAGGAAAAGACCAGGGCAATGAGATTAGGAAACAAAGCAGATTCTCACATTCTGAAACCTTGCTTTGCCATATTTCTTAGGTCAGAATTTGTTATTTGTTGTAATAATAAAATATGTTCTTTCTCTTCAGAGATTCATTTTGTCTTCCACAACTTACCTGGATAAAGTCCATACATCAGAATGGTAAGTCAAGTGATATGGATATTAACCACAAGCACATTAAATATATATATAATTTTCCCCATCTGTGAGATGGCAAGATTAAAGAATTGTATGCAGAAACGAAGACTCCCTTGTTAGTGATTAGTACTCATTCACTAAACAAATATATTCAATGTCTACTACATGCCAAACATTATTTTAGGGGCAGGGGTTAAAGTAATAAAATAGACCAAGCACCCATATCAGCTAGGAACCAACATGGCTCCAAGTAAAGAAAATCCCACTCCAGTGGCTTTCCTGAAGAGGGTTTCATGATTTCCACTTAACAGGAAATCATGAGGGAGGCAGCCGGGGCTGGTAGGATGTGCTGTGATGCGACCAGGGACTCAGTTTCTCTCTGCTTTTCCTCTTAGCCTCCTTAAAGGGCTAGTTTTTGCACTCATTCGTGTCATTGCATGACCACAAGACACCTATTCCACTGCCAGGAATCATATTTGTGTTCCAAACATGCATAAGGAGAAAGAGGGAAGAAGGAAGAAGCGATGCCTGTTAGGAAAGTAAGGACTTTCCAGAAGTCCCCAACAGACTTCTGCTCACGTGTTACTGACCAGAACATAGTACATGGGCACCCCTCGCTGCAAATCAGAATGTGAGGGTAAGCATTTTTAGCTGGATGTATTTCCAACCCTAAATAAAACCTGGAGTCTGTAAGGAAGAAAGGTCACTGCGGTTCTCTAGCAGTCTCTGCTGTAGCCCCTGCATGATGGAGCTCATATTCTTGTCTAGTAGATTACATCACTAGGGCTCTTTCGTGGCAGCAGCTGGAGCCAGGAAAACAGGAATTTGTTGGAAGGATATAAACCAGATCATGGAATCAAGGGGAGACTGGAGGGTCAGGTTAAGGAAAAATGAGAACCAGGGTGGCCTCTGAGTGGTCTCATTTGGCAGCAGTGGTCTGACAAGGGAACCCCAACACAGAAGAAGCGACACAAAGACTTAGGAGAAGAGTCCAAGCGCTGACGTGGGTCTAGCAATCCTACCAAGTCTGCACACAATGGGAAAAATGACTTCCCAAAAGGAAGTAAGGGAGTGATTACCAACAAGAGCGGCAACAGGTCCGGGGCATTGGCCAAGGGGCTGATTTTTGTGAAAAGATTTAAGTTTTCCAGTTGACAAGTTCTTAAGTGCTATTAAGCACTGTAAAATCCTTCATATTGTATCTTGATCCTAAAAACACATCTTTGCTCCCATTTTTTAATACTTCAGAAAAATCCAATTTTCACTTTTCTAGACTGAATCAGAACTGCAAAAAAAAAGTTTACACTAAAAAAAAAAAACCAGACAGCAGAAGATTAGATGGTTTTGTTATTAAGACTGTCTTCTGGTTACATTTTATGTATAGATTTTTCTGAAAGTAGGTTAGGGAACTATTAAAAAATTAAATAAGAGAAGAACATTGCTTCTGCTATTTGACTTGAAGATGTTCACAGCAGGGCAACCAAAAATCAGATTTTTACAGTGTTGTCAGAAAAAAATACCATATACTGAATTCAAAGCCCATAGGCAGATCAGGCCATTAAGAACTATTACCCATATTATTACTGCTAAAATATTTATATATTATAATTTTGTAATAAGGTATTTCCAAAGAAAACAATGTTGCCTTAAAATGCTCATGTTATTAAAGGCATTCCAGCATAGTGTTTTTTGAAAAATCTCTGCAGATTTTGGCAAAAGCCAAAACACCAAACAATTTAAGTTTGGATTTGCACCTCTAAATGCCATTTTCCTGACCCTTCAAAACAGATACAGCAAATGACGACCAAATATTAAGCACAAGCATGTACCTTGTTAAAAATAACAAGAGGGGAGCCTGGGCGAGCTTCCAGTTTTGGCTCAGGTCATGATCTTATGGTTTACAAGTTTTAGCCCCACATTGGGCTCTGTGCTGACAGCTCAGAACCTGGAGCCTGCTTCAGATTCTGTGTCTCCCTCTCTCTCTGCCCCTCCCCTGCTCATGCTCTTTCCCTCTCTCAAAAATAAATAAGCATTAATTTAAAAAAATAGATATATATGTATAAATTTAAAATATATGTATATATACAAAACAAGAAAATTAGGCACCTGAGTGGCTCAGTTGGTAAAGCAACAGACTCTTGATTTGGGTTCAGGTCATGATCTCGTGGTGGTGAAACCTACTACCTTCTCTTACTAGAATATGGAAATCCTACAATATGGGGACTTTCCTTGTGTTCCATTTTGTGATCAGTTCTGCTCAGTTATAATCATCATACTTTGGCCATATTGATTCTTACAGAAAGTTCTCCCAAATATAATTCAGTTCAGTCCATTTTAATAAGAGAAGTAAACAAAATTTAAAAGAAATAGAGGCAAACAGAAGATAAATAAAAGCTTTCTGACAGGTTTGAGAAAAGACATCCCCTTCCTCAGTTGAACAATTAAGCCTATCTAGTAATTATCACTTATACGTTTTAAGACTTCTTTTTCATGCAACCACATTCTCCCCAGTAATTTCATGCCGCTTAATACTATCACATTGATATCACAAAAATAACAAAAGTATTTGGGTAAGGTATAATTTGTTGGGAACTGATAAAGATCTTTTGAGTTAGATCTGTAAGTCCCTGTTCTGTACCCTTCCAAACTTTATCAAAATCTGGAACACAAGGCTTGACAACTGGGAAAATAGGTTTTAATTGTGGAAATCCAAGAAAAGATCAGAAATACAGTTATCATGTATCTCTATGCCAGATCCTCAGGAAACTCACCCAAATCTCTGCTCATTCCTCTGTAAAAGGTCAAGCCCCAAGCACAGAAGGGAAAATAATCAACTGTCATGGAAAATGGCATGGCCCAACATTTGAGATCAAACACCTTGGTGCTGTTCTTTGAATCTGCAGAAGTGTTTGGCAATACAGATATGCAGCATGTTTGATGAGACCTCCTATGGCGACCATTAGGGGGAAAAAAGTGACTCTTTCCAGATGTCACATTGAGGATAATATTTGACCTGCACTCTTTTCCTGAGAGCTCTTCACAGCTGTTCCACTAGTTTGGATTGCTGCAGGAATCTCTTGCATGCTCCTTCACAGTCTTTCATTGTTGTGCAATTGCTATGAAATCCCTATGAAAATAAATGGGATTTTTGAGTTTGGTTTTGTTTTGTTGTCAAAAAATGCTGGAAATATTCCTTGTCCCTTAAGGATAAGACTCTTTCTTCCGAAATGCATACATTGAGATGTGGGAGAGAAAACATCTGAGACAGAGAATGTAGAATTGATGGGTGTAATGAAATGTGAAAATTGGAAAAGACAAACACCCCCTCTGAATATGGCATTAACTCACTAGCAGACTGGGTTAATTAAAAAGTATTAAGGTCAGACAGGTCCCTATAAATCTGATAGATGATTTCTTTTTTTTTTTTTTTTTAATTTTTCCAAGTAGAGGAGGGTTTTTTTGTTCATGTTTTGGTGCTGTCTTCCCTGGATGAAACAAGGTCTTCCCAGTGAAAGAGTATTGAGCTGGGCTCAGAAAGTGGAATTTCCTCCTTCCCTCCTGAACCCACCTGCTCATGACCATAAGCCCAGCTACTGGGGGTGGAGGGTAGGGTTTGGAGCAGCAGCTGGAGCAGAAGAGACATTGGAACAGCAACACTGAGCTGGTTTCTATTCTCTCATTTCATTCATGTTCACTTTCTTTAGGAGGCCTGTAAAATGTTCTTTTTTAATTGAGCTATAATTGACAAACAGTAAAATTAATCCTTCAAAATGTACAGTTCTAATAAAATAAAAGGTACAATTCTACATATTTTGAGAAGTTTCTATAGTCATGTAACCATACCCACAGTGGAGTCAGAGAGTATCTTCATTATCATAAAAATATTCTTGTGTCCTTCTGTGGTCAACCCGCTACCCCAACCCCAGCCCATAGCACCTGGCAACCACAGATCTGATTTCTATTTCTGTTTTTCCTGGAAGGTTATATAAAAGGAATCATATAGGGTGCCTGAGAGGCTCAGTCGTTAAGCATCTGACTTCAGCTCAGGTCATAATCTCACGGTTCATGAGTTTGAGTCCCACATGGGGTGAGCTCGAGCCCCACTTAGAGTGAACACAAGCCCCACTTTGGGTGAGCCATGCTTCTCTCTCTCCCTCTCTCTCCTTCCTTCTGTCTCTCTCTCTCTCTCTCTCTTTCTCTCTGTCCTCATTCACTTGCACTCTCTGTCTCCTCTCTCAAAAAAAAAAAAAAAAGGAATCATATAGTGTGTAGCCTTTTCAATCTGACTTCTTTTACTTTGCAAAATGCCTTTAAATTCAGCAATGTTGTATATTAGTTCATTCCTTTTTATTGCTGAATAGTATTCTAGTATGATTATATGGATGTCCCATGATTTATTTATCCATTCAGTATTTGGTTGGTTGTTTTTTTCGGTTTGGGATAATTATAAATAAGGGCGCTATAAACATTCATGCATAGGTTGTTGTGTGGACTTATAAGGAACTGTCAAACTCTTCCTCAGTGGCTGTACCACTTTCCATTCCTACCAGTAAATGTCTGAGAAGTCCAGTTACTCAAGGGCCTCCCCCTACATTTTGTATTGTCATTTTGTTGTTATTTGAGCCATTATAACTGGTGTGTAGTGGTATCATATTGTGCTTTTAATTTACATATCTCTACAGGCTGATACTGAGCATTTTTCATGTGCTTATTTGCCACATATATGTCTTCTTTGATGAAGTATCTGTTGAAATCTTTTGCCCACTTTGATGGTTTGTGGGTTTTCTTATTACTGAATTTTGAGAATTTTGTATTTTCTAGTTAACCAGTCCTTTATCAGATGAGTGTTTTGTGACTATTTAATCCCTGTGGATTGCTCTTTCGTTCTCTTCACATCATTTAAAGAGAAGTTTTGGGGCACCTGGGTGGCTTAGTTGGTTAAGTGGCCGACTCTTGATCTCAGCTCAGGTTATGATCTCACATTTGTGGGTTCAAGCCCTGCATCAGGCTCTGTGCTGTCAGCACAGAAAGCATGCTTGGGATTCTGTCTCTCTTTCTATCTCTCCCCTACTTGTGCTTTCAATCTATCTATCTCAAAATAAATAAACTTTTTTTTAAAAAAGAGAAGCTTTGGGGCACCTGGGTGGCTCAGTCGGTTAAGCATCCGACTTCAGCTCAGGTCATGATCTCACAGTTCGTAGGTTCGAGCCCCACGTCGGGCTCTGTGCTGACAGCTAGTTCAGAGCCTGGAGACTGTCTTTGGATTCTGTGACTCCCGTTCTCTGACCCTCCCCTGCTCACGTTGTCTCTATCTCTCTCTCAATAATAAATAAAACATTTTTTAAAAAAAGAGAGAAGCTTTGATGAAATCTAATATATCAACTTTTTCTTTTATGGATTATAGTTTTTATGTCCTTCCTAAGAAGTCTTTGACTAACCCAATGTCACAAAGATTCTTTGCCTATGTTTTATTCTAGAGAATTTAGAGTTTTATATTTAAATTTAGGTCTTTGATCCATTTCTAGCTAACTTTTTTTTAATGTTTTATTTATTTCTGAGAGAGAGAGAGAGAGAGACAGCGTGAGCAGGGAAGGGTCAGAGAGAGAGAGGGAGACACAGAATCTGAAGCAGGCTCCAGGCTCTGAGCTAGCCATCAGCACAGAGCCCGATGCGGGGCTTGAACCCACAAACCGTGAGATCATGATCTGAGTCTAAGTCGGATACTTAACTGACTGAGCCACCCAGGCACCCCTCTAACTTTTGAATACAGTGTGAGACACTGTATATATGGATGTCACTTTTTATAAGTGGATGTGCAAATACTCTAGCATTATTCATTGAAGAGGCTATCTGTTCTAATATTGTATTGCCTTGACACTTTTGCTGAAAAATAGTTAATATTTGTGGGGCCTATTTCTGTGTTTATTCACTCTCTTCAACTGATCTATGTGTCTATCTCTTCACCAATACCATGCTGTCTTGATTATTGTAGCTTTATAGTAAGTCTTGAAACCAGGTGAGGTTATTCCTCGAACTTTGTTCTTTTTCAGAATTATTTTGGCCTTTGCTTTTCCATATAATTTTTAGAATCAGCTTGTCAATTTCTATAAAAACCCTCTTGGGATTTGGTTGGAATTACACTTAATTTATAAAGGAATTTGAGGGAAATTGATGTCTTGACCATATTGAACCTTGTGATACAGAAAGACACTGTGCACTCCATTTATTTAGGTCTTTTATTATTTCTGTTATGAATGCTTTTTACTTTTTAGCATATAGGTCTTACAAATATTTTATTAGGATTATCTCTAAGTATTCCATGCCTTGGATGCAATTTTTTTATTTTTAAATTTTTTTCTTTCATAGTTTATTGTCAAGTTGGTTTCCATATAACACCCAGTGCTCATCCCAACAAGTGCCCCCCTCCATGCTCATCACCCCCTTCCCCTCTCCCCCACCCCCATCAGCCCTCAGTTTGTTTTCAGTATTCAAGAGTTTCTCATGGTTTGCCTCCTTCCCTCTCCCCAACTATTTTTCCCCTTCTCTTCTCCCATGGTCCTCAGTTCAGTTTCTCCTAATCCTCCTATAAGTTAAAGCATAAGGTATCTGTCTTCCTCTGCCTGACTTACTTTGCACCACATAACACCCTCAAGTTCCATCCACGTTGCTACAAATGGCCAGATTTCATTCTTTCTCATTGCTATGTAGTATATCCATTCTTTCTAATTTCATGTAGTATATCCATCAAGAAGATAAACCACATCTTCTTGATCCATTTGTCAGTTGATGGACACTTAGGCTCTTTCCATGTTTTGGCTATTGTTGAAAGTGCTGCTATGAACATTGGGGTACATGTGCTCCTATGCATCAACACTCCTGTATCCCTTGGGTAAATTCCTAGCAGTGGTCCTTGCAATTTTAAATGGTACTTTAGGGGTGCCTGGGTGGCTCAGTCAGTTAAGCATTCAATTCTTGATCTCAGCTCAGGTCATGACTTCACAGTTTTGTGATTTTGAGCCCCACATCAGCCTCTGTGCTGACAGCATAGAGCCTGCCTGGGATTCTCTCTCTCTCCTCTCTCTTTGCCCCTCCCCAATTCTCACTGTGCCTCTCTTTCTCTCTCTCAAAACAAACATATTTTTAAAATTTATTTAAAAGTTAAAAAATAAATAGTACTTAAAACATTTCTGTTTCTAATTGTCCCTTTCTAGTATATAGACATATAATTGATTTTTTTGTGTACTACTCTTGTGTTCTGAAACTCTGCTAAACTTACTTATAAGATTTAGCAGTTTTATTGGTAGATTCTATGTGATCTTCTATGTAGATAATCACGTAATCTGAGAATACAGTTTTAATTTTTTCTTTCCAAAATGTATGCCTTTTATTTGTTTTTCTTGCCTTCTTGTGCTTGCTGGGACCTCTGGCTCAACGGAGATTCTTCCTTGTCCCTGATTTTAATAAGAACATCTAAAAGTAAACTACCATTAAGTTGTTTTGTAGATATTTTTTTTTTTTGTAGATGCACTCTATCAGATTTGGAGCATTACCTTCTATTCCTAGTTTTGATGAATGGATCTTGAATTTTTTCAGCCTTTTTTGCATCTATTGAGATGATCTCACAGCTTTTCTGTTCTAGACCATCCACATGGTAAATTACATTGATTTTGAAATGTTGAGCCAACCTAACATTCCTGAGATGAACTTCAATAGGTCATGTTTTACTAGCCTTTATACTGCTGGATTCAATTTGCAAATACTTTGTTAAGGTCTTTTGCATCTGTGTTCATGAAGAATAATGAATAGCTCTCAAGATTATGCTGGTCTCATAAATGAGTTGGGAAGCATTCATTTCTCTTTCATTTTCTGGAAGACTTTTGAATAAATAAATTTAAATATTAGGTATAGTTCACCAGTGATACCATCTGGACCTAGAAGGGGACTTTTGCAGGGAAGGAGGGGAAAGGTTAAGTATAGATCCAGTTTATTTAATGGATATAAGATTGTTTCCTTCATTTTTTTCTCTATTAAGGTTTTTTCAGTTTGTTATTTTTCTCTCTTTTAAATATTTTTAGCTATTAGTTTGAATTTTTCCAAGATTTTGTTGTTGTTGTTGTTGTTGTTTTGTTTTGTTTTTGTTAATAGATGGACTAGGGAAATTTGACTATTCTATCTCACTGGAATAATTTGAGAAATCCAAACTTTAAAAAAAAAAAAAAACACCCAGTGTTAGTCTATGTGTAAAATAAGACAAAGTAGAGACTGAAAGTGGTTGCATCAGAACCCATCAACATGAGCACCTTCTTTTCTGTTTAAAATGGTCCTGGCTAAAACTTAAAACTGTGGTGTGAAACAAATATGATTAGAAAAGCTTCTGCTTCCTAGACGGGATGAGCAAATTAATTAATTAACTAACAACAATTGTTTAAGACTGCCTACTCTGTACAAGACACTCTGAAGTATATAAAGCAAAGGAATCATTTTCCATGGACGTGTCATCTTTCCAGGTAACCAGCTGGAAAGGTCCATAAATCCAGGTATGATCAAGCACAAACCAATATTGAATGAACTCCCTATTGAAATGTTGAAGGAACAGAATGAAGTATACTGGAAATTTTATTTTATTTTTTTAAAGGTTATTTATTTTGAGAGAGAGAGTACACATGCAAGTAGGGGAGGGGCAGAGAGACAGAGAGGAAGAGAGAGACTTCCAAGGAGGCCCACACTGTTCATGCAGAGCCCGATGTAAGACTCAGGCTCACAAGCTGTAAGATCATTACCTAAGCCAAAATCAAGAGTCAGACACTTAACTGACTGACACACCAAGGTACCCTGGAAATTTTATTTTAAAAGGTGAGATTTCAGCTGGATTTTCAGAAAATGGACATATATATGCAAGAAGAAATAGAGATAATACTTCTGGTAGAGAAAGAGGCTATTATATTGAAGTCATTAGCAGAAGATGAAATTGGAAAGGTCCAGGAGGTGAGACTGCTGGGAAATAGCCTAAGAAGAGAAGTAGCGTTATGTGACTTATATCCAGACAACTTCTATGAGGCCACCTTTCTTCTCAGTTCCTCCATCAGAAAATGAGCATTAGGGCATTTAGGTTACTTGCTCAGAGTCAGCCGTGTCAATGGCAATCTGACATTTGAACTCAGGCCTAAGATCAGAGTCTAGACCCTTCCCACTACTTTACTACCTCACCAGCTAAAGAACTTCAGCAATTCCCAGGGTGCTTGGGTGGCTCAGAAACTTAAGTATCCGATTCCTGGTTTGGCTCAGGTCGTGATCCCACAATACATGAGTTCAAGCCCTGTGTCAGGCTCTGTGCTGACAGCTCAGAGCCTGCTTGGGATTCTGTCTCCCACTTTCTCTACCCCTCCCTCACTTGCTCTCCTTCTCCCTCTCTCAAAATAAATAAAGTTTAAAAAATAAAAAAAGAAGTTCAGCAATTCCTAACTGGAGTTTCTCCACTGCAGTGTTATAATCTATAATGAAGTAGATTGTAAGCAATGTGTTGCTAGTAAATATGCATTTATCCATTCAATAAATATGTATTGAATGCCTTGCCCGATACCATGCACTGTTAAGGTGTCACAGATACAGCAGTAAATAAAATAAACACTCTTTCTACCATCATGAAGCTTATTTTCTAATGATGAAAACAAACATTGAACAAGTCAGTGTAACTGTAATTGATAGGTATTTAGAATAATTGAAAAGTCTGGAGATCTCTGAAAAGAAATGATAGATAAACTGAAATTTGTAGTAGTTAGCTAAAGTGTGTGTGTCTGTCTGTGCAGGGACTATCCAGCACAAGAAGGAATGATAAAATTTCAGATCTTATTTCACAGGAAGTGGGAAGTAATTGTAGTGTTTTTTAGTGGGGAAGTAACACATAAAATTCTTAAGATACATATTTCTAGTTAATTCTGACTATACTGTGGAAAATGAATTACGGTGGTGCATAATTCCAGAGGTCACTGAAGAGGGGACTGCAGTACCAAGCAGAGATAAAGGGTAACAAAAGTCAGCCTTGAGAGCTGGCTTGGAATGAATGTAGGAACTGAGAGAGAGAGAAACCAAGGACAAGTCCCAGATGTCTTATATTTGTAACCAGGTAGCTAGTGGTGTGCCATCTACTCAGCTTAGGAAAAGGCAGAAAGAGCAGGAGTAGCATTAGGGAGGGGGCAGGCAGATAACAAAGTCAGCTTTGGAAAGTTGAATAGCAGCTGTACATTGCAGTGGCCAGAAGTATGGCCTAGGAGGACAGACTGCCAAGATCCAAATCCCAGCCTTACCACGTAACTGCTTATGACTACAAAAAGTTACTTATCCCCTCTCTGTATTTCAGTTTCTGCATCTACAAAATGGAGATAATAATATCTATCTTATAAGATTATTATTAAAACTTAAATTAGTTGTACACATAAGGCTGTATCTTAGGACAATATCTGGGCTTACTAAGCATCAATAGATTTGAACTATTATTATGTGACTGCAAGATATTCAGTATACAACTAAAAAGAGACAAAGGAATACAGTGGATATATATTCCTTTATATATCTCAAAATCTCAAAAAAAAAGGATAGGGTTATTATAGGATTGAACTTCCCACTCCTATATGTTTGAGTGAGAGACACACACCGCTGAGTTGGAAGCACTTAGAGAGCAGTGCAAGAGCTCTCTTTGGAGTTCTTTAGTACTGTGCCATAGAGGTTAGTAATGTTTGAGAAGAAAACTCTTCCATCCTAAGTCCCCGAGTAATCACAATGAGCAGAGCCTTCATGCCAACCTTAGGCAGAAATATAGCATAAGTGAGAAATAAGTCTTTATTATTGTTTTTTAAGCCATTTAAAATTTGAGGATTGTTTGTTACTGCAGCAAAACCTAGTCTGTACTGACTGAAATATCAGTGAGCCATTTAATTATGTAAGTGACATGGAGAGTTTGAGAAGCTGTGGGTCTTAAAGTAAAAGATTGTATATATTTAAGCAGACTTGTAGTTTACAAATTATTTCCTTTGGAGACGGGTTTCCTTTTAAATATGGGTCACACATAAACAGACACTTCTCCAAAGAAGACATCCAGATGGCCAACAGACACATGAAACAATGCTCAACATCACTCATCATCAGGGAAATACAAATCAAAACCACACTGAGATACCACCTCACTCTGGTCAGAGTGGCTAAAATGAACAAATCAGGAGACTCTAGATGCTGGTGAGGATGTGGAGAAACAGGAACCCTCTTAAACTGTTGGTGGGGATGCAAACTGGTACAACCCCTCTGGAAAACAGTGTGGAAGTCCCTCAAAAAATTAACAAATAGAACTCCCCTATGACCCAGCAATAGCACTACTAGGAATTTACCCAAGGGATACAGGAGGCTGATGCATAGGGGCACATGTACCCCAGTGTTCATAGCAGCACTTTCAATAATAGCCAAATCATAGAAAGAGCCTAAATGTCCATCAACTGACAAATGGATCAAGAAGATGTGGTTTGTCTATACAATGGAATACTACATGGCAATGAGAAAGAATGAAATCTGGCCACTTGTAGCAACGTGGATGGAACTAAGTGAAATAAGTTAAGCAGAGAAAGACAGATCCCATGTTTTCACTAATATGTGGATCAGGAGAAATTTAACAGAAGTCCATGGGGGAGGAGAAGGGGAAAACATAGTTATAGAGAGGGAAAAAGGCAAACCAGAAGAGACTCTTAAATACTGAGAACAAACTGAGGGTTGATGGGGGGTGGAGGAGAGGGGGAAATGGGTGATCGGTATGGAGTAGAGCACTTGCTGGGATGAGCACTGGGAGTTATATGGAAACCAACTTGACAATAAACTACATTACAAAATAAAATAAAATAAAAATAAATATGGGTCTAGATTGTACCTTTTACTCTAAAGCAGTAACTGCCTGTCTTTTAGAGAAATGTGAACTGCAGATTGAGTAGTTGCTACTGGGACATTAGAAACCAAGATCACAAGAGGAACACACAGACACAGTTCTCACTTCACATTGGAAAAAGCATAAAGAGAAACAGAACTAGATTTGGCTAAAGTCAACTCATTTGATATTATTTAAAACTGTTCAACCCAAACTTTGAAAAATTAGAAAGAAGGGGACTGTCTTTTCTTTTGTAATGTGGAAGAGAGAAATATAAGGAAGTGACACTCCTTATTTATCTACTATATGAAGCTGGACAGTTGTGTTCGGCGGAGGTTTCTTTGAAGGCAAGGTATCAACTGTGGATAGGAAATGAAATGCCTCCTACTGACAGAGGACTTTCCCACTCACAGTCACCCTGGGAAGAGGCAGATCCAGGGACTGAGAATGACAATTGGGAAGCCAGACATTAAACTGGAGATGAAGATGGAACTCCTTCTTTGGGCTTTACTCTCTTGGGCGTCGAACCCAGAATATCCAGGCTGTTTGGGTGGCAGTAATGGTAGCTGGTATCCTCTCAGGAGAGTAGACTGGTAGCTAGTTGGAGATAAAACCCTATGCCAGGGAATAGTAAGATATCTCAAAATGGTGGTGGACTACAAGGCACAACTTCTGGAGACTCATATTTAATAAGCACTTGTAAGTTTCTTTGCTGTTATTTCCTCTATTTTGCTGAACTTTCAGTAGTTTTGGTTAACATCAAAGCCTGGTCTCAGTAGAGCTGGGAAGAATTAGGGAAGGGTAAGTGTCTGTACTTAGTCCAGTAAAAAAAGGGTAACTCACCTGGAAGTCAGCATGTCAGGGGCAGCATCAATCCTTGGCCAGCACAGGGTCAACAGACTGAAATCGATGAACACCCCAGCACATACAGAGAGCTTCGAGCCCATGGAAACACCTTGAAGATTCCCTGAAAGAATCAGAAGGAAGCTGAGAAGGGCATCCTGTTCTCATGCAGGTGGAGACTATCAATCAGGAGACACTAGGTTAAACTGTGACCTCGACTGCACTGGTGAGGCCAGGGGAACATGAGTTACAAACATAATCCAGGGTGTATACTTCCTTGGGACTACTATGTCCGTGGGAGTTTGTCTGCGATGTAGAAATCATTGGGACATGTGTTGGGTGAAAAAAGATTGAGATGTTCTCTTCTAGGCAAAGAGAAGCCTCTGTGGGTTTTCAGACAGCGACATAAGGAAATGAAAACAAGAAGATTTTGAATTTTTACAATATTCTAATATCACTACAGTGAGCAAAAAGTTTTCAATAACCATCCTATTAAGAAAGTTGTAAATATTGTAAAGGAAATGTGTTTTCAGTTGAAATGAGACCATGTAAATCAACCTTGAAGCTTGTGGATTTAGTTGAGTGGAATGTAGGTGAAACAAAATCTCAATAAATCAAGAAATCCAACCTTAATGTAAGCAGTTCATTAATTAAAACTCACAGCCAAGTATAAGATTTACACAATTCTGAAGTGACAATACCGAAATAGCATCTGCTTCCAAGCATCTGCTTACCAAGAAACTGCTCTTCTTACTGAACAATAGGATAAATCATGATCCCCCTATAATCCTTTTAGGATTGGGAGTGTTTCCCATGACGTTTTCAAATGACCTAGGCAACGCTCATTTCACTCCAGTAACAAAATCCACAGCGATAATTTGCTCAGTTTACAACTTTGAAGTAGCAATCATTCAATTCTCACATTGTAGATGTTTGGGAAGGAAGATTAAAGCTGAAGGGAGGCTAGGGAAGCTGAGGAGAAGGAGAGGGTTTCCGCAGAGCAAGGGCGCCCAGGGGTGAAATAACTGAGGGCAAAGAGTCATCAGTACTAAAACTAGAAAAGAAATAAAGAAAATGCCTGATGAAGAAGCCAGGGTGCTTACAGTGGAGTTGTGTTACATACGCATTTAACTTACTAAAGGCCAACCACATGTGATCAAGGAAACCACACAGATAAAAGAAAAGAGAGAGAAGCCGTAATTTATTTTTTATTTACTTTTTAAATCTTTATTTATTCTTTTTTTTACAAATAGTTTATTTTTATTTATTTATTTTAAATTTTTAATGCTTTTATTTATTTCTAGGAGAGAGAGAGAGACAGCGTGAGCAGGGGAAGGCCAAATAGTTTATTGTCAAGTTGGTTTCCATATAACACCCAGTGCTCATCCCCACAAGTGCCCTCCTCCATGCCCATCTCCCCCCTGTCCCCCACATCCATCAGTCCTCAGTTTGTTTCTCAGCATTCAAGAGTCTCTCATGGTTTGCCTCTCTCCCTTTCCCCCACCATTTCCCCCCTTCTTCTCCCCCATGGTCCTCCGTCAAGTTCCTCCTAATCCTCCTATACGTGCAAACATATGATATTTGTCCTTCTCTGCCTGACTTATTTCGCTCAGCATAACACATAATTTAAACAGGTATGACTGATTTTCCATGCTATTCCCACTCAAAAAACCACACTCTGTAGTAAGATTGAGAGGGACAATGTGAATCTGTTTTTCCCTTAGCTTTTAAGTGTCTTTCACTGCGTGTGCATCTTACTGCACTGAATATGAATCTAGAGTTTAAAGATAGGGATTTTTTTTTAAACATCGTGGTTATTAAACCCAAGCTAAGTATTTCATCGGGTGCCCATTGGGATGGGGGTCAGAGACGGGATGGCAGGAAACAGGGAAATCCTGTCAGTGGATTCAATGAAAGATGTATGTTAGCCTCTGCATCGACTAGAGCTCACGCAGATAAGCAGAACCGCTAGAGTGACATGGATTAAGGAATATAAGGATTAGAACTTACACAAGTATGGACACTGTTTAAAAAAATTTATGGAAAGCTGTTGTCTTAGCATCTGGGAGCAAGCCCGAAGTTGCTGTGGGTCGGCAAGACCAGTATGGAGAAGGAAAGCTGGATACGAAGTAGGGAAGGGCAAGGACAAATTGGAACCCACAAGGGCAAGCTGGAGCCCAAGGAACAAAGTCAGGCAGTGCAGAAGTGACAACATAGAGAAGCTGCCACAGCAACCAGATCCTTAGGTCCCCCTTACGAGCACATGGTTACCACTTCCCTTCTGCCTTCCAAATCAAGCACAGACGTTCCTGGTGGCCAGCCCTAATCCCAAACATCCCCTTGTTTGACAAAATTATTATTAAATACAAACTCTCCTCCATGTGTGTTATTCTTAAAAAATACTTGAAAAGCCAATTATTTGTTGCCACTGACCTGCTAACCTGTCATTTGATCTCCATCCCCTGCCCCCGAAAAATTTCTTTTTAAGCCTGGGTAGCACTAAAACTCTAAAACTAGACATTTTTTTTCCTGTTTACTAAAGTATTTGTACTGGTAAAAATTTCAATATTCATAACTCTGAGACTTGACACATTTTCTGGAAAACAATTCCATTATGGGAAAAGGTTATGGCACTTTATTCTCTTTCAGTCATGGTTTACACAAATATATGTTCCATCCCAGTAATTTCTCAGAGGGCCCAAGAGCTTAGTGATAGCTGAATTCTGAGTAAAACCATTAGCTCGAATGATCATTAACTAATAACTACTGTTATATGCTATTTAATGATATGGTGAGCTCATTGAGGTCAAGGGCCGTGTCTCATTCTTATTTGTATTCAAAACACCTGGCATGTACTAAGCACTCAATAAATATTTATCAAATAGCTGGATGGATTTTTGTGTGACTTTAAATGTTTGGCTTTAAAAGCCTGACTTTAGAGGAGAGACTCAGATCCAGCACTGCAAAGACTGGGTGAATACAGAAAACACAAATCAGGTTAGTGAGCAGAGAAAGAGCTATTCTCCACCTATTTGCTCTTACTCATCTCCATCAAAAACTGTTCACTGCTTATATGCTATATATCAAGCACTGTATCAGACAATGGAAATATAAAGGGGACAGGGGCCTCACCCTCAGGTATTTCACAGCCTTGTCTGGCTTCAAGATATAGAGGCAAATAACTTACTACTACGGCATAAGTGCTTGTACAGAGATGTGTATACAGGGCAAGAAGTGAGCAAGTACATTCTGTAATTAGAATCCTAAGCTACTGAAAAGAGATGACTGGAGTCCTAAGACTGAGACATGCATAAGTGGTATGTTTCCAATTTTTGGCTACCTAAATTCAAATGCCTGTTCTGAGAAGTGGGGAGGGGTGGCTGGGAAGTTTACTAGGCTCCCTTGCAGACCAGGTCCACCCACAGCTTAAGAAAATCATTGCTTATTAACATACCTGAGCCTGTAGAACCAGAAAAGTCACTTAGATATGGTTTTCCAAACTGAACTTGGAAGGCATCCGTTTACTCCAGTAAAATATTTCTCAGATACACACAGTATTTTAGAAGTACCCTGCATCTTTAAGAATTGTTGAATTCAGGGGCACCTGGGTGGCTCAGTCGTTAAGCATCCGACTTTGGCTCAGGTCATGATCTCACAGTTCGTGGGTTCCAGCCCCGTGTTGGGCTCTGGGCTGACAGATAGCTCAGAGCCAGGAGTCTGCTTCAGATTTTGTATCTCCCTCTCTCTCTGACCCTTCCCTGCTCATGCTGTCTCTCTCTCTCTCTCACAAATAAATAAGAACATTTAAAAAATGTTTAAAAAAAAGAATTATTGAATTCAAGTCTATATTGTTATTCACTTATTTGCCTAATACTTACAGAGTACCTATGAGGGCCTGATTGATTCTTGTTGGCTACTAGTCACAAACCAAGGGCCAGTAATTGCTGATATCAAGGTGAATGTTAAGAAGCTTGAGTCAGATGAGAAATAATTTCAAAACAGTATGATGATATCTAAGCAGATAATTATGGCACCATATATATCAGGAACAGCAGAATGTTGTTGGGACATGGAGGAATCATTAACTTTGCTGGAGGAGCGTTTGGGAGACCTTCAAAAAGGTGATATTTTCACTGAATCTTGAAGACTGACTAGGGGTCCACCACGTACATAAAAGCAAAGGCTTCCACAAATGGAAAATTTTAACCAAGCATATTTTAGGCCACACTTTTAGTGATTCCCTGTTCATCTTCTTTAGGTACCAACTGACCCTAAAAGTAGACATTAAAGCAAATTCCTGAGCATTGTTCTGAAGCTTCTTTTGAATGTCATATGGCTCCAAAAAAATTGGGAACAAGTGAGACATTCAAATTTATATACTGAATCACTATGTTCACTAACTATATATTTAAAAAGGGAAACTACAGCTAAGAGCACAAAAGCATGTAAAGTCTGACCTACCTTAAAACAGCACTTCTATTTCACTAGTCATGAAAGATCAGCCAAGATCTTTCACCCCAGAATTTCACCAAGAATGTGCTTTGGACCCATCAAATCAACAAATATTTACGTGATGTCTACTCTATGCAAATCACGTTGCTAGCCTTGATAAGCATGGAGTTTCATAAAAGAAAGAAAATTTATAGGACCAATAAAAAGGATGGTTTGTTTAGTTCACAATTATGTTTCCCACCTAACACCATGCATTCATTTATTCTCCTATATCTCTGTTTCTTGACTTTGTGCTCTGTAAGGTTTTCTTACTAAGAAAAATCCACTGAGCTTGAGTCAAATAGTAAATACGCTTCATATGACATAGCTATATTTTATAATTTTTTCTAACCTCTACTTTTAAAATTTCAGAAGCTCAGTAAGTACAATCCAAGGAGCATTAGTTCCTCAGGCACTCATTACTATTTTTTGCCATTTTGTTTTCATTAAAATTTCTATTAAGCTTTAATATCCAAAATATATAAAGAACTTATACAACTCCACATCAAAAAGATACAAATAATCCTATTAAAAATGGGC
The DNA here is from genome assembly GCF_008692635.1 of Crocuta crocuta. Lineage (NCBI taxonomy): Eukaryota > Metazoa > Chordata > Mammalia > Carnivora > Hyaenidae > Crocuta > Crocuta crocuta. The sequence goes on from NW_027528345.1 coordinate 6,491,627, forward strand.
AGAGGACTTGAATAGACATTTTCCAAAGAAGACACATATATGGTCGATAGACACATGAAAAGATGCTCGACATCACTAAGCATCATAGAACTGCAAATCAAAACTACGATAAGAGATCACCTTATGCCTGTCAGAATGGCTAGAATCAAAAAGACAAGAAAAAACAAGTATTGGTGAGGATGTAGTGAAAAAGGAACCCTTGTGCACTGCTGGTGGGAATGTATATTGGTACAGCCACTGTGGAAAACAGTATGGAGGTTTATCAAAAAATTAAAAAAAGAAATACCATATGAACCAATGAATCCACCTGTGGTTTTTTTATACAAAGAAAATGAAAACACTAATTTGAAAAGATATATGCATCCCTAGGTTTTTGCAGCATTATTTACAATAGCCAAATTAAGGAAGCAGACCCAGTGTCCATCAATTGACAAATGGATAAATAAGATGCGGCATGTGTATCTAATGAAGTATTAGCCATAAAAAAGGATGAGATCTCTCCATTTGAAACAACATGGGTGGACCTAAGGGTAGGTTATGATGCTAAGTGAAATAAATCAAACAGATAAAAACAAATATCATATGATTTCACTCATATGTGGAATCAAAAAAACACATAAATGATAAATCAGAATGAGACCTATAAATACAGAAAACTTATGGCTGCAAGAGGGTAGGAGATGGGAGGATGGGGGAAATGGGTGATGGGGAGAGGGAGGTACAGGCTTTCAGTTATGGAATAAGTCATAGGGATAAAAGGATCAGCATAGGAATACATATAGTCAATGGTAGTTCTAGCCTCAGCAATCAAACACAAAGAAATAAAAGGCATCCAAATCAGCAAGGAGGAAGTCAAACTTTCGCTTTTCACACACAACATGATACTCTATGTGGAAACCCAAAAAACTCTATCAAAACACTGCTAGAACTGATCCGTGAATTCAGAAAAGTCACAGGATATAAAATCAATGCACAGAAATTGGTTGAATTCCTATACACCAATAATGAAGCAGCAGAAAGAGAAATCAAGGAATTGAACCCATTTACAATTGCACCAAAAGCCATTCCTTTGATTAAGGGATAAACTTAATCAAAGAGGTAAAAATCTATAGACTGAAAACTATAGAAAGTTTATCACAGAAATTGAAGAAAACACACAAAAAAATGGAGCAACATTCCATGCTCATAGATTGGAAGAACAAATATTGTTAAAATGTCAGTGCTACCCAAAACAGCCTACATATTCAATACAATCCCTATAAAAATAACACCAGCATTCTTCACAGAACTAGAATAAACAATCCTAAAATTTGTATGGAACCAGAAAAGACCCCAAATAGCCAAAGTAAGCCTAAAAAAGAAAACCAAAGCTGAAGTAATCACAATCCTGGACTTCAAGCTGTATTACAAAGCTATACACATCAAGACAGTACGGTACCGGCACAAGAACAGACACTCAGATCAATGGAACACAATAGAGAACCCAGAAATGGACCCAGAAATGTGCAGCCAACTAATCTTTGACAAAGGAGGAAAGAATACCCAATGGAATAAAGACAGTCTCTTCAGCAAATGGTGTTGGGAAAACTGGAAAGTAAGATGCATAAAAATGAACTGGCCCACTTTCTTACCCCATACATGAAAATAAACTCAAAATGGATAAAAGATCTAAAATGTAAGACAGGAAGCCGTCAAAATGCTAGAGGAAAAAACAGGCAACACCCTTTTTGACCTTGCCCACAGCAACTTCTTACTTGACATGTCTTCAGAGGCAAGGGAAACAAAAGCAAAAATGAACTATTAGGACCTCATCAAGATAAAATTCTTCTGCACAGAGAAGGAAACAATCATCGAAACTAAAAGGCAACCAACGGAATGGGGGAAGATATTTACAAATGGCATATCAGATAAAGGGTTAGTATCTAAAATCTGTAAAGAACTTAACAAACTCAGCACCCAACAAACAAATAATCCAGTAAAGACAGGGGCAAAAGACATGAATAGACATTTTTCCAAGGAAGATATCCAGATGGCTAATAGAAACATGATAAAATGCTCAACATTAGTCATCATGAGGGAAATGCAAATGAAAACCACAATGAGATATCACCTCACACTTGTCAGAATTGCTAACATTAACAACTCAGGCAACAACAGATTTTGTCAAGGATGAGGAGAGAGAGGATCTCTTTTGCACTACTGGTGGGAATGCAAACTGTGCAGTATGGAAAATAGTATGGAGGTTCCTCAAAAAATTAAAAATAGGANAAATAAAGAGCATTAAAAAAATTTTTTTAATAAAAAAATTAAAAATAGAACTGCCCTACAACCCAGCAATTGTAGCACTGATAGGTATTTATCCAAAGGATACAAAAATGCTGTTTCAAAGGGGCACATGGCATCACCCAATGTTTATAACAGCACTATCAACAATAGCCAAAGTATGGAAAGAACCAAAATGTCCATGGACTGATGGATGGATAAAGAATTGTGGTAGATATATACAATGGAGTATTACTCAGTGATCAAAAAGAATGAAATCTTGCCAATTGCAACAAGGTGGATGGAACTAGAAAGTATAATGCTAAGCGAAATAAGTCAGTCAGAGAAAGAAAATTTCATATTATTTCATTCATGTGATGAATTTAAGAAACAAACAGATTAACATAAGGGAAGAGAAGCAAAAATAAAATAAATAGAGAGGAAGACAAACCATAAAAGACTCTTAAATACAGAGAATAAACTGAGGGTTGCTGGTAGGGTTTTGGGGAGGGGGAAGACTAAATGGGCAAGGGGCATTATGGAGGACACTTGGGATGAGCACTGGGTGTTATATGTAGGGGATGAATCACTGGATTCTACTCCTGAAATCATTTTTGCGCTATATGCTAACTAACTCAGATGTACATTTTAAGAAAATTAATTTTAAAAAGAATGTGGAGAGAAAGGGAACCCTTGTACACTTGGGGTGGGAATGTAAATTTGTGTAGTCACTATGGCAAATAGTATGGAAGCTCTTCAAAAAATGAAAAATGAACTAGCATACAATCCAGGAATTCTACTTACAGGTATGTACCTAAAGGAAATTAGGATCTTTAAGAGATGACTGCATCCCAAGTTCATTGCAGCATTTTTCACACTGGCTAAATTATGAAAACCACTTAAACATTCAACAATGTATAATTTTTAAAGAAGTGACATATGCTGCATATCTGAAATGGAATATTATTCAGCCATAAGAAAGAAGGAAATCCCTCCATTTGTGACAACATGGAGAGAACTTGAAGACATTCTGCTAAATGAAATAAACAGAGAAAGGCAAATACTTTATGATATCATTTACATATGGAATCCAAAACAATCACCCCAAATTCATAGGAAAAGACTGGAATAGAGGTGTCCAGGGGTTAGGAGGTGGGAGGAATGGGAAGGTGCTGGTCAAAGGATACAACCCTCCATGTATAAGATGAATAAATTCTGGGTATAGTGTACAACACGGTGATTTCAGTTAATAATACTGTATTATATGCTTGAAAGTTTCTATGAGAATAGATCTTAAACATTCTCACCACAAAAAAGAATTGGTAATCATGTAACATGATGGAGGTGTTAGCTAATGTTATAGTGGTACTCATTTTGCAATATATAAATGTATCAAATCAGCACAGCTGTACACCCAAACTTACACAGTGTTATATGTCAGTTATCTTTCAATAAACCTGGGGGTGGGGAAGAATACAGTCGATGGGAATACAACAGCATTGTATGGCTACAGAAGGTAGTTGCACTTGTGGGAAGCATGGTATAATGTAGAGACTTGTTGAATCACTATGTTGTACACCTGAAACTAGTGTAACACTGTGTGTCAACTATACTCAAATTTTTAGAATGTTAAAAAAAAAGTCCACTGACCTTTTCTCCATCAGCATGTAGATTATAAATTAGAATCCAATTGTCTATTGAATAGAAGAAATCTTGCTTATAATTGATAAAACAACTACCTGATTTTGCCCTTTCTTTCTTCCTGTTGGTTCTTGAGAGCTACTTTCTAATTATTTCACAAACAGGGTAGTAGCTTCTTACCAAAGGTTAGTAAAAGTAACTTTTGTAGAAGTAAAACTTTACAGAAAGTTTAGGTTTCCAAATATGTAAATCAAACCCTACAGTATAGTCGAGTCCCAGTTATTAGGATATAGGCACAGATCTAGACACACCAAGACACGTAAGTGAGAGGGTAGCTAAATTAGGCAGTGTTTAAAAGATTTGTTCAGGGGCACCTGGGCAGCTCAGTAAGTTAAGGTTCGGACATTGGCTCAGGTCATGATCTCATAGCTTGTGAGTGCCAGCCCCATATTGGGCTCTGCACTGAAAGTGTAGAGCCTGCTTCAGATCCTCTGTCTTCTCTCTCTGCTCCAACTCTGCTTGTGCTCACTCTCTCTCTCTCTCTCTCAAAAATAAACAAAAATTTTTAAAAATCTGTTCAAAGTTCCATTTGAAACACATACATATGGAAATTATAGAAGGTATTATTTGCATAACATAACACAAATTGAATAACACAAAAGAGACTCTTCACTTCAGTAACTCTTCTATTAACAAAGGAGATATTTTTCAACTATTTGACCTTGTGGTCAGAGATCTCATTACCAGAGGTGAAAGTACTAGAAGTCTTAGGAATGTATTCCAGAACATTGTTTCCCTGTGGCAGAGTACTTCCTCTTACCTTGCACTTTAGGCAGCATGAGAGAAAACACTTGGGCCCTCTTGGTCTTTTTAAAGAGTGCTCTTGACCGTTTTAGAAAAATTACTTAAATTGTGACAATAATAAAAATTAAGAGCAAAAGCTAAGAGCTAATATTACTTCCATTTTACAATTGATATAATTAAGGTCCCAAAGAACTTAAATAATTTGCAAAAGACCTATAGGTAGAACATGTCAGAGCCAAAACTCAAACACTAGTCTGACTCATAAGCCCAAGTTCCCAACACTTTTCCAAACTATAGGGGCTGACATTTGACAGCCCAGACATTATCTGTCTCGTCTGTATTGTCTCCAGTGTCTAAGTGCCTGAAGTCAGAGAGGCCAGGGTTCTCTCCTATCTGTAAGAAATCTGGATCTGTCCCAGTGATGTTTTCTCTTCCTGGCAAGTATTTCCAAGCACTGAGGTTTGGAAATTTATTAGAGGGTCCAATACATAAAATCTTCCTTTCCCAAACTCAGGCTTGGAACCAATTTAGAAGATAAGACTCAGGAATCAGTCAAGATTGAAATGTAAGCTTTACTACCAGTACGACTGTATCAGAGGACATGACTGAGGTGTGTAATCAAATAGGCTCACTTAAGCTCTCTGTCCTGGTTGGGACTCAAGCCTCAGGGAGATTTGGAACTAAGGGCAGATGTACTTACTCAGCTTTGCAGCCCTGCACTGCTCCAGGGCACACAGGAGGAAGAAACCAAATCTGTGATGCTCACAGCCTTTTAATAGATTAGTTCTATCCACTCGGGAACCGCAGACCTAAGGCTGTTGTCCAACAATCAGGTTGTTCACCCATTCTACACAAGAAGAGAGGGCTCTTGTGAAAGACTCTAGTGGAAGAGTCTCCAGTAGAAACACAAGAAATGAAGGAAGTGAGTTCCCAACCATTCGCAGAGGAACTTCTTTATACGCCTGCCAGTGGTTCAGGAATTTTTGGGAAAAAGATATTGCCACAGGATTTTATGAAGCCAAATATGAATATACTTGCAAAGGAAAAATGTCAAAGGAGAGACTTACTGTTCCAAATGGTACGCACTATCACGTTCCAGCAGATGCAATAATGTGTTAAGAAAACCATCTCCGTCTACAAAGGATTTATCATTCATTGGTGGTAGCAAGAATTGCAGTGTGAGGTGAGAGGAAACATGCATAATCCATGTGGTGTTGCACAACTTGTGTGCCGCTGAGATCCACTCTCTACCCGGCTCCGTTTCCCCAGGGGGCTGCTCTGCCTGGGTGGCCCTGACCACTAGGTGGGTCCACCAATGGAGAGCACCACAAGACGCTGGAGGGCAGGCAGACAGTAAGGTTGGGGTATTTATTCCTCTTACCCTTCCCTGCTGGTCATGTGAGTTGGCCATATCCCTCCACGGAAGCCCACTCTCCTGTCCAGTGGCGCCTCTGAGTTGCAGTGACTGTTTCCACAAGGTGGCCCTTGAGCCCCGGTAGTGGAAACAGCATTCCGGGTACTGTACCCCATTAGTTTCCCTAGTCCCTGAAGCACCTTTGGGAGTAGTCCCTTTGTTAAACACTGTCCAAAGTACTCCATTTCATTGTGTGATCTCTTTCCTACCCAGGACAGATAAATACATATACAACGATATAAGTAGCTCTTTTTGGCTTCCAAGCTTTTTTTAAAATTTTCTCTACCTTTTGAATCCAATTCATCTAGATTCTGCAGTGGGCTCCTGAATGACCACTCACATCCACCAGTATCCCTGCTGAGCCTAGTCTCTACCCAGCCCCCAGAGGTCTCTCTAAAACACTAACAGAATCAGGGCACCTGGAGGGCTCAGTCAAGTCTCTGACTTTGGTTCAGGTCAGATCTCATGGCTGGTGAGCTTGAGACCCACGTCAGGCTCTTGGCTGCCAGTGCGCAGAGCCCACTTCAGATCCTCTCTCTTCCTCTCCCCTGCTTGTGCATGTGCTCTCTCTCTCTCAAAAATAAAATAAATATAAAAATAAATAAATAAAACCACTCCCCCCTTTATTTTTTTTACTTTTTTTAATGTTTTATTTATTTCTAGGAGAGAGAGAGGGAGAGAGCAGGGGAGGGTCAGAGAGAGAGGGAGTCACAGACTGAAACAGGCTCCAGGCTCTGAGCTGGCAGTCAGCACAGAGCCCGACGCGGGGCTCGAACCCACGAACCGCGAGATCATGACCTAAGCGAAAGTCGGACGCTTAACCGACTAAGCCACCCAGGCGCCCCACCGCTGCCCCCTTTAAAAACCTTTTCAATGACTTCGCATGTCACTCAGAATAAAATCCAAGTATCCTGCAGCGTCCCTGCAGCCTGCTGGGCTCTCGGCCACCTTCCTCTCCTGCCTAACCACAGACCACCCTCTTTGTCCTGTCTGCCCCACTTGCATTCTTCAAAGACAAGTTCCCTCCTGCCTCGGGGTCTTTATCAATGCTGATGTCCCCACCCCGACCCCTTTCCACTTAGCTAGTGCCTGCTGATTGCAAACATCACTTCCTCAGGAAACCTTTCCCACCCTCTCCCCAGCATTCCCACAATGCTCTGTCCCCCAGGCACTCCGCCCCTGACTAGATCAGACCCACTTGTTATATAAGTTCCCAGAGCTTTGCTTTTTCCTCTAGGCCTGTATGTATTTTTAAATCATATGTATGTGTGATTATTTTTTAAAATCTTTTTTCCTTCCTGACTATAAGCTCCATGGGCAAAGTAGAAGGTAAAGTCTGCAACTATTTTGATCACCAGTTATTACCCCATGCTTCATACAAGCCCCACACAAAACATTCAGTAGATGGTTGTTGAATGAATGAATGAATGACCTCATATAAGTTCATATCAGCCTTGATGTGGGTGCCTGGGTGGCTCAGTCAGTTAAACGTCTGACTTTGGCTCAGGTCATGATCTCATGGTTCATGGGTTCAAGCCCCACATTGGGCTCTGTGCTGACAGCTCAGAGCCTAGAGCCTGCTTCAGATTTTGTGTCTCCCTCTCTCTCTGCCCCTCCCCTGCTCATGCTCTGTCTCTCTCCCTCTCTCAAAAATTAAACAAATATTTTAAAAAGTTAATATCAGCCTTGATTGATAGAAGGTGAAGTAGGAGGGAAATCACAGGATCGTATGTTAGAAGGCCTGAGTATAGGTACCGGCGCATTGTCTGGCTATTTGAGTACAAGGACCTGGTTCACTCCTCAAAGCCCCCACTGCACTGTGTTTAAAGTAACAATACTCACTACATGGGGCCCTTATCCTGTGAGAGCATTGTCCAGGCACAAGGGCCTGTACACTGTAAAGTATAATGCCCTGGTCATTGTTATTAGCCCATTCCCCAAAGAGAAACTGTTCCTCACATGGGTACAAAGGGACACACACCACTAAACTTGTTCCCAGGGGGGGAGGCCAAGTGGTTCAAGGGAGTCAGGGCTTCCCAGGGTGTTTGTGAAACCAGGTGAATTTAGTCCAGAAAGAGTCCATGGAGAACACAATGCGCGCAGAGAATGGAACAAAGGGATTGGTGATTGTGTTCTTAGAAAAGGGGAGTTCCTGTTTGTGAGCAGGGAGGCAAGCAGGTTAGCCTGCCCAGAACTACTAAGTCAAAGAGAGCGTTTCCTCTCCCAGAAATAAACATGTGTCAGGGCAATAGCATGCTGGGTTTTTCCTTCAGTGAATTCTACTCTGTACAGAGAAAAAGGATATGATTTTTTAAAGAAAATATCATGGGACAATGTTTCAGGATTTTTACTGTGGTTCCTTGTATTCCCAGCCCATTTCATTTCCTGGTACCCCTTGCTGTTTTTCTCACATTTGGTGAGCAGCATTTATTTCCTCAGAGATGAGAAGATTCAGCTAAAAGCCAAGGCTTTGGGTTTCAGATGCTTTGTTTTTTGAATTGTATAAACCTAAGCCCTGAGTAAACTCAAGGCGTAAGACAAAGGATTTTGGAGAATGCATAATGATCTAAGGTGTGAGGTAGGAGTGGGCGGCACCAACAGAGAGGGGGACTGTAGGGAAGTCCAACGGCTCTGTTCCTGAGAGGCCCTGAACCCTGGGCCCAGCCACGCTCCACCTTCTGTGACTCACCCGGACCCAGATGCTTGGGGTCGGGTACTGAGGCAAATGGGAAGGACACCATTCTGAGAGGCTCAGATTCCATGCACCCCCCTTTCCCAGCTAGAGCCCAGAATATCCCTATGCCAGCCTAATAGGGCAGCAGAAGGAAGGTTCGCACATGGGGCTAAGCAGGAGAACTCAAGAATGTTCCTCAGGTGCTCCAGAGCCATGCACACATGGCCTGGGGAGCTGCAGCTGTGACCTGCTTGGACCCACTACAAGGCTCCTTGGGAACAAGTCTGTCAGCCTGAGCTCCCGAGGGGACAGCTAACAGTGTTGACATGAAGTAACCTTCAGGGGCCACCACAGCAACACCCAAAGGCCACTCAATAAAGGAGCTGAGTTTTTGAGATTGAACTTTAGTTGGGTTATAGAGCAACAATGAACAGCTTGTTTCTATACACCTGTGTCATGTACACTGAAAATCTAATCTGCTTCAGAAGTAATAACATAGTGGAATATACATTAAGTGTTAAATGAGCTGAAGAAGTGTGGATTAGGAAAATGTGGGGCCCCATCTCCCCTACACACACACACACACACACACACACACACTTCCGGGACACTTTTCTTTACATCATATTGATTTCATGTCCTCATTTAAACAAACTCACACAATAGGGACTTTATTGTACTTCTTTCTCAGCACAACTTCATCTTTCAGCATCCTTGAATTGCTTAGCCTGTAAATTATGGAGGTTTATTCTGATGTCCCTCAGAGCCTCCACAGGTAGTCTTTCATGTCAAATATTTTTTTCATGGTAATAAGAAAACAACTCTAGATGTGTTTAACACGGCCGCCAAGGTGTACCCAAGGGGTGTAATTAGCACTTAACCGCGTTAGAAAGAAAAGGCAAGATAGAATGCCACACTGCTCTCCTGAAAGGAAACTGTAAGGAACAGAGGGGGGAGATTGCCTCAAAATTGTCTTTCGTCCTGAGGTACTCAGAAACGGTATTTACTGTGGTTCTGTTAATTATGGAATAAAACAGGGGGTTACTCAGCACATGCCAGGTATCTACTCGCTCTTAAGGGAGTAAAATAGGCGGCCTGCGGATCGCTAACATCGTTTACAGGAACCAGCACCACTGAGGATTTCAAGACTCCTAGTCAGGTGCAGGGTAATGATGACAACTGATACTATTAACAGCACTTAACTTTTTTTTTTTTAATATATAAATAACTGTGGGGGTGTGTGTGGAGAGGTATTACAGACTTGGCTTTGTTTCCATCTCACCCACTCCTTCTGCAGGAGTGGCTGAACACTGGCTCTTTGCCGTTAGAATAAAGGATTCCAAGCTCTCTCTGTTGTTTTGTTTTGTCTTGTTTCTCTTCTTCAAATTAGGTTTTTAAAAGTGCTATGGCTCATATTCAGAGCGTTTCTAATTTTGCCCCATCGGTGGCACCTTTCTATCAATGTACCCTATTCTTAGATTTAAGTACTCTTTCTCCAGCATTATGTTGCTTTAAGCCTTAATGTTTTATTAGATGAAAGAATACTTTTGTTGACCAGGAGTTTAAAAAATGCCACCGAAATATGTCATGGGTCATCTTGATTTCAAAAGCTCTGATTTTTTTTTTTTTTTTTAACCTCACACACATTTTAACAATTGTATTAAAATCCAAGGCCCTGGAGAATGCGGAGGGAATTTCAGGACCAAAATGATTTTATTTGATTGAAATTACTTATTAATTTGTTGCAGCTGGGTAAAGGATAGGGCATTTTCTTTGCATCTTAAGAAATACAGTGAAAGCATTAAAGAAGATGGATTAGGACTTAATGCTCTAAATATTAAAAGACATGCCATTTGGGTTTAAATCACTTCAAAGCTGGAGATGGTTCTAGTTACAGAAGCCAGATTTGTGCCTTGGTTTTTCAGAGGTCTCAAAAATTGAAGGCGGAGGCACAGAGGGCCATCCTATCGGTCTGAGAAGAAGGTTAGACAAATATAAGAATTCCACTGGAACTGCCTTGAGTGAAAAGAGGAAGCCTTAGAAAACTATCTTTATAATGATACCACCATGTCACAAGGAAAAGAATCCATAATCACTTTGTTCTGAGCTAGCTGCATTCTGTATTAACCAACCACACACTCCGGCACTTAGACAAGGAGTGAGATGGTCTGAACAAAAGGAACAGCAAAAGGAAACAGAACAGCGTCGGGGAGAAAGAAATGAAAAGATAATAGGTGACAACACACCAAGCCCCCCCAGTCACATTAATATACATGTGCCATTTCCTGATCACTTTAGGAACAACATGTTAGTATTTTTAGTTGTCATTTTAATTCTTACTGCCAGATGTTTGACCTTAGAAATTAAGTTAGGGGCACCTGGATGGCTCAGTCGGTTAAGCATCTGACTTCAGCTCAGGTCATGATCTCACAGTTTGTGAGTTCAAGCCCCACATCGGGCTGTGTGCTGACAGCTTAGAGTCTGGAACCTGCTTTGGATTCTGTGTCTCCCTCTCTCTCTGTCCCTCCCCCACTCAGGCTCTGTCTCTCTCAAAAATAAACATTAAAGAAACAATTTTTTAAATTAAGTTCAACTGGGAATGACACTGCCCAGTCTTAATATGATAGGAAAAGTTAGGATTCAGTAGGTAGGGAGGGAAAGATTACTATCTGAACTTCCCTATGTGGGAAAAACACCTATTTTGGAACAATGCTGGGAACCTCTGACAACAGCTAACCCCCTCAGGTGTAAGGTCCCTCTTTAGAATGTAATCAACCCCACCTACTCCCCCTCAGGTTCCCTTCAGGAATTTGACAATAAAAATACCTAACTAAAAAAGGTAGACTGTAAAATTTGTCAGGGGGACATCTCACACAGTGGAGTCCAGCCAACTGGAATGGACAACCTAGCACCTAGAATTATCCAGCCAGTAAAGGTAGGACCTGAGAAGAAACAAGGGGGAAAAGCGGGGTGGCTGACCAGAACCTTATAAAACAAGGACCCTTCCCTATAGTCTGAAGGCATTGACTTTTGAATGTCCCCTCTCTGTAAAGAGAGCTTTCCTACTATTCTTACTTTCTGATCTTATACTCTAATAAACTTTTGCCTACTGCTCATTTTGTGTATACCTCTTCATTCTTTGAAGCAGCAAGACAACAAACCCTGGGTACTGAGGTAAAAAATAATCCTACAACATTAACTCTCTAGTGACCTAAATCATACTAGAGGTTAATAGGGGGGAAAAAGTGACATTTGGAAATTATCCAGGAAATTTCCTAGAAATTACCAAAATACCTAAGTAAATATTTTTCATTGATTCTATGATTAATTTCCCCCAACATTTTAAAATCTCTGAAATAGAATGTGTCCAACAATCAATGGTGACTCACAATTATAACTGACAGCATTTTTTTCCTACTGGTACATAAAATAATGCAACTTGAAATTGGTGGTATCTTACATTCCACAAAATATGAATTTTTGGTCATGATTATTCTTACAGGTAAAATAAGAGAATAAAAAAACCTCTCATAGGGGCACCTGGGTGGCTCAGTCAGTTAACATCTGACTTTAGCTCAGGTCATGATCTCATGGTTCATGGGTTCGAGTCCACATTGGGCTCTCTGCTGTCAGCATGGAGCTTGCTTCAGATCTTCTGTCCCCATCCCTCTCTGACCCTCGCCTGCTTTCACACGTGCATGCCTTCTATTTATTTTTTAGAGCAACATTTAAATTTTTTTAAATAAAAGAAACCTCTCATAGCTTCCTCAGCATTGATAGTATTCACCTAAATTATCTAGAGTTACTTGGTGTTCTAGAACTGCACTGCCAATTATGGTACCTATAAGCCACGGGTAGTCATCTGAATTTAAATTGATTAAAATAAAAACGAGTTCTTATTGGCTGGTGGTACCAGCCAAATTTCAAGTGCTGAATAGCCACCTATGGCCTGTGGCTACCATATTTGCCAATGCAGATTTACAGGACATCTTTATCACCCCAGAAAGTTCTATTGGGCAATGCTAGTCTAGAGTGCTGACTTTATCCCATAACTTCTTAAGTTTTGAACAGCAGTACAGAAAAGCCACAGAAATTTTAATATTTGTCTCAAGGGCAGCATTTTACGATTTCATTTAGAAGTTGGTTTTACTTTATAAAATGAAATTTTAGTGTTTCATATTTTGTCCATATTTGAATAGATCTCAAAACTATGTGGTTGATTTGTGGTACTTCCTATTATATTGGTAAGGCTTAAATGCACATTTATCAGTGAAGTAGGGTTATCTAAGCTATTATGTTTATAGAATCTTATTAAGGATGAAAATCCAGACATTGTTGCAGGAAGGTATAAATGGAAGAAGAGGGAAGATATGAATAGGCCCCAAACTTTACTTTTAAAAAATCAAAATTGTTGCTAGATTTAGGGACACTATTTTGATTCCTTCAGTATTTGTAATACCTTTTCAAATAAAGGTATTGAAAAATAAACAAAATTAATTAGTTAAACATTTTTAATTAAAAAGTTAACTTTAGCATCAAGCAGACCAAGATTTGAGTCTTGAATTTCAAACTTGACATTGTGGCCAGGGTCATGTTACTTGACCTCTCTAGGACTCAGTGTTTCATGTGTGAGATAAGGGATAATTGTAACTACTTCACAGGGCTATTTAAAGAAGACAAAGCATGATCCACAAAAGATGTGGTAAGCATTCAATAAATACTAGCTCTCCTGATCAGTCTGTCAGAATTTTGGTGACTATATTGTGGTCAAGTTGCGTCAGGATGCTGTGTGATATTGGAAAAAGTATAATCACCCAGGAGGTGGTGCGAGAATAAAAAGACAAGAACTTGCTCAGTCAACCATGTGAGTCAGGGAAGACCTACCCAGGGAAATACATTTGACTGCATCTTGAAGGATGACCAGGTTCACTCAACTGAAGGGGGCCGAGGCTTGGATTTTTTTTGCCAGATAAATAGCATATGTGATATTCTAGAAACTTGGGAGAATGCTTGGCACTAGTGGAAAAGGATTTGACTTGGGAATAGGGTGAAGCAAAGGAATGATCAGGAACTGAAGCTGTGAAAGTCTGTTGAAGCCAAACTGTAAAGGGCCTGAGTGCCACGCTAAAGATTTGATCAAGACTTGAGGCAGGAAACCCCCTGCAATTGACTGGATGAGAGCTGAGCTAGCCTCTAATAGAGGAAGGGAAGGGGAGTTGTCTATACTCACCATTGCACCTTGTCCCTGCTCTCTGCTCTTGAACTCACTCTATCACACACAGACGCTGCTCTTGGAGGATCATTAGGGACCCCCTTCCTCTGCCCTATGAACAATGTCTGTCCTCATCTTACTTGGCCTAACAGCATCATCTGACACAGTCAGTTGCTCTCTCCTCCTTGAAATGTTTTGTTTGTTTGGCTTTCAGGAGATCACACTGTCTTGGTTTTTCTCCTATTTCACTGTATTCTAAGTCCCCTCTGCTGGTTTCTCCTCATCTCCTTGGCACTTAATATTGGGGCCCAAGGCCCAGCTCTTTGGGCCTCTGGACTTCCTTAGGACTCCTCAGATGAGCTCATTTAGTCTCATGGTTTTGCATGCACACTATATGCTTTGTCCGATTTAGGTCTCCAATCCAGCTCTCTGTGTCCATCCAACAGCTCCTCCATAGTCTTTACTGGGATATCTAAAAGGCTACACTCACTTAATGTGTTGAAAACAGAATGCTTGATCTGCCATTATAAGGCACTCTTTCTGCAGTCTTCCTCATCTGACTTGATGGCAGCTTCATCGTTCCACCTGCTCAGGCCAGCAACTTTGGAGTTATCCCTGACTCCTCCTCCTCTCTCTCACACCTCACATTCAATCTGTCAGCCTCTCTTGTTGACTGTACCTTCAAAATAAGTCCAGAATACCTTCACTTCTTATCATCTCAACTGCTACCATTTTACCTGAGCAAACACCTTTCTTTCAAAAGCTTCCTAACTTATCTCTCTGCTCCCACCCTANGTGATCCTGTTTTACACATTAATCAGATCAGATCACTCCATTCAAAATCTTCCAATGACTTTCCATTTCCAAGCACACAAAATTGCCTATGTGCCCAACACTGTCTGCCCAAAGCCTTCCTTCTCTGACCCCATCCCCTTGCTCACTCCACTCCCACCACACTGATCCCCTTTCCACTTTTTGAACATGATAAGCATACTCCCACCTCAGAGCCTCTTGCACTTGCTGTTCTCACTGCCAAGCATTTTTATCACCCCCTCCCCCAACTCAAGATCTGCATGACCTATTTCCTTACCTCCCCTGGGTCAAATGTCTAGTCAAGTGTCATTTTCTCAGGAAAGCCTTTCCTGACCTCCCTATTTAAAATTGAACACTGCCTCCCAACACATCCTTATCCCATAGCACTTTTCTCCATAGCACTTATCACCATTGAAATACATCATTTATTTTGTTTATTATCTGTCTCCTCTTGCTAGAATGTAAACTCCACAAGGACAGGGGTTTTTGTCTGTTTTTGTTAATTGCTCTATCTCCCAGGTTTAGTATAGGTCCTCGCACATAAGTGCTCAATAAATAGATTTTAGGCAACCTGATGGACGTCTGCTTGATTATGGAGGCTGAGAGCGATGGAGGAGGTGAGAAGTTGTCCCTGTATTCTATAACATTTAGTATCATCTCCCATATGCCAGGGACTGTGCTAGATACTGAAGATCCAGACGACTTCTGCAATGCCAGCTACCAAGAGAGTGAACGCAGAGGAAAAACGCGAGTGCTAGGGCCACTTGCTGAAACTACGGGCTTATGGGACATCTGGGTATAGATTCCAATCATAAAGCTGGAACGGATTCCGAATTCCACATCCCTGCACCATGCTGGCCAGGCTGAGAGGCAAGGTTACAGGCCTCGCTGGAGTTCCATGCTACAGTGCACACCTGGGCACCAACACCATCTTCGGTGCTGTCTTCAACTACAAAGAATAAAGTAAACATCCGTAATACTTGCCGCGCAGCATTAATCGCCCTCGTATGTGGAAAGCCCTTAGCTTCCCCGATGAAAAAGCCTGTAGGACCACAAAGTGAATCTTGCTCACTCAGGGGATTAGCTGAATCACCAGTGGCCTGAATTATCACTGTCCTTACCAGGGGCATCGGGATATCTGTCCCCATGTCCTGCCCCAAGAGTTGACCTGCCCCTCCAAAAGCTTGCAGTGAGATCTAAATGCCCCCTAGAAAGGGAATCAAGTATAATTAACAAAGAGTAAAACTTCAATATAACTATATACCTCAGGAGAAAAAAAACCATCAAATAGTTTAGTCAAGAGAGAAATTTCTTTTGTACCAAAAAAAAAAAAAAAAAGTTGGATCACATCCAGTAATGCAAGACTTCAAACAGGGAGTGAGAAAGAGGGCCAGAAAGCCTGCTTTCTCCCGTTCCAGAGGGCGTTGTGGCAAAGGAGGTAGACACTTTGCATGGAGGACTAAGGGTAGCTTGTCAACAGATGGCTTGCCTAGTCTAGGAAAGAAGTACCTGCAAAAGCAAATACAAAAGAAGCAAATCATCCTTACTGACAAAAAAAAAAAAAAAAAAAAGGAATGAAATTTTGAGGAGATGCTTCCCAGAACTTGAAGGCTATTTGCAGGGGGCAAGCTGGTCTTGGAGGAGAGGTTCATGGAGGACGGGAGGGGGTAAAGGTGTCTAATTCTGGAATCTTTTATTAAAGCTTGTTTTTCTTGTCTGAATCTTTTGGTTCCCGTGCCTGTGACAGTATTCATAACTCAGCCCCAGTGTGCCAACAAACCCCATATGTTTCGGTTCGCTCCTTATCTTTTTAAGCCAAGATAAGGTTGAAATGAGTGTGTTGCAAGAGATTTGTGATAGAACACACACGCACAAACACACACAGTGGCAGAGGGTGGGATGTGTCTTACTCGCATTTGTTTTCTTCAACACAAGATGCACACAAAGAAGGCACTCCATAAAAGTCTCTTAATTAAATGTGCATGCCCTCCAAACAAAAGAGAAGCAAGCCCCCCGCCCCACTTTGGAGAAGGTCCTCATTTGCAAACTGAGGGGAAGGAGCTGTGTGTCAGATCATAGGACTGAGAGGCAAAGCTATCTCTGGCCACGTTCAGAAAGCAGGCGTGGTCTTCTCTCGCTGCTCTGCTCCTCATCGAGCAGACTTTGAATCAGTACATACATTTGAGGGGCTGCCATGTGCCAGGCACTGCTTTGGGTGCTGGGGACGTAGCTATGAATAGGACAAAGTCCTGACAAGGCACGGACAGGGTGGTGTGGGAGAAAGAGATTCATAGTAATAATACCCAACGTCCGGTACTGTGATAAGCTCCTTATGAGCATTATTTCATTCAGTCTAATCCTCAGATTTTAAGGTACCTGCAAATCATCTGGGAACTTTGTTAAAATACATGTTCTGATTCTGTCAGTCTGGGGGGCTGGGGGGGGCTGAGATTCTGCATTTCTAACATGCTTCCAGGGGAGTCTGTGCCAATGGTTCCGGAGCCATACTTTGAGTACTTAGAATTTAAATGTTCCAGCAACCCTATGTGGAAGGGACCATCATTATCTCCATTTGAGAGGAGGAAACTTGAGCTGGGTGAAACTGCCTAATTCATCAGTGGTCAAACAGCCAGTCAATGTCAGAAAACAGGTGCGAATCCAATTCTACTAACCCTTTCTCCCCAGACCGCCTCTCTCAAGACAACCGGAGAATGAATGGACAGTGGGACCGGGAGAGCTACTCATTCCACACAGGGGTAACAAGCAAGAGGTTCAGAGACGACCTCCCAAGGGACTTCACAAATGTAACGGTGACTCTGGCACAATGTTTCTTAGCCGATTTTTCAGTTCTGACCATTGTCTGACCCACCCTACCCCCCAAACCTCTGCAGTCTTTTCCCTCCTAATCCCCACCTGCCATAAACCTTCAATACCACATATATATTGTGTATCTGTTTATGCAATGTGGCTTTCTGGAGGGCCACAAATTACTGTAATATCTGAGATTTTTTCCCCCATACATTCCTCAAGGCCGATTTTTGTCCTATTGGGGGTAATACTACCCCCACCGAGGACACATGACCTAACAACACTCCCCTTGTGAGACACATTGATTTCACAAAATCACAAATTCTCAGCCTTGAAAATAAATTAGAGGCCATTTATCCTTCCGCAAAAACCTCAACACCTGATTATCTGTCCCATGCTTGGACACTCGAGGTGATGGGGAACTTACTACCTCAACATTTGGAGAAATCTCTTTCTTATTTTGAGCCTGTATCTGGCATGTCAAAATTTTTCATTCACCAGTTTAGTTTCTGCCTTCTGTTGCTGAACAGAAGATACAGGGCTAAATGAAACGGGAAATAGAAACACACAGGGGCATCTGAGTGACTCAGTTGGTTGAGAGTCTGACTTTGGCTCAGGTCATGATCTCACAGTTCATGGGTTCGAGCCCCAAGTGGAGCTCTGTGCTGACAGCTCGGAGCCTGGAGCCTGCTTTGGATTCTGTGTCTCCTGCTCTCTCTGTCCCTCCCCTCCTCACTCTGTGTTTCTTTCTCTCAAAAATAAATAAAAACATTTAAAAGAAAGAAATACATAGACTATTTCGTTTCTGTTCCTAGAGACCAGACAGCAATTGTGTGGGTTTCTGTTTTGGAAATTCTCTTGTGACCCACCTATTTCAAACCTTATGCCTATTGACTTTATATCTCTAATAATACAGTCTAAAGTTTCTCTAGCTTCTGGAAGAAGCCATATCACACTCTAATTCATCTTACTGTCAACTAAAATTTCTCAGCATTGGTGTTGTTTTTAGAGGTGTTGGAAGTGGTGTAATAGAAAAAGCAATAGAATAGGGGGTGAGAAGATGAGGGTATGATCAGAAATAGAGGGCTACACTTTTACTTAAAATAACACAGGTAATCAATTATAGAACTAAAAATAATATAACTAGAAAACACAAGGGAAGAGGGAAAGAGAAGGTGAAAGTAAAAGCGAGCTAAGCCTTTAACCTGCATAGCAGGGAGTCAACAGGGCTGTCTAAGTGATAAATTAAGGAGTAGAGAGACAAACATGATATTCTGAATTATGGGATAGCTATGAAAGTCTAAAATCAGAAGCAGATAGAGGAGAGGGATAAAGTATGGGTGGGAGATTCTTGATTTTCTTCATAATTTCTTCTAAATCTTCTGGCATTTTACTGACTACAAATACACATTATTTAAAATTGAAAACAGAGGTACCTGGGTAGCTCAGTTGGTTGGGTGTCCGACTTTGGCTCAGGTCATGATCTCATGGTTCGTGGGTTTGAGCCCCGCGTTGGGCTCTGTGCTGACAGTTAGCTCAGAGCCTGGAGCCTGTCTTCCGATTCTGTGTCTCCTTCTCTCTCTCTCTAACCCTCCCCTGCTCATGCTGTCTTTATCTCTCTCTCAAAAATAAATAAAACATTAAAAAATTTTTTAAATAAAAGAATAAAATTGAAAGCAAAAGAATGATGGAATAAGAAAACAATCAGAGTAGTCCTCTGTCACTAACTACCAGCCCAACTTGACTAAAATGCCTAATATTGAATTTAAATTTCTCATCTGTAAAATAGGCTAAGTCAGTGGTTTTCAAGGCTTTTAAAGTAAAATATTACACAGAATCCTTATACATTAAAAAAATAATCCCAACGCAGCTCCTCTGATGGAGAGGGTGGGGCTGGGGAGTAGCAGGAGCTAAGCCCACTATTTCTCCTCATTATCCTTTTCCTTGCCCCGTCACCCCCACCACAGATAGCCCTGAGACATGTCATCAGACAACTGCAAGAATTTAATTTGGATACTATTCATCTGCAGGATTTTTTTTTTTCAAATTATGGTCATAACCAATTAATTCAGTGGCTTGTAAGCAATGGAGCACTAGAATAGAGCAGGACAGAAAAATGAGAATGCAATCCACTGTGTTCTTGTGCATACTTCCATGATATGTACGTATGCATTCACTACCTTCCTGGCTGGCTAGGTGGAAGAAGCTTCCAGGATAGGTTGTCCTGTTGAGGACCTCAACAGCAGGGCAGGGAAGATGCTTGATGTCAGGAGCCCGGTTTAAATTAAAAACAAAACAACAACAAAAAAAAGCCCACTTATTTTTTTTTAGAAAAAGAGAGCATGAATGGGAGTGAGAGGCAGAGGGAGAGAGAGGGAGAAAGTGAAGAGGGGGAGTGGAGAGACAGAGAGAGAGAATCTTAGCAGACCCCATACTCAGCACAGAGCCCAATACAGGGCTTGATCCCACCACCCCAGGATCATAACCTGAGCCAAAATCAAGAGTGGGATGGTCAACCAATTCAGCCACCCAGGGCATCCCCCCAGCCCTGTTTAAAATGGGAGTGGGGGTGCTCTGCATGGACAATACTAGCCAAGCCCAGAGCCCCCACTCTTCAGCCAGGCCTCCTGCACACAGCCTCACCGCTCCCTTGGTCTGAGCCACAAGAACACGGTGTGGAAGAGAGGCTGCCGGCTCACACAGAAGTCAGGCATGGGGATGGAGACAGAGGTGGTGGGGGGGGGAAGGGGGGCACTGGAGGGAGGGTGGGTGTGCTTCCTAATTCTGCTGTGATACACATCCTGATTATTTTTGTAAAGAGACTGTTGAGTAAAAACAGTAAAAACCACCTTAAGAAAAATGAAGAATGAAGATAGTGTGTCTCTTCCTACCAGTCACCATCAGAATGTTTACATTGCTTCTCCCAAGTCTAACTAATTCTCGGATTCTGTGACTTCCCTGAACCACCCACCCTCTCTGTGGATACAAAATTGTAATAAGCAGCACAGACTGTGGCAGAGTTTGTACCTTTTGCTGGAAAGCCTTCACGTTCCCAGCAGGCATCAGGAAGACAGCTGGTTGGTCTGCAGCTCTAAGTCGTGTCTCGGAAGGAGGAACAGGTGACGGCATGATTGGAAAATCCCTCCAGGTGACGCTAATACATAACTCCTCCTTCCCCTTCTTCCCCCAAGTCCCCATCCACTGAGCCAAAAGTAAAAATGTGCTGTCAATGCACCTAGTAAAGTGCATTTGGGAAGACTCTAAAGAGCTAAGCCTCAGCTGTCGATTAAGATAACCAATGATTATTCCTAATTAGTGAAATTTTTGGTAAACCGATAAGGAATATCCCAGGTAGATTTCATTTTTATGAATGCCAAAATAAATATAGTGTTCTATATGTTTGACCACAAGCTCACAAGTCACTGTGTTCTCATAAATAAAAGAAAACTAGAATAAACACACCCCAGGAAGGGAATAGTTTGGGTCATACCCCTGGGGCTTCATGAACCCCTTGAAAGTATACAAAATTTTGTTTGGATGTACATATGTACCCCCTCCCCTACCCCCAGGGTAAGAGCTCTATCACTTTCATCAGCTTTTGGAAGGAATATGGAATCTAAGAAAGTTTAAAGAACCACTGGATTATAGGATCACGTTCGTTACAAACACAATAAGAAACCATTGTCTCCAGGTGAAACAAATTTTGACTTTACCATAATCAATAGAAGACTTTGTTTTTCCTCCTTAGAAAGGCCTTGAAAAAGCCGGCACATCTGCCTTCACTGAAGGTTCATCAATTCAGAGCAGACAGCCTTAGATGACATACAGCCAGCACAGGCGTCCCCCGTCCCTCCCACCCCACGTCACTTACATCTGCTACCACTGGCAGTGAGCCCTGCACCCGCACCTATGAGAACACCCTCCACAGATCATCGGCAGGCCCGATAGGGGGCAGCAGGGCACAGTGAGAGAACGACAAAGCCACCTTTATGATTTAAGATTATTTGCTGAGTATTTCACAAGATAAGACTATATAAAGTTTATACAAAGTGCTCCCTCTCCCCTGTTAGGAAAGTGTAGATAGTATGTTTATTTTATTTTTCACACCTTGTAATAATGCAGAGACAAAAATGCCTCCACTGTGTAAAATTGAAATGTTAGGGTTTGGTTTTTTTACTGCTAAAAACTTCCAGTGCATCAAGAAATACACCTTTCCAGAGTGTGGTCAGAGCTTTTTTTCTATCTCAAAGCATCAGGAAAAACACTCTTCTACCACACACCAGGAAAGAAGTTCAATATATCACCTCATATGGCCAGAAAAGTGGGAGCCTGCCTCTCTGGAAACATGGAATTCAGAGGAAGAAGACTATAGTGCCTTAAATGTCTGCAACATGTTTTGTTTTGTTTTGTTTTCATTTTTGTTTTGTAAGCATCTCCTCCAGAATTGCACCTAATACAGGATGGAGAATAATGCAGATCCGAATCCCCGGCACCACAGCACCCTAGCATACCCACCCAGCCCCTCTGAGATTCACTTTTATCATCTGTAAAATAAAATAATAATATCCATTGCCTTGTGTGAGTCCTGTGAAGATTTTAAAAATCAAAAGGCAGAAAGTTTTCGGCAAGCACGGCTGCTAAGTGCATTTTGGTTCCTTGTCCTCTCCCTCAGCCACCCCACTCCTCACAGCAGCACTTTACATCCTGTTTCCAGAAGGGTGCCTGTGTGGCTCAGTTGGTTGAGTGTCTAATTTCAACTCAGGTCATGACCTCATGGTTTGAGGGTTCGAGCCCTACGTCCGACTCTGTGTTGACAGCTCAGAGCCTGGAGGCTGCTTGGGATTCTGTGTCTCTCTCTCTATTACCCTGCCCCACTCAGCTCACACTCTATAGCTAGAAACTGAAGGAAGAGGAATGGCAAGGGAGAGGCTGGGAGGCAGAGCAGAGCGAGCAGCCTCTCCTCCAGAGCATGTTTTACTCAAATGAATCTTCTGCAACCTCTTCATTAAAAGGTAATTTGTAAGCATGATGGTTGTTGAGACTACCATTAGAAGATATTAGAACAAAGAGTAGGAAACATGTGTCAAAACATTGGTCAGCAGAGACTCCAGGCTTATTTCCTTGTTACTCAGCGGAGAGGCCCCCTCTCCAGATGCCCTGCCCAGCCCTAGCCTCAGGCCCAAGCCCCTATCTTGGGATCTGATTACCTACATCTCTAGTTGAGGTTTTGGCTAAATCCTGATAGATGGAACCCAACCCTTAAGTCCTGATGGTCTGTTCTTGCTTCTCTAAAACATTATCAGCGGCTCTATGCCTGGTGCTTATCCAATTGTTGAATGTTAGGAGGACAGCCACCTCGGAAGTAATCAAAAGGAACCTAAGATCAAATTAGCTTATTCAAGGTTTGCACCTAGTTTCCTCAGTTAGACTTTCTACTAAAATTTGGTTACTTCTAGGTGTATTGGTCAGGGATTGCCAGATAAGGAGACAGAAAGAGATAGAGGGAGAGAGAAACTTATCATAAGGAACTGGCTCACACAATTACAGAGGCTGAGAAGTACCAAGCTCTGCAGTCAGCAAACAGGAGATCCAGAAGAGCTGGTGGTGTGGTTACGTCTAATTCCGAAGGCCTAACAGCCAGGAGGGCCGTAAGTTCTAGTCCAAGGGCAGGAGAAGACTAATGTCTCAGCTCAGTAGGTAGGCAGGTAAAAGTTCCCACTTAGCCTTTTTGTTCTATTCAGGTCTTCAGTTGATTGGATGAAAACAGCCCACACGAGTGAGAACAATCTATTTTACTGAATGTACCAATTCAAATATTAATCTCATCCAGAAACAGTTTCACAGACACACCCAGTATATCAAATTGATCAAATGTCTGGTTACTCTTTGGGCACCTATGATCAAGAGGAGGGCAAAGTGACATCAATGAGATAGATAGGTAAGCCACGCTGTAGGTTAGGTCATCCTCCCCAGGAGCTGAGAATTTCCCCCAAATATTCATGTGTAAATACAAAGTCCCTTCTCTGGAGGAAAAAAAGAAACTAATTATACCATAGGCTTGAGATAGTTACATCTTACCTATTACTTTAGTTTTTTTTTCTTTTTCATTCAAAAATTTTATAGAAAATAAATCCATTAAACAGGGTTGCCTGGCTAGCTCAGGTGGTAGAGCGTGTGACTCTTTATCTCAAGATCATGAATTCAAGTCCCATGTTGGGTGTAGAGATTACTTTAAAAAATAATGATAAAATCTTTTTTAAAAATCCCATAGGGCACCTGGGTGGTTCAGTCTTTTGAGCATCCCACTCTTGATTTAAGCTCAGGTCATGATCCCAGGGTCACGGGATTGAGCCCCACATTGGGCTCCACAACGAATGTGGAGCCTGCTTAAGATCTCTCTCTCTCTGCTCCTCCCCCTGACTTGCACTCTCTGTCTCTCATAAATAAAATAAAATAAAATTAAATTAAATTAAATTAAAAATAAAATAAAATAATCCCATAAATTTAACACCAACTATTTACAGCATTCTTTTTCTCTGCCGGACTTGGCCAAGGTAGAGGCTCACAGTTTACAAAGGGTTCTGTTCCTTTTTGCTTCACCTTGTTTGGGTACATGGTGAGAGACAGACCATGGTGTGAAACTAGGTATCACAGCCAGGCTCTCTGAATCCTAACTCTGCCACTGTGCAACCTCAGACCAGTTTTGCTGCACCAAGCCTTAGGTTTCCTCCCTGTAAAATTCAGGATGAGAATGTATTTTCTCCTTCACAGGACTGCTGTGAGTTTCAAATGAACTAATGCTGAAAGCATTTTGTATATGTGAAATTGTTATATAAGTATTGGCCTACATATTTGTTATTTTTGTAGTGACTTTGGCTTGTCATAGTGATGGCATCATAGTTGGTATATGAATTTCTCATTGCTATAGTAACAAACTACTACAGATTTAATGATTTAAAACCATACAAATTTATTTTATAATTCTGGAGGTCAAAAGTCCAAAATGGTTCTTACTGGGCTAAAATCAAGGCCTCAGCAGGCTGGTTCCTTCTGGAGGCTCTAGGGAAGAATCTACTTCCTTGCATTTTTTACTACAGAGCACCCGCATTCTTTGGCTTGTGGCCTCATTTCTCCATCTTCAAACCAATAACATCAGTCCAAATTCTTCTGACCCTTCCACTTCTTTTATTCTCTCTTTTGCCTCCCTGTACAAGGAAGCTTGTGATTTCCTTGTGCCCACCAGAAAAACCACCAGCATAGTCCCCTTATCTGAAGGTAAACTGATTAGGAACCTTGATCCCATCTGCAACTTTAATTCTGTCTTGCCATGTAACCCTACCTGTTCACAGGTTCTGGAGATTAGGACGTGAACATCTTTGGGGGTGGAGGTGCATAATTCTGCCTGCCAAACTTCATTGACTCATTCCCCAACATAAATTCAGATTTTAATCTACAAATTCATTATATCTGTGTTCCCTGATGAGTTTGAAGTTATTTAATAAAAAAACAGCTATTTTTTCAGATCTTCTCCAAAGGCACTCATTCCTATACTTTTTAATAAAAAAGACTTATTTAGAATATCTAAAGATTCAATAAAGGAGTTTCAAAAATAAGGGAAAATATCTATAATCCACACACTCATAGCAACTGTTATATTTTGGCATTTTCCTTCAAGTGTTTTTTCTAACATAGTTGAGAATGTACAACATAAACAAATGTTTATGCTATTTAAAATGATTGCACCCGCACCCAAATAGACAAAATTATGAATGAAAATGGACTTATTACAACCAACCCCTCAGAAATACAAGCAATNTCAGCAACACCACGGCTAGGAATTTACCCTAGGGATACAGGTGTGCTGTTGCATAGGGACACATGTACCCAATGTTCATGGCAGCACTCTCAACAATAGCCAAAACATGGAAAGAGCCTAAGTGTCCATCAACTGACAAATAGATCAAGAAGATGTGGTTTAACTATACAGTGGAAAACTACACGGCAATGAGAAAAAAGGAAATCTGGCTATCTGTAGCAAGATGGATGGACCTTGAGGGTGTTATGCTGAACAAAATGTCAGGCAGAGAAGGACAGATACCATATGTTTGCACGTATAGGTGGATTAGGAGGCACTTAATGGAGGACCATGGGGGAGAAGAAGGGGAAAAATTGTTGAGGAGAGGGAGGGAGGTAAACCATGAGAGACTCTTGAATGCTGAGAACAAACTGAGGGCTAATGGAGGTGGGGGGAGGGGAAGGGGGGTGATGGGCACGGAGGAGGGCACTAGTGGGGATGAGCACTGGGTGTTATATGGAAACCAACTTGACAATAAACTATTTAAGAGAAAAAAAATAAAATGATTGCATCCATATTTCAAATTTACAAACTCTTTGTAAACATAGATTTTAATAGCTGCATAATATTTCATTATAGCAAGGCAACAATTTATTTGGATGCTCCTGTTGAATACTTAGTTTATTTTAAATTTTAGTTATTAAAATGAATGAATGTTAAACATCTTTTATTTATTTGCATTTCCAGTTATTTCCTTAGGTAAGAGTCCCAGAATTTATGTGGCAAAGGTAAAACATAAATTCAAAGCTGTTGATACCTATTGTCAAATCACTTTCTTCAAATAATAGTCTATTATATTCCCCCAGCAGTATGCCCAGGACTGTTTCAACATACTGGCCAGCATTAAGTATTCTTATCCTCTTCATTCTTTGCTTAACTTTTAGTTAAAACTGACCTCTCATTGTTTGTATATGCATCTCCTTTGATTATGTGTGAATCTGAACTTTTTTCCATCTGTGTCCCCAGCACTTGTATTTCCTCTTTTGTGAATTGTCTGCACATGAACATTCATTCTTTCCAACCCCAGGAAAGCTTATAGAAGTTAGATGCAAGAATACTCACTTATTTCAATAGTAACTTAGAAATTATTTCTCTATTAAAGTTTAAGGTTCTTAGCCCTTTCTCGGGTTCTTCAAGGACCCCTGCTGCGTGTTTTCCCCAGAACAGGTTTTCTGTACCAGTTCTGAGCTGCTCTGTGGGGTTTTCTGAAGGCGGTTCCTCGAGTCAGCTCAGTTGTCGGGTCCAGGCATTAGCTGGTCAACCTTCCAACAGATGCAGACACTCTTCTGCCTGCTGCCTTCCTGCCATAACCTAATCTTCCTATATTCCTTCTACCATTCGTGCCCCTGCTACTTGCTCTAGTTCCGTTTCTTGAGAGAATAAACCTTGAGGCACCTGCCAGAGTAGGGGAGAGGAAGCTGGACAGCTGGAGCAGGTGGAAGAGAGCTTAGATCTAATTACTCATCATGTAAAAACATTCAGTAATCCTCCTGGTTCAGCCCCTCCCTTCTCGTCCATTTCCATGGCACCAGGGTGCCTGTGGTTCCAACACCTGCCATGCTCTGTGGTTTCTTTTGGTTATCTCCCTCTATAAAATTTTCATTTCCAGTTGTCCCTCTTCTGCTAAATTAATTACAATGGTTCCATTTACTTTCCATCCACTAAGGTTTTATTGATGTCTTTCATCTGCTCTTATCGCCTGTTCTCTTAGTCCTTATGGACTTACACATTTTTAAACTCCTTCACTGACATTTTGAAGCAGTTTGTGGAAGCAACTGTTTGCTCTGCCATGTTTTTCTTCTGTACTCTCCATCCTGGAGGGCACTTTTTCTCTCCTCTGCTTGTCCTTATAAGTACTCTTTCTACTCTCTTTTTGCCCTCCAAAACATTCCTTCTCTCTCGTCATCATCCAGTACACCCAGCACAATTTCTTAAATAAGCGTAGCCTCTTACCAAAGATGGGAAGTACCATGACCAAGTAGCTTCTGTGTCATCACCCTGTGCTGTCCCATACATACCTCCTTACCTTGCAACCATCTTGAAGTAAAAAATCCCTAAGGGCCCAGCTTCCCACTTAAAGTCGGTGCTAGGGTTCATCTAGGCTCCCAATGCTGGCATTACAAAAAGTCTCACTGTATTTCATGTACCCAAGAGAATGATTTCTTTTACATGTCAGGGACAGGACACAGCATCCTAAGAATACCTCAAGTTACTCACAGGGGTTTGTTCGGATCACAGACAAGAAATTTCAAATATACCCAAATCCACTTCATGCCACTTAAAAAGCATTCCAGTCTCACAACTGTGCTGGCTGTACTATAAACCATCACTGTTCTTTCCCAGTTACTTATCTTGATTATGGAGCTGCTCTGTTTAAGTTGGAAGGTGATGGAAGTAAGTGCAAGGAAACAGGATAACCACACATATCTTGATATTTCAGATAATTTAATCTCAAAATGGGGGCCATTAAACTAGTTTTCCTGTTTCCAGTTTTAACTGTTCACATCAAATCAGAGACATCTCCACTTTCCTAGAGGTTCCTAATCCTAGTGTTAACACGGACAATAAAGCTGCTCTGCTTGGAGCAGAGACTAAAATAACGTCTGCAGAGCTTTCACTCTAAACATAAGCCATCTTGTGAGACATGGAGTATAAATGAAGAATGTGCCAAAATAGTTCCCAAATATCCTAATGTTTCACCTTAAAGAATTATGACAATTTGGAGTTAAGGTCATATGTCAGCTTTAAAAATAATCAAAGCTCTCTAATCCTGGAAGGAATAGATAATCGCAAAATAAAACAAACAAACAACAAAGATAAACGGCTCCATGGGAGATAAAGCCATATTGAGAGAAAGATACTATCAATTCCTGCATGCGTTAGAGAATCACATTAGAAGATGTGCTGGAATATATGATTACTTTCAACGTGAGTCTCAAGCACAAAGTATAAATTACATTCTTGTTCTTATAACTTGATGCTTTCTGAATCTATACAGTTACTGCCTTTTTGGTCAACTTACAAAATTTAAAGGAAGGCACTTGAGAGAAAAATCAAAGGAAGTTGTCATCAACACAGGCAATATGCACAACCTCATATCACTGTCATGATTTCTAAATAAAACATAATTTTAAAGTCTTTTAAACCTTAATGCTGTTCATGACTGTTTACTTAAAAAGAGTCTGACTATAATTCAAAGTATTTCCCTCACAATCCCACTTCCAAGCACTAAAAATAAATTTCATTAGTGTCTGAGTATCTCACCATGGTTCTACTTATTTCCCCTGACATGGACCATTATATCTTCTTCCCATTGAACCTCAGAAGTTCATCTCCAAACCACCTCTTGCAGAACAGGACACAAGTTTTAAAAACCAGAATTATTTCCAAAAATCCTGTTTCTTATAAAATTTCTAAAACATGGGGTGCCTGGGTGGCTCAGTCAGTTGAGTGTCCAACTCTTGATTTCGGCCCAGGTCGTGATTCCAGGATCATGGGATCGAGCCCCACATCAGGCTCCACACTTGAGAGCCAGCTTAAAGGCATCGGGAGCCTGTTTAAGATTGTTTCTTCCTTTCTCTCTCTCCACAGCCCCTTTCCCCATTTATGCTCTCTCTCTCTAAAATAATTTTAAAAATAAAAAAAAAAACCTTCTAAAACATATATGCTAAGACTGATGGTGAACTCCTTGAACTGAACATCAGGCTATCTCTTTCAATTTCATTTTAATGGAATGATGTAAAACTATGTGATGTCTAAAGTTCTTTTAGTCTGATAAGTAGAATGTGTTTATGAGATAACTTCCTATGAATAGATTTAAGTAGAGTTGGTATGTATGTCCTAGCCATTGAAACAATCTTACATCTCATGTTAAGTGTTAGACAACTTAATGGATCAGGTCTCTACAAAGCAGGGTGATTGGTTAGGTGCAGGGCATGGAGTTGAGTTTACCAGTGGCCTCCATCACAGTGGAAAGCTCAGTGGAAAGATATCCACTTCTTTATTAATGATGACGATTAATGTGTCCTTTGATGAAAACAAGCTACTAGCCAGGTCTATACAACCTGCTGTAGGAGCCCTTGCTCTCAAGTTTCTCAGTCAGCAATAGGGCAGGTGTGCCTGTGCACCCTCCCAAAATACGTATCAAGATAAAAAAGGAAGAGAAGAAAAGAGATTTTCATACTGCTACTACTTCTAAATGCACTGTCAGCCTTGAAGAAACAAGTGATGATAGTTGCTGAGGGGTCCCTCATGCACCAAAGTATGCCTCATCTCAGAGCAGACCAGTGATAGTTTCCCTATGTTTAGGCAGGAACGATTCTCTGGGTAGATTAAGTTCATACACTTGCATGCATGTGTGCACACACATGCGTAATGTACCCCATAACAGGGAGAAACTCTTCTCTAAGGCTAGGAGGGAAAGGAGTATTTTCTCATCACCAATTTCTCTATATGGGAATTTCCAGTGATTACAGGGCATTGGCAACTGAAATTATTTTCTGTCTTGATAACTAATTGATTAAACAAATAATCATTGGGTGCTGTTACATACTAATGATCCTAACATTCTCCTGTAAAATATTTTCTTCCTTAAAAAATAAAAGAAATCAATGTCATATATTTCTGCAAAAATGTCTCCCATTCAGACAATAAACATATCATTACTAATGAGGTGTCTTATATCAGTATACAAACTTGTCATTCAGAAATGGCCAGTTGATGGAAGATGGTCTGGTTCTGAGCCACAAGATGAGTTATAATATAAACTCGTTTTGCCTCTTTAGATTATTATGGGTAGTATAAAAAACAGAAATTTCTACAATATATCAGGTAATGACCAAGTTATAAAACAATCCACTAAATCTTTGTAGAGTCCTGAGAGAAAAATAACTAATATTTCCCATAATTTCCACACAATGATCCTAGTCTTGCCCTTTGGGGTTACATAGAATACGCAAGTTCTCTCCTATTGGAATTATCGTTACAGTTGGCATTTATTGGGTGTTTACTATGTAAAGAGCCTTGTGCTAAATTCTTTATAGACATTGTGATGTTATCTCCCTCTGTAAACACAGACCCACACCAACCCCTTTTCCAGGCAAAACAAACCCAGATCTTACAGCTGTTTCTCATATGACTGTTTCCAGACTTCCAACATTTTGATTACCCTCCCCTGGTCAGCTCCATGTTGTCAATGCCCTCCTCTCCACCTTTTAAACTATGGCACCCCTATCTGGTCACAATCTTCCAGATGTGAATTAACCAATTCCAGATACAGAGGACTATTACTTCCTTGTCTGGAAAGGCTATTTCTCTTAATCTTGCCTGAGAAGATAGGGGTTTTTTATTTGTTTGGTTGGTTGGTTGAGAGTTTTGAGGGGGGGTGTATTTTGGCAAATCACATGACTTGCCCATGTTGACCTTGTTGTCAGCTAAACCCCTGAGACCTTTTTTTGCATAAACTACATTTAAGCCAAATCTCCACCATCCTTAGCAGTTGATTTTTAATGCAAAAGAAATGTTTACTTCCTATGTATCTATTCTTATTAAATTTATTCTCTTCAATAAAGAGAATTTCTTTACACTGTTCTTTCTACACTATCAAGATCTTTTTGAATCTTATTTTGAATCACTCAACACACTAACTTCCTTTACAGCATCTGAAAATGAATTAAGAATGTAGTTTATATTTTCATCTGAGCTTCATTTCACAAGGTGAATGGCCCTATGTGGCATGCCAGCTAAAATTTTCCACCTTTGATAATGAGTTTATTAGCAGGAGATATTACAGGCCTTCATTTAAAGGCCTCATTTAAAAAAAATTTTTTTTTAATGTTTATTCATTTTGGAGAGAGAGAGAGAGAGAGACAGAGGGAGAGAAAGAGAGTGAGCGCACACACAAGCGGGGGAGGGACAGAGAGAGAGGGAGACACAGAATCTGAAGCAGATTTCAGGCTCTGAGTTGTCAGCACAGAGCCCGACGTGGGGCTCAAACCCACGAACTATGAGATCATGACCTGAGCCAAAGTTGGACATTCAACTGACTGAGCCACTCAGGGGCCCCAGGCCTTCTTCCATCAGTTTTGAATCTGTCTAATTATTTTTGTCTTCTACATCTCTGTCTTCATCTTGTACTCAATAACACCCAGCAACTTTGTCAGATCCTTTGCTAGAATCATGATGCATTTTTCCAACTTACCATGAACCAAAAAATAGGTATTGTAAGTTGTTCTTAGTGGATTCATATTGAATGCTGGGAATTGGAATTTTCTTTCTTAACCTAATGAATAATCTATCTCAAAATTCACTACAGAGTCTTGCCAAAAATCAATACAGTTTGGGTTTTTGTTCCTAAAATTCAATGTTCTTCCCTCACTCATACACACTTTATAAATATTGGCTTATCTTCATTCTTACTGCCTCCCTTTTTCTAAGATTACTGACATTGGGGTTGGATTCTTATCTGTGGTCAATCCATTGAAATGAAATCCAACTTTGTCTGATTCCTTGAATTCATTTAAAGCAGGCAGATACCCTTTGCCATTCTCTTGTCTCTCTAGGAGTTCAAGTCTTCTTTGATATTGTACTATCTATTATTTCCAACTTGAATATGACTATTTTCACAACAACTCCAAGAGGTAGATGGGTCAATTATTTTTATCCTCCTCTCTTTTGAAGTCGTTGAGACTCGACGAGACAAAGTTAGAATGGAACCCAATTGTTTTACCTCCAAATCCAGTGCTTTTTGAACTACTTTTGATGTCTCCTTTTCTAAATTTTCAGAGGAAATGTTGCCTTTCTAACTGGATCTATATGTTTTGTGTTCCAGAAGAAATTAAAAGTCAAAGCTAAGTAAACTTAGGTTTATCCTTCTTTGTTTTTATGCCAGAATACTTGGATGCAAATTTATAGTCCAGTTCCTCAGCTCTGCCCCACAAATTACCTACTATTTATGTTCTTTCTTGTTATGTTTTACTTTTTCAAAAATATAATTTATTGTCAAATTGGCTAACTTACAGTGTGTGCAGTGTGCTCTTGGATTTGGGGGTAGATTCCTGTGGTTCATTGCTTGCATACAACACCCTGTGCTCATCCTGACAAGTGCCCTCCTCAATACCCATCACCCATTTTCCCCTCTCTCCATTATGTTTTACTTTCAAATGCCTTACTTTACATGCGTTTCAATCTTTTTTAAAATAGCCCATAAACAAATTTAGATTGGCTCTTTTCCTCAAGGAACCCCAGTACAGCTGGTAAAAACTACCCTTATTGTCAGCTTCTTCCTTCCTATAGGAGAGAGAATTTTATTCCCTATAGGGCTAGAGATGCTGGAACTGCTACTTACCCTTAAGCAGTTGATTTGGTTACTCCCTGAATCTGCTCTGCCATTCCAACCAGATGAAAAATTTACCATCCCTTAATAAAAACAAAGAAATTTACCTACAAACAAAGACTGTGCAAAGATAGATCAAAATCACAAAAGAAGACAAGCTTTACAAATAATGGCAATGTCTGAAAATGTAAACAAAGATTTATATATGTGTAAATGCATGTAAAGAATTTATGCTTAAGAATGTATTCTCGTGGGGCACCTGGGTGGCCCAGTTGGTTAAGCATCTGACTTCAGCTTAGGTCTGATCTCACGGTCCATGGGTTCACACCCTGCTTCTGCTCTGTGCTGATAGTACAGAGACTGGACTCTGATTTGGATTCTGTGTCTCCTTCTCTCTCTGCCCCTCCCCTGCTTACATTCTGTCTCTCTCTCTCAAAAATAAATGATAAATAAAACATTCTTTTAAAAAGAATCTATTATCTTTGGTTTTTCTTTGTTGTATGTAGATTACAATTTTTTTTTTTTGTAATTATACTGCTTGTGGTTCTTAGACCTTCTTAAATCTGTTGCTTGATTTCTTTCATTAGTTTTGCAAAGTTCTCAGTCATTATCTTTTCAAATATTATTTCAGACCCATTCTGTCTCTCCTCTCCTTAATTTGTCTAGGACTTCAATAACATATATGTTATCTCCTCTCACTGTATCCTCTGTATTTTTTAGCCATCCTTATTTTTCTCCATGTTCATTCTGGCTATTTTCTTCTGACCTTTCTTCTAATTTTCTAATTCTCTCTTTATCTATGCCTTTTTATTATAATTAATGAAAAGTCTTTTTTAAAAGTCTTTTTGTGTTGTTTACTGTGTTGGATCATATAATTTCCAGTTTTATTCTTAAATTTTCAATATTGTCTTATCTCTTTAAACACAGTCAGCATAGTTATTTTAAGGTCTATTTCTGATGAATATAGTATCTGCAACTCCTGTGGGCCTTTTACCATTGTCTGATGTTTCTGTTGTATTTTGTTCATAAAGTTTATCACCTCATGTGTTATTTTCTATTTTGCGCTACATAATATATTTATAGAAGCATTGGTAGAACTATTTGTAGTAAACAATGATGTCTTCTTTTTCCAAAGAAGTTTTATGTATGTTTATATCAGGTAGCAGGAGCCATGGACAATTTGAGGTCTTAATCCAATTTCAAGGATTGAGATGATTTAAAATTAACCTGAAATCTTTAAGAGTTCCTGTCGAGTCTGGATTTACTCTTACAACCTGAGTATCAACCTTCAAGATACAACCTAGTTGAGGCAGTTTCATCAGAACCCCCAACAACTTGGCAAATCCTGGACTCTAATCCCTACCTTAGCCCCAAAAGGCTATCAAAAGCTCTGCTCAAGTTCTCATCACAAAGAAAACAATTATTTATATATTTATGAGATGATGGACATTAAACTTACCATGATAACCATTTTACAATATTGTAAGTCAGAGCATTATACTGCACACCTTGAACTTACACCATGTGGTATAACTGGAAAAATAGATAAACTTTTATTTTTTAGATAAACATTTTTAAAATCCTCTTCTCTGGCCTCTCAGGCTCTCAATACATCCTCCATAACTGCCAAATGTTCCCAAAGGGAAAATGGCCCTGGATGCTGGGCTTACTCCCTTGGCCCTCTATCTCCTCCACATTATATTATTAGACAGTAATTCTTCACTATCTTGTTACATGGCTAATGTTTTCAAATAGATTTTTAAAAAAATATTTTGTCCAACATCTCTGGTTGTCCTTTGCAGAAAGTTGATGGGAATGACCTACTCTGCCATCACTGGAAATAGTCTCTAGGACTTAATATTTATCAGTAGATCATGTTAGTCACATCTGTAGCTAAACATCAGCATTCAGGTTCATCTTTGAATTGATGACCTTTCCCTTACTGATACAACTACAGTGATAGAACAATATTAGGAAAGTTTGTTACTTTCAGTGTAATTATTAGACGTAAGTGTTAGCCTTATGCCTAACTTTGACGGCTTTATTTTAGATCGGAGTCCCTAAGTTTCATTTTAGTTGGCTTTCCTTGACAAAGCCTCCTCATTTACTACTGCCACAGAAAATACTATTTAAGACAGGTTGGTGTACTGGAAAGAACATTGGTATTGGAGTGAGAAACCTTGGGCTTGAATCCATCTCCGTAATGCGTTTACTGCCTTGGCTCCACAGTTTTTCCCACCATGCCTCAAGCTCTTTAAGAACATGCAGACTACAAAGGTAAATAAGAGTCAGTCTTTGGCATCTAATCAATTTCCATAAGCCTTAACATATTTACTTGTAAATTAGGAGTTCTATTATCTCATATGGTTGTTGGAGGAATTAACTAAGGAAGTTGTATAGCACTGAATTCATAACCACAGATACATAGGAAGCACTTTAATTACTATTGGTTTTCATTTATAGACAGTATTTTATACAACAGATTTGTCTCTAAAAATTTTTGTAAATCAAATCATGCTTTAAATGTACTAAGGGAGCTAAGTTTTGAAGGGGAATTTATTGAAGATGTAGAAGGAATTCTCCTTCTACAGCATATTAAATCCATTTCACTTAATCTCTTGCAATCATATTGATTTTCATAAAATTCATTTGATCAGAGTAAGTTATGCCTGCAATAAAGATACAAGCACTTCCTCTATTCAGATGGTCTTAGAAGCCTCATAAGGTTGATGACAACCCGTGCTGAGATTATAAACAGTTGTATAGTTCCATGTGTCTGTAACAGCATAGTTGATCTGAGCAGGTGTGGATGATCTAAGTTAACTGTGAAGTATATGCCACAAGAGTATCATATGAGACCATGAAGTTTAGTAAGCACTAGGAAAAAAGCCTTACAATCAATTTATTAAGGCCATAATCCCAGATATTAATTCAAACATGATTTTTTGGTTCTGAAGGGTGAAATGTTCTATGACATTATTGTATTTCCAAAGATTTCATCATTTATTATGTTGACTAGAATTTTATCATTGTTTTAAGTAGCACTCTTTATGAGATCATTTTGTTCCTTTAGAATCTAAATCTGGGTAATGACTATGGTGTTTTCAGTTTCCAGTTGTTTGTAGGTTGTCATTGTCTTAAAAAATTGTTTAAAACAACAAACCCCTTAGCATTCTAATGGAAGTGTAAACACTCTGACTTCATTTTGATAATGTGCTCGTAGTGAGTATAAATGATAATAAACAAATGCGGATTCATTGCTATAACTCAGGAAAACAATATTCTGTTAAAAATTCTAAATAATCCTTTTGGGGTAGATGTAGACTTGAAACATTAGACAAGCTCATTACTGCATACGTTCTGATAATAATTAGCTTCTTAGCAACACAGGGATTTTTAGGGCAAGCATTTGTTATAAATGTTAAAATAAAGGAAAAATTTTGATGAAAACCTTTGCATATTTACTGTCAGTTCATTTCCAAATTGGTTCCAATCTACCGATTTCTTGCTGTGGATCCTTAAAATTATGGTAACTAATTTTAAATAGATTTCAAAATTAGCAAGTGGTTTATTGGTGGCATAGGAGGTAGTAACAGCACAGGACATGGAGGCGGACTGTTAAGATTCAAATCCCTGCTTTACCACTTAGCAGCTGTGTTCAGGCGAATACACTGACCTTACTTAATTTACCGTCTGTAAAATGGGAATAATAGCATCTACCTCATCGAATTTTGTGAAAATTAAAGGAGACCGACTATATAAAGTGATTTGCATACGCCGGCACATAGTAAGCGCTAAGTAGTAACTATAGGTTCATGTTAGAAAAGGGCAATGAAAGCAAGAATAGACAACAGTTACTTCTTGAGTCCTATGCTCAATACTTGTGTGGGTCAGTAGCAAGTCCATTATATCATCTCTGCAACCTCAGGTCTACCACTCAGCACAAAGATAGGATGTTCATAGATTTACCTAGAAAAACAAGACAAGATTTTTAAAAAGTTAAATTCTATCATCAATGCAATTTTAAACATGAAAATAAATCAAAGTCGCATAGAGTGTAAAAAAAAGTACCTTTTCATAATTTCCAACTGCTTCCTTATTTAAGCATCTTTCAGGAATAGAAAAACACTTCCTTAATATGATTTTTTTTATTATCATACACAGAGCCAATGTCAACAGCCAATAGAGACATTCCTATTAAAAGCAGGAAGAAAACAAAGGTGCTTGATAAAGTTATCATTATTTAATATTGTTCTGTAAATTCGAGATAATGTAATAAGATATGAAACAGAAATGAGACACAATTGGAAGAATGAATAATGTTATCACATTGTAGATTATAATGTTAGGCCATATGAGAATTCACTGGCAAAATTAGAATTAACAAAGTTTAGTGAAGTGTATAGATGTACTCCATATCTAAAAATCAGTAGGTTTCCTACATAATATCATATTATCTGCCTACCTATACTACAATGAGTTATTTATTCTCCCACCTAGTTAAACTCTCCTATCCCAGTGGCTCACTTCTTCACTGCCCCAGTAATTTATGCAATTTATGGTGATTGAGTTAAATCAAAGCACTAGTAAAATAATCCGGGAGATTGTTGGTATGGCTTTAGGCCCAACAGTGCTAAGATATGGTCTCCTAGGGAAATAGATCTCCCCTTCTTGTGAGTGCTGGGAAAGAACCAGGCCAAAGTGAGTCTTTCAGTCATTCAATACTTCTTGAGTGTTTATGCCAGACACTGTGCTAATTCTGGGTATACAACAGCATGGCCCCTGTCCTCATGGCGCTTTCAGTCTCATGAGAAAAACAGAAATTAAATAAATAAACCCAAGAAAACATTTATTAAGTGCAAGTTATGATGAGGTGTGTGAAGGAATAATAGGAAAACAGAAAGTGGCAGGGGGTGAGGGAACATGAGAGAGGGTATAAAATTCAGAATGAGGGTCAGGGAAATCTGTCTGAAGAGACGCCATTCAGGTCAGACCTGAGGGACTGGGAAGAAGCTGGTCAAAGAGGGGTGAGCAGCCAACAGCAAAGAGCTGGAAACAAAAGGCCAGTGTATTAGACAAAGAATGATGGGAAATAAAGTTAGAAAGACAGGGAAGGTCCATAGGATGCAATTTGTATAAGTTTAGATACTTGCTGCTGCTAATACTAGAAAGACTAATTGAAAAGAGCTCAAATCCAATATACCAAGAGACCCAAAGGCACGTGGTTACAGGAGTGGATATGTTAGCTGCTCAACAACCCCATCAAGGATGAAGGCTTTTTACAAGTTGCCTCCTGCCATTTTGGGGAGTCATCTCTGCATTTAGACTGGGTCTTCGTGGTGCTTAGATGGTTGCTGCAGTTGTTTTTTAAGAGTAAATAAACCTTTCCCAGAAGCATTAACCCAACCCCTCCCAGCCCTCTCCTCCCAGCAGGTTTGTGACTCTGTCTCCTTAGCCAGATTAGTACTGTCGCCAAGGCTAAAACTCCCACTGGGGAAAGGGATGCAATTACTACAACTATTTTGCCATAATTCACCCACTGGGGCCTGACTACATGCTTCAGGAACAGTGACTCCTAAATGCAAGGTTCTTTTTTTCTTTTTTAAGTTTATTTATTTATTTTTGAGAGAGACAGAGACAGCATGAATGGGGGAAAGCCAGAAAAAGAAGGAGACAAATTCCTAAGTAGGCTCTGTGCTGCCAGCACAGAGCCCGACACAGGGCTTGATCTCACAAAACTGTAAGATGGTGACCTGAGCTGAAATCAAGAGTAGGACACTTCTGAGCCACCGAGGGCACCCCCCTAAATGCAAGGTTCCTAATGTGGGCCCCATGAATACCTTGGGTAAGACAGAATTCAGGGAGATCTATAAACTGGGATTAGAAAATATTACATCCTTATTTTCCAATCATCTCTAACTGAAATCTTATTTCCATCAATTATAAAGGTACACAAAATAAACCCATAGTAGTAATATCACTGTGACTTTATCACCAATGGAAATTACAGATATTTTCATATCACAATACAGTTATAGTTACACTGCTTTCCTGCATTCTCTACTTTACCTATTTTTGATTAATATATAGAAGGAGGTAAGCCAAAGACAACCCCAGAGTTCAATGTTCTTATTCACACTAAGCAACAACAGCCTTCACGCTGATAGATTTGCTAAAAGTTTAATGTAACTTTAACACTCATTTTTAAATGTATAACCTTGCTATTTGATACATTAATAAATGGATAAATATTACTATTCTACAGATTTGTTTTTGATACTGTATTTCAGTATAATTTTCTTTTGTAACCCAGTATATTTTATACATTAAAAAAAATATTCTGAAAAGGAGTCTCTAAATTATACTAGTCTGTCAACAGTATCTATCCTGTACTAAACAAAATCAAGAATCGTCCAGCAAGATTAAAGGCTGGAGCAGGGTATGTGGATAGATTATGGAAGGCAGCTAAAAATGTCAGTCATTCACTACCTTACAGCCCATATTAAGGAGTATGAATTTTATGTCCAAAGATAATAGGAAACTAATGAAGTGTGGTCTTAAAATAAAATGTGTTAACATGCATAGAAAGAATTCTACATAAGTGTATATTTTTTTCCCTAAATTTCTATATAGTATTCGATTGAAAGGCGTTAAGTGATAATTTGCTTTTTAGAGAGATCACTCTGGCTCAAGAATGAATTAGGCAGAGAAAAATCAGAAGCAACAAGACCAGGTAGGAAGTTATTCTAATGGTCCAAGCAACAGCCAGTGGCTTACATAGGCTTGTGTTCACTGAGATGGACAACAAGGAATATATTTTCTATGGCATTTGGAGATGTTTTTATGCAGGACTGCAGACAAGAGCAGATTCAAGTTTTGTGGCTCTGGAATTTATACAATTAGTGAATGCTGTTTTTAAAAAATTACAAATACAAAAAAATACATATATAAAATTAAGTACAGGACCTTGAAAGGGTCAAGATCCTGAGCTGTATTTGCTTTACAGTAAATCTGCCTCTGGTTATGGGAGAGGGGAGCAGGGGTCCCATGAAGAGCTAATGTTTATAGAGCATTTACTGTCGCCAGACACTAGTTTGTACATTTTTTTTTTATTTGAGAGAGAGAAAAAGACAGAGAGCATGAGTGGAGGAGAGTGTCAGAGGAAAAGAGAGAGAGAGAAAGAATCCCCAAGCAGGCTCCACACTCAGTGTAGTTACCAACATGGGGCTCCAACCCCTGACCCTGGAATCATAACCTGAGCTGAAATCAAGATCAGTCACTTAACCAACTGAGCCACCCAGATGATCCTGGATTGCACACTTCAAACATACTTTAATTCACTAACTCTCACAACAATCCTATGAAATATTTTTATCTTCCCCATTTTACAGATGGGGAAACGGAGGCCCCACATGGGATCCTGAATCACAGCTAGGAAGTGGTAGACCTGATATGTGACGCAAGCAACCTAGCCCTTGGTCATGATGCTACACTGCCTCAATATAGAGTTCTCAAGATCTGGGACTGAGAATAAGGCAGATGACAATAGTATTTACTGTATGACGAAAACTGCAAGATGAGCAGGCAGGGGGTACTTGAAGAGCAAGAGTTTGTGAATACGTTAAGTTTGTGACACTGACTACCATTTAAATTGCAATGTCAAGCAGGCTGTTGGATATATAAGTCTGGGCCTCCCAGAAGAGATCCAGAAGGGCGATACACATGGAAGTCACCCACATGGGGATGACAGAGGTGACCACGAAGCATACACTGCAAGGGGGCAGAGACACAAAGGAGACCATGAGAGGAAAACCAGGAGAGGAAAGTACCATGGAAACCAAGGGCGTGTGTGACAAGCTACATAATTGAATATAGGACTGGTGACAGTGACTCCCCAGTCAAGTGTAGACAGAAATGAGAGAAAAAGGCCATTATTTAAGAAAATCCCAAACTCCTACTTTTAGGGAACTTCTTCAAAAGCAACAAGAGATAGATGGGTAAAGGGAAGGCTCTGAGAAGAATTCTATAAATATAACAAACAATCTGTGAGGTAGCCTGGTCACTGGCCAAGTATGAGGGAATTTTCAAGTTCCTTTCAGGTCCAACACTACTTGAGGAGAAAACCAGAATTCTGGAAGATGTAGGGAAGGTATGATAAAAGCACACAGCTGCCCCCCTTCCCCACATCCAGGTGCATAGAATTGGATAGAACACAATTCATGTCCATAACACACACATGGCCCAATGTAATTAGTTAACTCATTTAGTTAGTTTTGTTTTTATTATTTTTTGCTTAGTTACTTTTAATAATGTAATGAAAGCCCCTCCAAATTCACCATTCAAAATGCTAGTTCATTGTTCATAGCAGCATTCTCAACAACAGCCAAAACATGGAAAGAGCCTAAGTGTCCATCAACGGACAAATGGATCAAGAAGATGTGGTTTATCTATACCATGGAATACTACATGGCAATGAGAAACAATGAAATCTGGCCATGTGTAGCAACATGGATGGACCTTGAGGGTGTTATGCTGAGCGAAATAAGTCAGGCAGAGAAGGACAAATATCATATGTTTGCACGTATAGGAGGATTAGGAGGAACTTGACGGAGGAACAAGGGGGAGAAGAAGGGCGGAAATGGTGGGGGAAAGGGAGAGAGGCAAACCATGAGAAACTCTTGAATGCTGACAAAAACTGAGAACTGATGGATGTAGGGGGGAGGGGGGATGGGCATGGAGGAGGGCACTTGTGGGGATGAGCACTGGGTGTTATGTGGAAACTAATTTGACAATAAACTATTTGTAAAAACAAACAAACAAACAAACAAAAAAACCAAAATGCTAGTTCATTAACCTTTGAAAAAGCCATTCGAGGAAATCTTGTGAAGAGATCTTGCTGCCATAGCAGAAAGCAACAGCTAGAAAATCCCAGCCCAGAATCGCAATGAACTTTCAGGGCTACCCAAGTAAGCAATCTTTAGTCACATTAATAAGACTGTCCACGCCAAGGACAGTAAAAGCCGCACTGTAACCATCACTGGGTATATGGTGTATGGTCTTTTATAATCAGCTCTCAGAGTTATATTTTAAGGACAGTGTTGACAAATCAGAGTATATCCTGAGAAAAGAATCCAGAATGGTGAGAGAGGATGCTGAATAAATGAAGACATGTTTAGCCCAGGGTTGAGGGTGGGCAACTTGGGACAGAAGGGTGTGGCAGGGGCGGGTGGTGGTATGGCGGGTCCTCTAGAATCGTTCCATAATGTAGCCGAGGAAGAAAACGAGTCAAAAGTTTAAGGGGGAGAGGTGATTTTAGCTAAGTAAAATAAAGAACTTCCTGAAAATATTCAGGCTTCAATCAATAATTCTGAAAAAAATAAGCTCTGTGTCAGCAGTGAAATTCATCCAGAGGCTGAGTGACTAGACACGATGCTGCAGAAGGAACCACCTGCATTCAAGCAAAGGTTGAGCCTCATCCACTGACCCTCAGTTTCTCCTCAGTTTCGCCATCAGGCTCTGCTCCCCAAATCTTTCTCCGTAACCCTCTGCCACAACTAGTCAGCTGCCTTCTTTTAGCTGTGCCCCAATGCCCCTAAGATAAGGTGCTTATCAACTAGTCATATAGGACATGAGCCCAAAGAGAAAACCATGGCGTATCACCCTTCAGTGTTTTACCTTTCTGGATATCTCACTCTGGACTCCCAGATTCCAAAGGCTGTTTTATGACCCCTTCCCATCCCAGCCCATGTGACCTCTGGGACATCTCTCTGAACCTTCACCCTCCCTAAAAGTTATTGATCACTCATGTGCCTTTAAATTTTCAACGGTCTAAACTTTGTAGGTCATATTCATCCAAAAATCATCAGGGTTATTTTTTATTGTTTGGGTGCTCCAACCTGAAATTTGGGGAATTTCTATGTCCTTTTTTTCTACCCACTATCTTTACTACTTCCCCTTGCCTACACTTATTTCTTGTCTTTCCTGTTCCTACTGCTTTCCTTCCCATCTTATAACCCTTATGCTTCATCTTCAAGTGTTTTTTTTTTTTAGGTAGAAATGTAAAAGACAAGAGATAAAAAGAGAAGTGGAGACCACAAAATATCCCCTCTGTCCTGACTTCTCTCCCTCTCCCTCTCTCTCAAATTGTAAAGGTAGAAGAATGCCAGAGTGAGTAATCACTCAGGCCTTGGTCTTTGGGTATGAAAGCAGGCTCCACTCCTTACTAGCAGTGAGTCTTGGGCAAGTTACAGCACCTCTTTGGCCCTTAATTTCCCCATTAGTAAAATGAGGATAATGAGAATATCTGCATCACAGATGAAGAAATTCAAGTGAAGTGTACATACGGGGTCTGACACAGTCTGTGACAAATGAATGTTATTACTCATGTCATATGAGGAACAGGATATGGTCATCCCTTGATCACATGTATGCATCCATTTCTAAAGACATTTTTGCCTTCTGTTGCCTAGCTAAGAAAATGTATTTATTCATGTATTCAACAAATACCTATTAAGCACATACTAAGTTTCTTTCCTTGTGCTCAGTGGGGGCTTGA
Source organism: Crocuta crocuta (assembly GCF_008692635.1). Taxonomy (NCBI): domain Eukaryota; kingdom Metazoa; phylum Chordata; class Mammalia; order Carnivora; family Hyaenidae; genus Crocuta; species Crocuta crocuta. The sequence goes on from NW_027528345.1 coordinate 6,534,998, forward strand.
TTAAATAATCTCCTGTATAAACACACTGTAGAATATGATGCTGCAGCTAAAGAGAACTAGGTATATTTATTACGCATTATTTTGGAAAACTCTCTAAAGATGTGGAATTCAGTGGGAGAAAGAAGTTGCTGAACAGGTTATCCAGAGTAACACCATTCCTATAAAACTACACACACACACACACACACTGCATATTTTGTTATGTATATGTGTATAGAGGAAGTTCTAGACTGGCAGATACCTAACTGGGAAGGAAATTAGGATGGGGAAGTGGGAAGTTGTTTAAAGGAAATTTAGCTTTATTTGTTACGCACAAATTTTTACGTGGAGAAGAAATTCATATACTATTTTAGATATTTTTTTAAATTAAAATAAGTCATCATATGGCCGCTGCCAGGTTTCCTGTGTATCCAGGGATCCAGGGACACTGGGTCCCTGGGGTTTCTGACTTCGAACAGGGATTCAGTTATCAATTTAAAAACAAAAACGCGTAAGCAGAAGATCCCAGTCTTGTCACTGACTTCTTCCATGCCTTGAGAAATAAGGCAGAGGCGTATTTATGTAAGCACACCTACATGGAGTNGTTATGTATATATGTATAGAGGAAGTTCTAGACTGGCAGATACCTAACTGGGAAGGAAATTAGGATGGGGAAGTGGGAAGTTGTTTAAAGGAAATTTAGCTTTATTTGTTACGCACAAATTTTTACGTGGAGAAGAAATTCATATACTATTTTAGATATTTTTTTAAATTAAAATAAGTCATCATATGGCCGCTGCCAGGTTTCCTGTGTATCCAGGGATCCAGGGACACTGGGTCCCTGGGGTTTCTGACTTCGAACAGGGATTCAGTTATCAATTTAAAAACAAAAACGCGTAAGCAGAAGATCCCAGTCTTGTCACTGACTTCTTCCATGCCTTGAGAAATAAGGCAGAGGCGTATTTATGTAAGCACACCTACATGGAGTTCTAAATTTACCTATTTAGAAAAGCGCACACACAAACACACGGTCTCCTGGGAGAGCCCTTCTGTGGGCTGAGCGGTGGTTGGTCGCAGCCTCCACGCTCCTTCCTGCCCTCCCCTCCCCTTTCTTTCATCAGCTGGAGTCTCAACAATATCAGCCTGGAGGAAGCAATAAAAAAGTCCTAGGTGACAGTTTTCACTTCCAACATGTGGGATGCTGAAGATCTAAGTTCTCACCAGAGCTTTTCCTTGGGCTGGCTTTGTGGTCCTGGCAAATCAGATTAACTCTGAGGCATGGGTGAAGCAGAGAGGATGATGTAAAACACTGTCAATCCCTTTAAATAGGTAACTTTGGATTTGCTGAGTCCTTAGAAGTCAGAAGGGGCTTCTATATGGGTACAAAACATGTACCTTTGTGAGTTTTTATACATACATAAGATGTATATAAGTTGATCACAGGTGATTATGTTTATGTAAACATATCCTAAATTATATGTCAGAGAATACAGATAATATGATGTATACATGTTCTGTATACATGCCTGATTTTGTGTATATAAACATGTTTTATATATTTTAAATGTCTGTTAAATGCACTTACTAATATATTCACAAAGTTTTTTCTCTGGTTAGTGTCCCAAACATAAGATCTTAGAGCTGTCTATAACTAATGTATAATGGTTATCAGCAGAGTATATAGGTATAAACTGCATAATTTATATTAATCCCATTATGAGATTTTAAAAAGTTTATTTATTTAAGTAATTTCTTCACAGAGCATAAGGTTTGAACCTATGACCCTGAGATCAAGAATTGCATGCTCTTCCAACTGAGCCAGCCAGGCGCCCCAATGGTATGAGATATTTTTAATATGGGATTTGTTGTATATGATTAAAACATCAAGGCCAGGATAAGGGTGAAACTCACAAGGAGCTGAGGGTGAAAATCTGAGGAGGTCCCTCCATGCCGCATGCTTCAGCCTAGTTGCAGTCCTGATAAAAAATGCCTCTGTTTTTTCTGTCATCCTCATCACCACCCACCACAATTACTAATTAATTACTAAGCTTTGGATGCTGTTTATGCACTTTACATATACTAGCCTGCCTAAAGAAATGTCTAATTTCTAATTAGATGTCTAATGCCTAATCTCTGTCTAATGTCACAATAAAGTGAATGATGAGAAATTGTGCCTAATATGTCAAATGTTTCAAAAGCCATAACTAAAATGCCCCAGCTAGACATGACCTCTGGTGAGAGCTCGGCAGCCAAGCGTACCACCAGAGTTAAGATCCAGTGTTCTTTCCTCTACATTAGGCATGTTGGTGCTTTTCTTTGAATATGCACTGCGTGAAGTATCCTCTTGCTGATCTCTTTCCGTGCGGGGGCAGTTTGGCAGGCAGTAGGCTTCAGCTCTATCTGCTAAGGTGTAATGTGATTGACAGATTTCAAAAGGAAGAAGGATACATATTTTCATTTCCTATATTACTGCTGCTCCTTTGAAAATTGAGGTAGATAATGGAACTCATGATAGTCTAACTGTACTTAAACAAGATAATATGCTTATATTTAAACTCCTACACAGACCGTGGAAGGGGGATTTACACAACACATTATCTGGTATCTAGCTACAGGTGATTTACTGTTGTGCACTGAAATGCAGTTGAAGTACAAGATGGATAGTAATATTATATTGTGGTATATATCCTGTTCACATCAGGCCTTCGTAATAAAAGCCAAACAGCAATCTACAGAACCTGTCTTAAATCTGCCATCTAAGATACTGATTGTAAAATAAAATGATCAAAGTGCAGGTTATCTCTATACTGCCTTCCCCTGAAAGAGTGGTATGCAAAGAACTTCCTCCTTTTTATTTATTTACATTCAGTCAACAGAAACATAAATTAAATTAAAAACCTTAGTGTTATGTGGACTGAATAAAGCACACCTAATATGTTGCTAAGTAGGGTTTTTTTTTTTCAGATATTGCAGACTACAGCCTATATTGTACTTTTATCCAGTGCACCTCTTACTACTTACGACAACAAAATATGCTTATAAAAATAATAGAGTAAAATGAATTTTGCAAACCAGCAATTTCACATGCTACAATCCTGCTGAGAATAAACAATTTTTAGTGGGTCTTAATATTTGACACATGAAATCAAACATTCCTGCAAATTGATTTCATTATAAATAATTTCCTGAGGATGCAATGGAATAAGACCAACACAAACAAGTTAACACTGCATAGGGAAATCTCACATGAATTTTAAGCAACCCTTTTTGTCTTTAGAGGCAAGTAATTTTAGGAACATTAAAGGCCAAACTTCCCTGTAGAAAGAGAGGTCCTTGTGTGTTATACAATGTAGAGGACAGAGAAGTACTGAGGTCTGGAATTATCCAGATAAGAAGTATCCTATCCTCTAAAGGCATATACAGATATAGACTTGGGTTAAAATGAAGGTCAGGAGAATCCTTAGAAAGGAAAAGAAGTTTCTGTACTTTGATCACATTTCTGTTATACTGAGGATTTAGACACTCTCTTCTTGGTGCCTCCGTGGCTCCTGAAACGGAGTCCCCCCCCCCTCACTGTGACCCTCATCTCAGTGAGCTATCATAATGTGTTATATAATTTTGTAGATATAATATAGAATATTAATATAAGAATACCTAAAATTTAGTGTGTTGTCTTCCTAGACTATAACCTCCTTGGGAAGAGAAATTGTCTTATTTATCTTGTGACCCCAGCACCTAGCCCAGTACTCAGCCCTGAGTAGGCATTCTGTAAATGGCTAGTAAGACTGATAGGGAAAATAATAACATGATTGGAAAGAATAAGAGAGAAATGTGATGGGGCAGGATGAAATATAGTTACATTTGATGTATCTTGAAGAAATGAGAGCCGGTTATAGGCTGATTTGACACATGGAGTTTTTAGGGTCAACTATTAAACTGCCTTCTTCTCACAGTTGAGCCAGTCATTTCCCCCACTTATTCATTCATTCAGCAAATATCTACTGTGTGCCAACTATGTGCTAGGCAATCACTGGCTACTGCAATAGCTCGATATTGTGAAACACAGAATCACTATAACTTGTGATAGTGCCAACAAAGAGGCTGAAGTTCAAGTTTAAGTTCTAGCTAAACTATAGAACATTTTTGTTTTACCCTTTAAATATATCTTGCCATTAAATAAGTGGTTTCATTGTCCTTAAGACTCGAGGGTTTATTCTAGTATACATTTGACAACATAACCAGATCTTCTTAAGATCCTAGTTTAACTCTCCAATCGTGCACTCATATGCTAAGTGCCACTTTATAATTATCCTGAAATGGGCCTCATTTCTTTAAGCATTTCGTATCAGACTGGAGACCCTTGAGCAGGCTACTTATTTTTTTCTGCATTTGATTCTATGCCAAATGTCTTATTTTCCTTCAACAAATAACACCCTACCTCTAATATGGTAAAGAGAAAATAGGAACAAAATTGGGTTATCATGCATTCTAGTCTTAAAAGATCATGTTAAAATGGCCATTCACGTTGTTTATAAAAACACTGGTCTTTTCAATCAATGACAGAGAAAAATCCCATTACATGTTTAAAAAAAATTCTGTCCCCTAAAATGAAGGCAGATGTCTTTTAAAACTATATAAAGCCTTGAGTTCTTTCTTTCTTTTCCACTTACACATAATTTCTGGATGCAAGGGGAGGTCCCTCAGTAAAATACAAGTAGAGAAATGATAGTACAGTTTTGCTTAAGATAGGAATAAAGGGCTTCTTTTCTTGCCATTTCCCCTTACTAAACTGACAAAGGCAGCGCTTTTAGAACTCTGTTAAAAGCAAGCTTGTTTGCTTATAGGTCAAAGAAGAGAAACAGAGAAATTAGAAGTAAAAGAGACCCATCTGTTTTATCCATGTCACCGCCAGGATGGTCTTGTTCCACCCAGTGGCCTTTCTGGTTAGAGATGTCATAACTGACAGTGGATTTAGCATTCACATTTATAAGTTGATTCATAATTGAACAGTTACCCATCAAAATAGGTAATGGTCTCAGCATTAGTTCAATCAGCACGGCTTAAAATTCAATCTTATGTTCCCCTTTCCTTAATTAATTCTAGCCTACTTTACCCTTATGTTTTCTTTTTTTGTTTTACATTTCAACACCTCAATATGAAGATAAGAATTGCCATCATTTCCAGGCTGTACCATGTTGTTTCTGGCCACCACTTAGCCACACGATACACTCCATAAACCTTTCTTCATAAATCAAGGCGTCCCTTCCATTAATCATGTCCGTTATTTATCTCTGGGTTCTGTCCAAGACTGTCAACATTGTTTGCTTATTTAGGCGCTCAAAACTGAATACAGTTGACTCCGAGTACTTTCAGCCACACTTGCAGGAGAGACCACAGCCTTCCTTCCCCTGGTGCTACAAGACTACCTCAGAGTTCTGCTCTGTCCTTCATTTAACAGTCACTGTGAACTTGTCTTCACATCTCCCAGCCCTTCCTCCGTTGTAGGTTGCCACTAGCAATCCCACTTCTCAAGATTCTCTTCTGCGAATGCCTCTGATGTGATTTGTGCCAGATATTTGTTTGCATCTTTTGGAGAGCAATTTCTTTCTTCTTTTTTTTAATCCCATATTTCTGCCTTGTTTCAGTCCTTTTGAACCACACTGCTGTTCATATCCTGGCTATTTATCAAAGCTTGTAACACCTTCCAATTTAGTCATCTCAGCAACTGCCATTAGCATTCTGTTCATTCCTTCTCTCAGATTATCGATAAATATATAAAAATACAAACTACGGTGACCCACAAAGAGACAAGCCCTCAGGACTTTGCACAATGCCTCTCTTATTACCTTTCAAGGGTGGCCTTTCGGCTCCTCCAGCCTATGTGGCTGTGGTATTATCAAGCCTGCCCGGAACTAACATATCCAGGAAAGTGGAACAGCATGGCGAATCAAATGTTTTGCTCGAGTCTGAATATAATGCAAATGTCCTACAATGTTCCCATCACTGGCCCATCTCTGCTCCATAAATAAACCTCTGCAAAATCTGACCTTGTTTCGTTGTGGGGGTTGGGTGTGTGGGTTGGTTTTATTTTACAGTTTTATTTAGTTTAGTTTGGAGTTTGTTTTGGTTAGGTTTTTAAACATCCCTCCCCTCAGACAGTATTATAACTTGATGTGATGCATTTTGGTTGTGTCAAATGCACATCTGGGGAGCTCACAAGTATACCAGAAATATCTCACAAACGTGCAATGGTAGCCACATATTCTGGATGCCATGGTGGTGTCCATGGCCTTCAGGTGACCCTCTCCTTTGACAGATCAGAAAGCTCCCTGCACAGTTGTTGGGGTGAAGTTTAACCCTTGCAGCTCCTACCAATTCCACTCCCAGGGTTTGCTTTAAGACTTTTAGCTCCCTGGCTTTATCTCCACACTGTCAAAAAGCCGACAGACTTCTTGGACAAAGAAAGCTTAAGAATGGACTCTCAATGCCACGTGTCCCTTCTCCAGGGTTCTGTGATTGGTGACCCCTGGGATTAGGCAATCTGAAGTCACTCTGGATCTTTAGCTGTTATATTGATAATTTTGGTAATATTATGAGGAACAAATAAGATAATTGGTGGAAATGTATAATGCAAATGTAATACTGTTAAAGAGAAAAATATACAGCCATTTGTCCTAATTTCTTCTTTCTCCTTTTAGCAATTTGTCATGTGGCTACAAATTTTGTTCTTTCCAGTTACTACTAATCTTTAATCTTTACTTGAAGAAGAATAAAATTATAACTATTCATCAATATATACTTTAATAACTGACTTGTGTATTCTTGACAGAATCCCTAATATTTAAATACTCCATGACTATTTGCTTCAACCTCATCATACCTGGGCTTTTCACTTCAATATTTGCCATGAAGTTCTTCCCTCCACATCTCACCACTCTTGCACATCCTTTTAGATATTTCTAGGCCATGCTCCAAGCTACTAGACTGTCGGACCTATTAGGAATACAGACAAGAACCAGAAAGTACTAAAAATAAGAGCTTTAACTCATTAAAGTAGATATTACAAAGTCCATCCATTAAAATGCATGTATGCTATTCAGAGGTGAGGCCCAAACTCAGGGCCCATTAACACTTGGCATCTTGTTCTAAAAATGTTAATAGCTTTTTTCTAAATCTAATACATTTGGACAGTGAATTAGAAATGGAACAAAGAGCTTCCTCCTCCAGGTCAGCATTCTGAGAGGTATCAATAATGTAATCTACAGAGGAATCCAGAAAAACAAAACTATGAAAAACTATTGCAGTGTGAAATCACTAAATTTAGGAAAAACAGCCTGATGACCTCAAATGACTCTGATGATACTGCCGGGACATGCCACAGTCTAGTCAGTAAGTGCAGCTCATAATGGTATGTCCATTGTATTCATATCTTTTCGCAGGGAAGAGTTCAATACAGTTTAGATGGACTTCCATCTAACATAATTTTTTAATTTTTGTTGCTTCATATAGCCAAGTTGTTTTGAAAAGACCATCTAGAACAACTTGATCTACAAAAGATAGCCGAACTTTTCTATAAATGGCAGTGTATTTCTCATGTTCTCCTTGACATATATACCAATATCCAACCCTTTGAGGATATAAATTCCTCAATAGCAGGGGACTGGTTATGTTCCACTTGCTTTGGATATAGAATGCCTATCTGAGCACACAGGAAGAGTTTAGAATCCTAGACTTTTAGAATGAAAAGAATCTATTCCAATTCATTTGTTTTATGGAAGTGTTAACAATATGCACTAACATTTTCTTAAAGTAAATATGGCATTTCCCCCCCAAATTGTACAAAAATGTATGCAGTAAAAAGTAAATCTTCTTCCCAAACAGAATCCCCAGTGCTCTAGTTTTCCTCTCCTAAAACAGCTACTGTTACACTGTTACCAGTTTCTTTTCTAAAAACACTATGGAAATACAAGTACATACTTAGAGTTTTGTAAAATATAAACAATAGCATAAGATATAGACTTCTTTGCAACATGCTTTTCTCACTTAAAATTCTTAACATATTTTTTAAAAGCATGAATCTGTATGCGGTGAAAATTATAAGATAGCAGACACTGGAATTAAGTTCTCTTGTAGTATTACTTAAAGTTCATTACCATGAGCCATTAATAAACACGGTATATACATTGAGATTCACTTCAAGCTATGCAAGTGCTTCTTTTCAATGATAGAATAATCACCAGAAGGAGTAAAGAAAAGGTAAAGACCAAATGCTTTCCCTATAAAAATGCCTTAAACACAAAGTCCTTCAACTTTTTAGGATGAAGCATGGAGGACAAAGACTATCAAAGTTGTATTCTTTTTTTTTTTTTAGTGTTTATTTATTTTTGAGGGAGAGAGAGAGAGAGAGCACAAGTGGGCGAGGGGCAGAAAGGGAGGGAAACAGAATCTGAAGTAGGCTCCAGGCTCTGAGCTGTCAGCAGAGAGCCCAAAGAGGGGTCAAACCCAAGAACTGGAAGATCATGACCTGAGCTGAAGTTGGACGCTCAACCCACTGAGCCCTCCAGGTGCCCCATCAAAGTTGTATTCTTAATATTCTTCTTATTAAAGGTTATTATAGTGTCAGAACTAAGGAGGATACCCCAAGATCCATTTAATGTGGTGTTTGCAAACTGCAGGTGACAATTGATAGGTGGATCCTAAAATCAATTTAGTAGATTACAACCAGTATTTTTTTTAAGGGAATAAAATAAAATATTGGAGCACCTGGGTAATTTAGTCGGATAAGCGACCAACTCTTGATTTTGGCTCAAAGATCATGATTTCTGTGCTCACAGTGCAGAGGCTTCTTGGGATTCTCTCCCTTTCTGTCTGTCCCTCCCCTGCTTGTGCAAGCATGTGCACACATGCTTTCTCTCTCTCTCAAAATAAAGAAATTAATTAAAAAGAGCGAGAGGCACCTGGGTGGCTCAGTCAGTTAAGCGTCTGACTCCTTTTTTTCCCTAAATATTTATTTCTTTTTGGGAGAGCACAAGTCGGGGAGGGACAGAGAAAGAGGGACAGAGGATCTGAAGCTGGCTCTGAACTGACAGGTTGACAGCAGCGAGCTTGATGCAGGGCTGGAATTCATGAACCCGCAAGATCATGACCTGAGCCAAAGTCGGGAGCTCAACCGACTGAACCACCCAGGTGCCCCAAGTGTCTGACTCTTGATAGCAGCTCAGGTCCTGATCTCAGTATTATGGGAAAGCTCCATGTCAGACTCTACCGTGCTGAGCATAGAGCCTGCTTGGAATTCTCTCTCCCTCTCTTTCTGCCCTTCTCCTGCTTACACACTCTCTGTCTTTCTCTCTCTGAAAATAAACAAACTTTAAAATAAATAAAAAATAATAGGGGTGCCTGGGTGGCTCAGTCAGTTAAATGTCCGACTTCAGCTCAGGTCATGATCTCATGGTTTGTGGGTTCGAAACCCAGTCAGGCTCTGTGCTGACAGCTAGAGTCTGGAGCCTACTTCAGATTCTGTGTCTCCTCTCTGCCCCTCCCCTGCTCATGCTTCCTCTCTCTCTCTCTCTCTCTCTCTCAAAAACAGTAAACAGTAAAAATTTAATAAAAATAATAAATAATCAAATAAATAAAAGAAAATAGAAAATATCAGATGCATTCCAATTAGTAAGGGTAAAAAGCATTTTATAAAAATTCACTGTACATGTGTGAATTGTGGTAGAAATGTATTTCCTGCTGTGGGTCACAGGCACAAAAGGTTGAAAGTTCCTGATCTGATCTAACCTCTGGCTTCTAATGAGGTGTTCTCAGAGAAAAAGGCATCTGTGCATTTGTTGCTGTCTTAAAACAAGCCTCTCCCAAAGAACCAACTTCACTTGGGCTTATTTCTTGAAGTGCATTGTGAAGTTCTTTCCAACAAGATGATTGGAAGACAGGCTTACTTCTTCTTTTTTTAATGTTTTATTTATTTTTGAGACAGAGAGAGAGTGCAAGTAGGGGAGGGGCAGAGAGACAGGAAAACACAGAATCTGAAGCAGGCTCCAGGCTCTAAGCTGTCAGCACAGAGCCCAATGCAGGGCTTGAACTCACAAACCATGAGATCATGACCTGAGCCGAAGTCTGTTGCTTAACTGACTGAGCTACCCAGGCACCCAAGCCAGGCTTACTTCTAAACTTACTTGCTTTGCAACATAAGTTTATGTAGCCATGTGATTGATTAAAATGCACTAGAAATCCATTCTAATCATTAGCCATCATTGTTACTTCAATTATAGGAGCGTAGTAATAACAGGAAAAACAGCTACATCTGGAAATGGATCTCACATTCTTTGACCAAGTTCCTTTCCTCTAGAATCAGTGAGGCAGAGCCTGATGACCCATCCCTAATCCCTGAGGCATATCCAGAGCACTGACAGTCTCGATTTGGTCAAGCAAAATAGAACAGGAAGATTGTACTTGACATCTTAATAAAGAATACGTCTTCCTTTGCTACAGTCCTTCTTCTTTCTGATAGAGTCAAGTGCAGAAATAGTAATGGGAGAAAGATATGTCCAAAAATGTCTGTGTTTCTTTGTTTTACTGGCTTCTTATTCAAATAAGGAGGCAGTGGAGTTGAGTGTGGGTGTGAGGTCAAGAAATGTGCATTTGTGAAGATGAGTTTGACTGTAATCTGAACAAGTCTTTGAAATGTCCTGAGCCTTTATGTCTTTGTTTTTAAAAAGAGAGTGTACCTCAGCAGTTTAGCCAGGAATAATATCATGGTAGCACTTACATGGCACTTACGGTCTCAGTGTCTATTTCAAGCATTTTACAAAATGACTAATTTAGTCCTCCCAACACTAATAGGAGGAAAATTTTTCCTTGTTTTGCAGATGGATAGCAATGTAAGAGAAGTAGAATGGTTAAGGGACTTGTCCAAATTTATACAGTTCGGCAGTGGGAGAGCTCGGATTCAAACTCAGGCAGTGTCCGGATGTTCTGCTGTTAGCATTATAAAATGTTGCCTCAGTCAAGACCCTTTTTACCACTTATTCCATCCTCAATTACTCTCCAAAGAGAGTTGCTAAAGATATTTTTTTACTAAATAAATTGCAGTTACTAAGCAGTATTCTATTTTTTTTATCAAAGATATATTGACTGGTCAGTCAGAATATGAATTACTACATACATGGACAGAATTCCTGCCCACCAGTTCACTAGATTTCTAGGGATCACCTTTGATCTTCCAGTTGTTCTAGGAGTTCTCAGGAAGATATCCTCTCAAGGTAAGCAGAAGGTGGCAGCAAAAAAAAAAAAAAACAAAACAAAACCTCATGACACATGTCAAGTGAGGTTTTTGATCCAGATTTATTGGTTACTTTAAAAATATGTTTCAAAAAAACCACTATTATGTATCACCCCACAACCACTAGAATAGCGACAATTAAAAAGACAAAAAACAAGAGTTGGCTAGAAGGTACAGAAATTAGAACCCTCATAGACTGCTTGTAGGAATGTAAAATGTTGCAGCCAGTTTGGAGAACATTCTGGAAATTCCTCAAAGAGCTAAATGTATGTATATATTACAGACACACACACGAGAATATATATACTCAAGAGAATTAAAAATATGTCTACATAAAAACCTGTAGATAAATGTTCATTAACAGCATTATTCATAGTAGCCTTAAACTAGAAATACCCCAAATGTCAGCTGATGAATGGATAAACAGAGTATAGTATATCCATATGATGGAACATTATTCAGCCACAAAAAGGAATGAAGTACTGATACATGCTGCATGCTACAACATGTAAATGAGCGTTGAAAACCTCATGCTAAGTGAAAGAAGCCAATCACAAAAGACCATCTATCTTTGATTCCTTCTATGTGGAATGTCAAGAATAGACAAATCCACAGAGACAGAAAGTAGATTAGTGGTTTCCAGGGGCTGGGAGGGGAGGAGAATGGGGAGAGACTGCTAAGGCATGCGGCGTTTCACTCTGATGTGATGAAAATGTTCCAGAATTAGACAACGGGATGGTTGCATGTAGTGTACTAAAAACCACTGAGGGCTCAGTTGGTTAAGCATCTGGCTGGCTCAATCTCATGGCTCATGAGTTTGAGTCCCGCATCAGGCTGTCCTCTGTCTCTCACTTTCTCACTCTGCCCCTCTCCTGCTTGTGCTCTCTCTCTCTCAAATAGACATTTTTTTCAAAATTATGGTTTTTCATTATTATGGTTTTTTTCAAAACCATATATATAAAAAATAAATACATATATACACACATACATATATACAAACCACCTGAAAGGGTGAATTGCATGCTATGTGAATTACGTCTCAAATTCTTAAATTCAGTCTTGATGCTGTAGGGGAGGAAAAGTTTTCCTTGACACTCTTAGGGTCTCTGGCTGCGTCTAAAACTCAAACTTCCAGAGACAGGTTAATAGAAGAAACGCACTCAAATTTATATAATGTTAAGTTGTACATGACAGGAAAGATTCATGAGGAAATGAAGACCGAAGGAGCAGTGACACCTGTGTACTTCTGTGCCAGGTCGGATGGAGAGTGGGCAGTCGTGGGGGAATATGACAAGTTGAGGAGTATGCTGTAATTGTAGTAAATGGGGAAAACGGAGCAAGAACTCTTAGGAGTATTAGTGCTTTCCAGGGGCTGGTGGTACAGGCAATGGGGAATGACAGCTAATGAGGTTCTTTTTGGTGTGATGAAAACATTCCGAAATTAGATAGCGGCGGTTGCACAACTCTGCAAATATACTAAAAACCACTGGACTGTACATATTGAAGGAGTATATTTTATGGTATGTGAATTATATCTCCATAAAGATTTTTTTAAAGAAATTAAAAATATAAGGGTGCCTGGTGGCCCATTTGTTAAGCATCCAACTCTTGATTTCAGCTCAAGTCATGATCTCACAGTTTCTGAGTTCGAGCCCTGCATCAGGCTCTGCACTGACACCGCAGAGTCTGCTTGGGATTCTCAGTCTCTCTCTCTCAAAATAGATAATAAACTGTACTTATTAATAAACTATATATGTATAATATATTATATATGTTAATACCATGTTCCTACCTGTGGCTGCCACTCTTCTGGGTGGTGAAGGGATTCAGCAGTGAACAAAGTAGACATAGTTCTCAATCTCACAGAATTTGCAATTCTAGTAAATAAGTAAACAAGTGGAAGTGAACTCAGCACTCCTGGAGCCTGACCCTGGAGCCCACCTGGGGTGCAGGCAGAGCTCAGATCCCTAGTCACAGACCCCAGCAGGCACAGGGTTAGCACAAATTCCGGGCAGTCCCTCACTGTGCTCCTCTTAGGGCTCCTCCCAGACCCCAGCACAAAGCAGCTCAGTGGTTAAGNCCCCCTTCACATTTGCTCTTATTCATTCACTTGACAAACTATTTAACAAGTTTTTACTGAGGGCTAGATTAGTTAGAATGCTTCGCACTAAAAGATACAGACAACTGGGGTGCCTGGGTGGCTCGGTCAGTTAGGCATCCGACTTTGGCTCAGGTCGTGATCTCTGGTTCATGAGTTTCAGCTTCGAGAAGGGCTCTGTGCTGACATTTTGGAGCCTGGAGCCTGCTTCAGATTCTATGTCTCCCTCTCTCTCTCTGCCCCTTCCCTGCTCTCTCTCAAACATAAACTTTAAAAACTTTTTTTAAAAAAGGTACAGACAACAGACTCAACATTTTTTAAACAATAAGGAAAATTATTATTTCTGTCATAGCATATCCAAACTCCAGGCCCAGGGCTCCAACCCTGTTTCTCCGGTACTCATTTGGCTCTGCCCTCTTCAGTGTTTTGTCCTTGTCCTTTGGCAGCTGCTAGGGGATCCAAGCAACAATGGGCAACATGCTTTCTTGGTTATACCGAGCAAGAAAGAGAAAAGAAAACTATCCCCAATGATGATATAAAAATCCATCTGTCAAGGCCAACTTAGATCGAGTAGTGACAGTTGGTAGTGGAATGTCATGCGATGGCTTCAGCTTCACTCTGGACTCCTTATTACCAAGGAGACTGGAATTCCCATGGTTGATTTAGGCCTGAACCCTGGAGCTGGAAGAGATTCAAATCAAGTATCCCCTGAATCCCGTGAACTACATAAGAAGGAGAGGGATTTAGTCTGATTTACTGTTCATTATAAACTATTTAACTGTCTGTTCCTTAAGCCACTTCCAGGTATTAAGTGCCTGTCTGTGTGCTGGGATAGAGGTAGTATGCCTTTTATTTGATGAGGGACTATTTTTATAAAGCTGCTTGTAAATCTTCCCCAAAGAACCATGTGTTCTTTCTCCAAGTGGTGGCATTTCAAGATCTATTATGCCTGGATGGGGTGATGTTTGAGTGCAAGAACCAGACACTACCAATATCACATCCTATAAGCAGCCACCCATTCTGCTTTGCTTATGGCCAACACTGCATATATCCTGTAAGGTCCTTGTGAGCACAGGCATGCCATCTTGGAGAAATCTGCTCCCCTCCATGCAATGTGCTATAAAATGGATGCTAAAATTTCTTCTAGAAAGCTCCATACTTCATTCCCAGAAAACTGAGTCAAGCATTGATCAAAGTATCAGCCTCTGTTTAGAAAGTCCTTTGGACATTGGAGATACCCTCTCAGAAATATTTTAGAAACACAAAGGTTTAGAATTTGCAGGTTATTCATATGCCACTAGAAATTCTTCTCAAAAATACAATTTAGGAAAGTCATAGGCAATTGATACTGTTTTGTTTCTTAATTCTTACCCAAAGGAGAATTTAAGAAGGTCTTTAAAGTATAGAGCTACTCCACCGCCACATACACTCATGCCACAGCTTTGCCACCCACCAAAAATGTGATTTTAGGTGGCATCAAGGATGAATATGAGCATTAATTCTAAACTCTATGTGGGCTTAATCAGCATCACAGCCTGGTCTGTACAATCTCGTAAGTGCAAGGCAAAGAGACTTGCCAGTGTAACTGGAAGGAAAAAGGCCAACTGGATGGAAGAGACCAAGAATTAATTGATTACATTTGTAAGCAGCAAATGCAGAAAGCAGAAATGCTGCACTCTCCAGAAAGAAGTTCTCAAAATAGACCTAAAACCAACTGATATTATCATTGATAATACTAATTATTTTATTATGATTTATTATTTACAAGATTATTTCACACATTTATCTCATTTGGGCATCCTAACAATCCTGTTAGATGGAGGGGAGGTATTTTCAGCTTACGGATGAAGAGCCTGATAAGAGAAAATTTAAGGCTGTGTCATAGCCCCAACGATAGCAAGTTCAGAAGATGACACTCACTCCCAGGTTTGATGGTCTCTGAGCTACATCTGGCTCTGACTTGCCTTCTCCTCTGGGGAGCTTTTATGTTTCAATGTGCCCAGTGCAAATAATAAACTCAAAATTGATTATTAGATGGCTGTGCTTGCTTCAGCAGCACATATACTAATTATTACATGGCTGGATTAGAAGAATGGATACAAGGATGAAACAAATGGATAATCTGGAGCAAGTTACCGGGAAAACCAGAATTATAATTAAGGATCTTTTTAGGAATAGGGAGAGTTAATTAACATAAGCTGGGCAAATTGAATAAAGGCAAACATCAGGAATTTTGCCCCCTGATTAAAAACTTATCATTTTCAAAATGTGCATTGTAAACCTTGATTGTTGCTTTCATCTGAAAAGATCTTTAATGCTTCCATTATTTTGTATTAATAGTTACCATTTGTTGTGTTTACTCAGTGCCAGGCACTCTGCATAAATTTTCTGGTTTAACCCACACAATTACCCCGTAAGTGGGAATTATTAACTGTATTTTCTGGATAAGGAAGCTGTGGCTTGGAAGAGTTAAGTATGCCTCGGTCTGGACAAAAGAAAGTCACAGAGCTGGAATTAGAAAGGAATGTTACCATAACTCAATGCCTTTCTGCTCAGCCAGGCTCTCTTTTGGGGAGACAGTTTCTTTAATAAATTTCTTATAAAAGGCAGATGCAAAAATTATAGTTCTTAGTACTAATAGCATTGACCATTATTCTTACAAATATATGAAATTTATTTAGCAAAACTCATATCTCAATTGCAACTAGTAAATAAAAGGTGAAAAGATCATGACCTGAGACGCTCAACTGACTGAGCCACCCAGGCGCCCCCAAAGTATCAGATTTTAATTACATAGTCCCAGAATACCAAGAAGTTCTATAAATATTTTATTACAAAAATGCATACACCTTCCCTCATAACCAATATTGTGCTTGCTTTTTCCTGATGCATAAAACTTAGGAAACCATCTATGAGATTGTTAATACTAAATGTCTTGTATTATTAAACCTTTAAAAGCTATTGTTTGCATCATCAGTAGCACCTCTAAAAGGACACAATCAAACAATTTTGGTACAGGAGGGAATTAACATTGTTGGGTAAAATTGTTCAAAACCAATCCAGAGCCATCATCTGAAATATCGCCCAAAATTGAGCATAAAACTATTCCAGGTGTTCTGCAGCCACAAAAACAAAACAAAACACAAAAAAGCCAAGGTGCATAGCCCTGCCCTCCAGAAATTTAAATTGTAATGAAATTGGGAAAGGAAAGCAGTTCCAGCCATATGTTTAGTAGATCATTAACCAGGCTCTGGAGGATGAGGCAGCATCAGGAAGGCAAGCAGGTTACTCTGAACACTTTGAAACCCAGATTCCTTGAGAGGTAAATGTTGCCCACCCTCTGTAGCCTGGTTAGTGAGCTCTTCGGCAGATGGCTGATTTACCTTTCTTATTTCCCTCTTGCTATTAAAAGAGGGAGAATTCTCAACTTCCAAACCAGATGTGTGTGACTGTTTAACTCCAAGAAAATACACAGAGAAATAAATAGCTGGTGACTTTCTCCTTAGTAGTCAATGTTACAGAAAGGAAGACTGGGGTTTCTTTTTTGCAGCTAAAACGACGTGACTTTGATTTCACATTCAAGATTCCTAACTCTGCTAAGGGAAAGAAGACTGAAGAGTATGTCTTCTCATGGAAAACTCTCCCAAAACACTTTCCTCTCCAATTTACCTGTATCTCTTATTGCTAGAAAGAGCTGTGAGTTGGGCCCAACTCAGAGAGTCGTGCTTTTTCCTTAGGAATCTGGTCTGCCGCAGATAATTTGCATAGGCTTTACTTGGAAGGAAAAGGATGAATAATAAATTTAATTAGCCAGTGCTTTTCTTGAAATGTATCTGAAAACAGATGACAGATCTCCATAATCAAACTACCACCCACGCTTGAATTTTACACTATTTTCTCAAAAGGGGAATGTACTGGTTTGTAACTGTAGTTGCTTATAAATACATGCAGTTATTTTTATCTTGTTTTCTGTGCTGGATGTGGCTTTTGCCTATATATAAATTAGTGAGAAAAGGCTGCCTTTGCAAGGGAAAATGTATAATTCATTGCTGATGTGTCCTACTAATTGCCCAGAATAAATTCATTTGCGTACTGTCAACATTGAGAAGGGCTTCTTCTGGCCCAATACATACAGAAGTTTCTTTCTTTTTTTCTTTCTTTCTGGTTTTCTTTCTTTCTTTCTTTCTTCCTTGCTTCAATTAATAGAACTTTAATGTGAGATCCTTGCAAATAATGGCTAACGCATCTGACTACAAACTTTTAAAAATATTTTAAGGATGGTTTGAGTCCAGCATCCCACCACTTTTAAAATAATGCTATGCACAGTATTTCAAATAGAGGATATCAAAATAAAAATGTTATCTTCACCTTTCCTACTTACCGTTTAGGTAATCTGTCTGACTTCCCTTTTGAGTTCATTAAGATTACTCTTTCTTGCAGCATTTACTGAGTAGTTACTATGTGCTGTGCCAAGGATACAAAAATACGTAGGGCATAATCCCTCCCCCTAGGATGGACAAGTCTAGTCAGGGAGGCAGACATGTAAACAAGTAATTACAGAGTGCTCTGAGATCCCAGGGGGAAAAAGTGTAAAGTATTCTTGTAGAGAGCTGTGTGTGGGAAAACTTTGTAGGGACTGACATTCAAGCGAAGTCATGAAGATAACGCAAAAATTCAGCAAGTGCAAGATGGCAAGGGAGGTGTGACCAGGGATGGTCAGGATTGCTGCTGTTGCTGGGACCGGAACACCAGGTGAAGATGAGTGTTTATTAATTAATTAATCCACATTGGGTGGATTTATGAAGACAAAATTGTCAAAATCTACGGAATGTTAAGTTGCTGACTATGCCTTCATTCTTCTAAAGAACTTTAATAATGCAGTGCTACACACAAAATAAGAACTATAACATTTTTCATGGACAAAAGGCAGCGAAAAATAATTTCAAAAAATAGGCATTCAAGTCAACAAATATTGGTGGGCTGTTAGGATTTTTCTTAATTTGTTTGTTTATAATAATTTTATATTTTTATCTACATGTATATATTTACAATATTTAAACATTTAATATATAATTTCTGTCTTTAGAATGTCATAAATATAAGTACATAATGTATAATGTATATAACGTAATGACTATGTAATAAATGATAAATAATAAGGCTGGGTTTGCTTTATTTGGCATCCACTATATTCCAGGCTCTGCTGTAGCCTTCGTGGAGACAGAAGTAACAGACGAGACTCCTGCCTTCATGAGCCTTACATTTCAGGGGAATGAACGCAACCAATAAATGTAATGTAAAAACAAACTAATGAAATGCTTAAGAGGTTTGGGGAGTATTGAAGCATTAATTACAATAAGAAGTAAATGAGTTTGTGTTTCCTGGTGCTAACTTTGCCTCTAAAACCAGCCCAATCATTGTAAACTTTAAGAATATTGTGTGTAGTGGGGCATCTGGGTGGCTCAGTCTCTTGAGCTCCGACTCTAACTCAGGTCATGATCTCACAGTTTGTGAGTCTGAGCCCTGTATCAGGCTCTCTGCTGTCATCTGCAGAGCTTGCTTTGGGTCCTCTGTCCCCCTCTCTCTCTGTACCTCCCCTGCTCTCTCTCTCTTTCTCTCAAAAATAAATATTTAAAAATAAAATAAAGGGGCACTTGGGTGGCTCAGTTGGTTAAGTGGTCAACTTTGGCTCAGGTCATGATCTCACGGCTTTAAGGCTCATGAGTTCAAGACCCTCATCGGGCTCTGTGCTGATGGTTCAGAGCCTGGAGCCTGCTTCTGATTCTGTGTCTCCCTCTCTCTCTCTCTGCCCCTCCCTTTTTCATGCTCTGTCTCCTTCTCTCAAAAAATAAATAAACATTAATTAATTTTAAAAATAAAAAAATAAAAATAAAAATATTGTGGGGGCATCTGGGTGACTCAGTCAGTTGGGCAACCAACTTCGGCTCAGGTCATGATCTTGTAGTCTGTGAGCTCAAGCTCCAAGCCGGGCTCTGTGCTGACAGTTCGGAGCCTGGAGCCTCCTTCAGATTCTGTGTCCTCCTCTCTCTCTATCCCTCCTCTACTTGCATTCTGTCTCTCTCAAGAATAAATTAACATAAAAATTTTTTAAATAAAAATATTGTGTGTGGGATAAAGTAATTTTTATAGTTTTCACAATAAATACTTATTCTATATTTGTCATATAAAATGTAAACTGGAATAGCAGTATTAAAGGTTAGGTTTTAACAGAGAGACAGTAAACTGCCATGTTTGTGAAGAGCAAAGGTTCTAGAAACAAACCACCTGGGCTCATATCTCATAGCTGAGTAGGCTTGGGCAAGTTAATTAACCTCTTTGCATCTCAGGCCCCTTATCTGTAAATAATAATAACAATAATAATACCCTATTCATGGAGCTTCTCTGGTATAAAGTGATTTAATACATGTCAATCACTTAGAACAATACCAAGCATGTAACAAGCACTCAGTAAAACCATTATTATGAAACTTTTTTTTTGGACAGGCCAGTGATTGAAATAAATTCAAGTCTCAAAAAAATTCATGAAAAAAATGTTTTGGAGGACTTTCTCTTGATTCACAGTATATACTATGAGTGGCCATTGCATTAAAAAAAGAAAAGAAAAAAAAAAACCTCTCAGAAGTAAAAATGGGGCCTCTTGTCCCAGCAGAGATTAGAGGCTAGTTGACCCAGAGTTTGGAGATTTCTCCCACAACTACAACAGGCCACCTTTCATCGTCAGAAGAGTAAAAGCATTCATCTTTATGGTAAGAGGTAAGCAAACAATTTCCTACTTTCATCAATGGTGCATCTTTTCCAATGGATTTAAACTAGCCCTCTGCAATTACAAATGGCCTCTCTAGTGGTTTCAAAGCGATTTGATCCTCTTCTAGCACTTTATTTCCGTAGATTATTCATACATACGTTGAGAAAACAGCATAATAAGGTGATTGCTTTCACTTAGTCAGCTTTATGCATTCAAGTCAATAATTAGTTCTTTCTCTTCCTGAGAAAGCTGGATAGTCTTCATAGAGGAAATGATATTCGCGTTGGATTGTGAGAAAGAGAGAGAGGATATAAGAGTACAGTTTGTAGAGAAGGGGAGAATGCACAAGTTCAGGAAGTGCTGATAAGTTTGGGTGTAACATCTACAAAGTTTAAGATCATATTTCACTCGGAAATGAACAATATTAATATAATGGGTCATCTTCTGCTGGCTGTTGTTAATGTAACTTTTCTTCTCTGTTACCACGGCCACCCCCTCCCACAATACAGACATGTACAAATGGATATTCACACATATTTATGGAAGCATAGAAGATATATTTTACATTTGAAAGAAGAAAGGCAGTGTTCTATGAGGAGAGGACAAAAAATGGAGGGGGGAAAAGGCGTGTAAAAGAATCTAATCCTTTTAAAACAAACTTTGTGCCCTCAATAGAAAGAGGGAAGTAAAGAGTGACCTGTGGGATTCTGGACACAAAGATGGCCCATAGCTGAAGGCAATAAATCACAGCAGAAAGCCCCAGACCCCATATTATGAAGACCTCAGAACCAACTGGTGCCCAGTGTAGCTCCCAAGGCATCCAACCACTGCAAATAAACAGAGCATCTCAGAAAAAAGTGGGTGTTTGTTGTGCAGATGTAGTTCAAGGCTATCTCTGTGCTCCCTCTTCCACTCAGACTGCTGCCATGAAGCTCCCCCTATAAGAAAGTCTGGGGAAAACGACCCGGGACGTGCCTGGCCTAGAGAGAACATTGCTGTTCTCCAAGGACCACATTAGCGGCGAGGCTTCTCCAAGTGGTTTCACATGAGTGAGTACTAGGGCCAGATGCTAAGTGTGACCACAGCTGGCAAAATAGACTGTGTGGTATGAGCACTTTATGAGGGATCATGTTGGAAAACTTCTAGAAATAAATGAGTGGGGAACTTTTGCACATTTTCAGATATAATGGGCAATGAAGAACTTGTACTAAGAGTGGGAAGGGTGTGCAATTTTCTTACCTTGGGTCATCATATCTGTATGGTCTGCCATGTGCTAGGCACTATTCTAAGCATGGGCAGTACAGCAACAAAGGAAATATTCCTGTCCTCATGAAGCTTACACTGGAGCAGATAGTAGACATATAAAGTAAATTATAAGACATGTGAGAAGATAATTGCTAGTATCAGAAAATAATAATAAAGTAGATGAAGGGAAGGAGAATTATGCAGTTTTAAATGATAGCCATGTGAGCAAAGACTTGAAGAAAGTGGGGGATTGGGCCCTGCCAGTAATCGGAGAATGGGCATGTGGGGCATAAGGACCAGCCAGAACGAAGGCTCTGAGATGGGATGTGTCCAGTGTGTTTGAAGAAAAGCAAGGAGACCAGTGTGGCTAGAGAAACATGAGTGGGAATGAAGGTGGGTCCTACTACTCTTGTGCTCACAATATTGGCATAACCTTTAATATTTTAAGTCATTTGAATATTTTATAACATTTGCTTTAATGGAATATAGATAATATAATCAACACAGTTCACTTACCCAGGCATACAAAAATTGTGATACTTTGCAGTAAGCTGAAAATAGAGAATGAGGATGCCACTGTCACCCCCTTCCACTTTGTGGACCTACCATCCTTCTCTCAGGATACATCAAATATGATATGTGTTCTGTGATCATCTGACGTCACATCGAGCATGAGCGTTGGTATCTGTTCATAAAATGATATTTATAACAATTTCTCTTTTTTCATTAGAATAAAATATAAGTAATAACCCAAGTTCAAATGTGGTCTTATAGTCTGCTCATACCCCTGGCCCATCTTGATGATCTTGAATGCCCTGTGGTACCTCTCTTAGAGAGCAGAGGCTGATGGTCCCCAGCTCAGGCTGGGGCATGAGTCCTGGGAAACCTCTTCTGGGCTCCAATAAAGGACTTATCCATGAATTACGGAGGATGAGGGCCAGAAAAGTGACACAAAAGGCAATATCCAAGAAGGAAATTAAAATGCAAAATAGGACAATGTGTCCAAAGAGGCTGCCAGTCCAAAGGGAGCAAGGGTGAGCGTGGAAACATCCAGAAAGAGATAAAGAAACAGGAACTATCAAAATAGTCTATAGTTGGGGCGCCTGGGTGGCTTGGTCGGTTAGGCGTCCGACTTTCGCTTGGGTCAGGATCTCGCGGTTCGTGGGTTCGAGCCCCGCGTCGGGCTCTGTGCTGACTGCCAGCTCGGAGCCTGGAGCCTGTTTCAGAGTCTGTGTCTCCCTCTCTCTCTGACCCTCCCCTGCTCACGCTGTCTCTCTCTCTCTCCTAGAAATAAATACAATATAAAAAAAAATAGTCTATAGTTTGCTGTGCATTTCAAAAATTATCTAATCACTGAGAGATTTAAAGTTTATGCCAAAAAGACTTGGAAGAATTCTTGATCAATTGGAGTCAGTTTTCTCCTTCACCACTCATTCCCACTCCCACTCCCAGGTAAGGTGACTAACACATGCCTGTTTGCCCCAAACTTTCCCAGTTTTGGCAATGAAAATCCCACTTCTCCAGCACCCTCTTGATTTCAGGAAAACCATGTTAGTTGATCACCCAATTCTCAGATTACTAAATGGTCCACAGACTTCGAATAGGGGGAATATCAGAAGGGAAGCAAAAGAATTCGATGCTAATGTGGGTCTTGAAGAACTAGTCTTTGCAAAGAATAATGGAAATCTAAACCAAATTTGGGAAATCCAAGAGGAAAAGGGGTTATGCTTTCACTATGAGAAAAAACTTAAAGAAGTGATAAGATGCCTTGGTAAGGCAAGGCAACCTGGTGCAGAACAGTAACAGAAATGGGTGTGTGGCAAGTCTAGGCTGAAAGAACCCGGCACCACCTGAAGCAGTTGCCTACTTTCTGCATGACACAGGGGAATGCAACTTGTTTTCCGCATGCCCAAGAGGAGTGTGAAGATTCAGATCTAAGAAGCCTTGAAATTGAACATTAGGAGGACATGACAGTGCCCTGTATGAATCAGATTGGGAGGGGTGCCTTATCAACCTAAATGGATGATCAAGAACCAGCTGGTTAGATGAAGAATGGTCCAGAACCACCTAAGCCCCTTCCCCTCCAGACCTTGACACCCCAAAGCTCCTGGAATTTAGATACAATCTTGGGTAAAGACAGGTGAGTAGGAGGAGGGCATATGTGTGACTTGTAAAACTTTGAATTCACTTGAGATTTCTTTCCCCATCACCTAGCATAAAGGGACTCAAAATACAAATTAAATTTAATTATAGAAAAATAAACTTATATTTCCTACTCACCAGAGTCTGTGTCCTGAAGTTTATAATTTTCCTCTTTCTCTAAAATATATGCATGCACATCCTATAAGATCTCCTACTCTTTCCTGTGATAAGACTTGTGAAAATGATGTGATTATGTTACGTATATTATGGCAGAAGGAATTTTAAAGATGTAATAATGACCTCTAGTCAATTGATTTTAGTTAATCAAAAGAGTTAATTTTTAGTTAACTCTGGGTGGACCTGATCTAATCAGTTGAGCCATTTAAAGATGTCAGAGCTATTCAATTTGGAAAGAGGGAGATTCTCTTGCTGCCCCTGAAGGAGAAAAATCCTATGATGTAGAGAGGGACAGAAAGCAGAGAATGACATTTAGTCTCTAGGAGCTGAGACCCGACTTATAGCCAGGAAGAAAGAAGAGACCTCATTTCTACACCCACAAGTTCTGCCAATAACTTGTGAATCTGGAAGAGAACTATGAACATTAGATGAGTTCTCAGTCCCAGTTGACTATTTGCTTTAACCCTTGTGAAATCCTGACTGGAGAACCTAGCTATGCTATGCCAAAAACTCCTGAACTTATGCAACTGTGAGATAGTAAATAGATATTCCATTAAAATAATAATAATAAATATATGCACACACACACATTTGTAGGGATACACACCAAATGATAAACAATAGTGAACTTTAGAGAGGGAAGTTGGTTGATTTGGGGGACAATATAATTTTTTACCCTTTATGGTTCTGAATGTTTAAATTTTTACTAAGATGAATTTATCATCATATAATTAAAAATAAATGAAAGAAAATACAAGTTTTTCCTGTAAGTAAGAGTGGCATATGCATATTTTATTACTGTTCTGCTGCTTATGGGCAGATTAGTGAAAAATAAGTAGAGAAAGAGCCAATGTAAGATTCATTCTGAGAAAAGGGGAAAACTCAATGAGAAGCAGTGATTAGAATGTGACATGGACTATAAAAGTAGAGAAAAGCTGAATTTTTGTTTTACTGGGTTTTCGGAAAAGTAGGCTGATAGACTAGAAAGAAAATATAAACAACTTTTACAGTAGAGAAAAGAAGGAGGTTTGAAAAGCAGAAGATGATATAACTCAAAACCAACATTCCTGGACCTCTATCAACCTCATCCTCAGCAGTCTCAGGGCAGCACTGGACCATCCCTCCTCCATGAGCTCCTCCTCTGCAGGCTTGTGGTCTGTCTCAGCCTTTCCTCTCTCTGCGCTCTCTCCTGCAGCAGCTTCCATTCAGCCCCCTTGGGTTTAATTAGCACTTTCAAGCAGATGATTCCCAAGATGGTATCTCCAGAGGTGACCTCTCTCTTGGGTCACATTCCTCATATACATTTCCCTGCTAATATAGCATCCCATCCTAATATATAAAAAATATAATCCATAATTCTCCTCATCCTCTTGTTTCCATTCCTGTTAGTGATACTATCATTCACCAGCCATGTCATTTTGGGTTGAAATCTCTTTTCCCCTCTTCATCTCTTTCCCCCTTCAGACAATCAGTGGCTCAGCTCTGTTGATTTCCCTTTTGGGTTTCCCTTTTCTCTCCATGTAAGGTGGGCCAAAATGGAGCCCTACATTACTATGATAGAAGCAGTCTTCCAAATTCTGGTTAGTTCCCTCTCCAGAGACAACTATAAGGTATTCCACATGATTCCAGAATCTCTTGGAAGCAAATTCATTCAACAAAAAGAGCACCTGCCCGAGCACCAGGCATGCACTAATCTAGGCCAGCGTGAATTAGGAGTAATTAAGACAATGTTCTTACTCTCCTAGAGCTTACATTCTAGTGGCACTAGACAATAAAAAATTCTAGACAATAGACAGTGAACAAGTGACCAAATAATTAAATAAGACTTAAGAAAAGAAGTGTTAGGAAAGAACAATAGATTTTTTGGATAATGTATTGGGAGTGCAATTGACAACTTCCCATAGAGTAATGAAGACACTTTTCTGAAGAGACTACCCGTGGCTGAAACCAGAAAGAGCTGAGACTTGCCTCTCAGGGCAAAATATTTCAGGTAGAAGAGTTAGAAAATAGGAGAGAAGTAAGCAGAGCCCAGCTCATAGATAGCCTTGTGGGAGTCTGGATTTTATTAATATGAGGGAAATCCATTAAAGTGTTTTAAGTAGTTGACTTATCTGATTCAGTTTAATTTCTTAAAAGATTACCAACTTCGAGAAGAATGACTTGTAGGACCTGGGGCATGGGAAGATGGAAGAAAAGAGAAATGTAAGAGGTTCTGAAATTGTCCAAGTGAGAGATGATGGTGGCTTGGACCAAAGAAACACCAGCAAAAATGTTGAATGGTTTGGATGTGGACCCAAGAGGAATCTGATAATGGATTTACTGTGAGGTATGGAGGAAATCAGGGTTGCCTCCAAGGTTTTGCCCTGAACAACTATGTGATGAAGGCCTATTAATTAAGATGATGAATATTGGGTGAAAAGTAGGTTTGGCGAGCAAGTACAGGGACATGTAAAATTTGAGATGCCTATAGGCATCTGTGGTACAATGATATTTTAAGCATGTTTTCTTGTATAATTTGTAACTTTTTATTTTGAAAAATTCCAAATATATACAAAAGATGAGAGAATAATATAGTAGATTCCCATATATCTACCCCACCCAGCTTCAACAGCTACCAATATTTGGCAAACCATGTTTCATCTCTCTCCCCACGTCTCTCTCTTGCCCCACCTACCATCTCACTCTACTGGTGTATTTCAGAGTAATTTCCAGATATTACACCATTTTATCTGTAAATGTCTTAGTGTATATCTAATAGATGAACATTTATAATATATCCATAAAACCGTTATCAAACCTAATAAAATCACTATTAATTTCTTCATTACATCATTTAGTCATTATTCAAATTTTCCCAATTGCTGGAATATAAGAGACATCCCAGAAATAAACTCTTGCATATATGGTGAAATAATTTTCAAGAAGGGTACAAACATCATCCAATGGGGAAATTCTGGTGCTGAAAAGATTGGATATCCACATGCAAAAGAATGAGGTTGGTACCTGACTTAATACCATACACAAAAATTAACTCAAAATAGATCAGAGACCTAAACTTAAGAGCTAAAACTATAAAAGTCTTCGAGGGAAACAGATAAAAGCTTTATGACAGTGAATTTGGCAATGATTTCTTGGATATGACAAGAAAAATAAATCAATTGGATTTTATCAAAATTGAAAACTTTTGTATATCAAAAGACTGTAGAGTGAAAAGGCAACTCACAGAATGGGAGAAAACATTTGCTAATCATATCCAATGAGGTGTTAACATCCAGAATATATCAAGAACTCCTTCTACTCAACAACAAAAATAATCCGATTAAAAAATGGACAAAGGAGTTAAAAAGACACTTCTCCAAAGAATAACTATAAATAACCAATAAGCACAAAGACGCCCACCATCACTAATCATTGAGAAATGCAAACCAAAACCACAAGGAGATACTGTATCTTGCCATTAGGATGGCTATTATCAAAAACTCAGAAATAACAAGTGTTGGTGAGGATGTGGAGAAGTTGGAACACTTGAGCATTGCTGGTGAGAACTTAAAATGGTACAGTCATTGCAGAAAACAGTATAGCAATTTCTCCAAAAATTAAAACTAGAATTACCATATGATTTAGTAATTTCAGTTGTGGGTTTATATCCCAAAGAAGTGAAAGCAGAAACTCAGATATTTGTACACTCATTTTTATAGCAGCATTATTCACAATGGCCAAAGGCTGGAAACACAAATATCCATATATGGATAAATGGATTTTTAAAAATGTAGGTTTTCAGCCTTAGGAGGGAAGGAAATTCTGACACATGCCACAATATGGATAAACCTTGAAGACATTACACCAAATAAAATAGGCTAGTCACAAAAAGACAAATACTGCTTGATTCAACTTGTAGGAGCAGTCAAATTCTTAGAGACAAAAAGTAGAATAGTAGTTGCCAGGGACTTGGGGGAGAAGGATGGGAAGCCATTTTTAATGAGTCTCAGGTTTCACTTTGGGAAGATGAAAAAAGTTTGTATTTAGATGGTGGTGATGGTTGCACAACCATGTGACTGTGCTTCTTGCCACTAAACTATACACTTAAAAATTGTGAAAATGGGAATGTAATTGACATACAACATTAGTTTCAGGTGTACAACATAACTTGATACTTGCATACATTGCAAAATGATCACCATACTAGTATAGTTAACATCTGTCACCTTAGTTACAAGACATTTTTCTTGGGATGAGAACTTTTAAGATCCACTCTGTTAGCAACTTCCAAATATACAATACAGTATTGGCAATAATCTCATGCTGTACATTAAATTCCCATGACTTATTTATTTCACAACTGGAGATTTATGCCTTTTGACCTCCTTCACCCATTTCTCCCACCCCCATCCCCATTCCTGCCACTGACAACCACCAATCTGTTCTCTGTATCTATTAGCCTGATTTTTTTGGGCTGCTTTGGGTTTTTTAGGATTCCACATAAAAGTGAGATCATACGGTATTTTTCTTTTACTTACTTCACTTAGCATAATGCCCTGAAGGTCCATGTTGCTGCAAATAGCAAGATTTTATTATTTTTTATAGCTGAATATTCTATCATACACACATACATTTTATTAATTCATCTATCAACGGACAGTTAGTTTGTTTCCATTAAATGGTAAATTTTATATGTTACCTCACTTTTTAATTTCCAGTTTCTTCATAAATTTATTTTTACAGCTTGTTTGTTTGAATAGAGATCTGTAGTCCACATATTGCATTTGATGGACTGGTCTTGAAAGTCTCTATTAACTGCAAACAAGTCTCTGTCACCTACCCCTTTTTTAAAAACTTTTATTGTTGAAGAAACCAAGTTGTTTGACTTGTAAGTTTCCTACATTGTGGCTTAGCTGATTGCATTCTTTTTTTTTCTAAGTTTACTTATTTATTTTTAGAGAGAGACTGAGAGAGAGAGAAAGTGGGATGGACCGAGAGAAAGGAAGTTACAGAATCCCAAGCAGGCTCCATGCTGTTAGCACAGAACCCCATGCAGGGCTCAAACCCACAAACTGTGAGATCAAGGCTCCTGAGCCAAAACCAGGAGTCAGACACTTACCCAACTGAGCCACCCAGGCACCCTGGCTGATTGTATTCTTATGGCATCATTTAGCATGTTCTTCTAAAAATTTTTTTTTTAATGTTTTATTTATTTCTAGGAGAGAGAGAGAGACAGCGTGAGCAGGGGAGGGTCAGAGAGAGAGGGAGTCACAGACTGAAACAGGCTCCAGGCTCTGAGCTGGCTGTCAGCACAGAGCCCGACGCGGGGCTCGAACCCACGAACCGCAAGATCATGACCTGAGCGAAAGTCGGACGCTTAACCGACTAAGCCACCCAGGCTCCCCAGTTTTTATTGTTTTTAAAAGAAAATTATACATGAATATAGATCTTTCCAAAACACAGGTTTTAATTTAACTTCTCTAATTTTATATATTTTATTTTATTTATTTATGTGTTTATTTTATCCTGAATATCTTGGTTCCTGACATAATATCATTTATTTATTCTATCCTATTACATATATACTATGTTTTCAAAACACCAATATAAATACTAACAATATAATTACTAAGTACAATTTAAAATTTCTTTGCAGTTCTTTTTGTCCTTAGGATATATTTCACTAAGAATGAACTTAAAAAAAGTTTTTTAATGCTTATTTTTTTGAGAGAAAGACAAACACACACAGAGTGTGGTGGGGGGAGGCAGAGAGAGAGAGATACAAAATCTGAAACAGGCTCCAGGCTCTGAGTTGTCAGCACATAGCCCAATGCAGAGCTCAAATTCATGAACTGCAAGATCATGACCTGAGCCGAAGTCGAACGCTTAACCTACTGAGCCACCAAGGTGCCCCAAGAATGCATTTTTAAATTACGTGTATTTTAAAGTGACATGAAATAATCCTCTGTTACTAAGACACAAATCCACAAACTTGAAATACATTCGTTTTATTTTGCTTCATTATTTTTCAATTTTATGAATTTGCCTACTTTGTTTTCATTTTTATCTAATTTGTTTTAAGACAGGGTAAAAACATTTACATAATTCCAAAGTCAAATTATCAAACTATATTTAAATAAGTCTAGCAATCATTTTTATCCCCATCACGCTGTTACCTCCTTCATCAGACAACCATTTATAGTAGTTTATCCTTCCAATATTTTATTAATATATGCAAATATAAACGTTTACATTCCCCCCTTCTTAGATAAAAGGTAGCATGTTATATACATGGTTCTGCCCTTTACTTTTTTCAACCTAAAAATGTCCATAGGAGGGTATAATCTTCATTCCTTTTCATTACTTCCTGGTCCTCCTTTGTGCGAAGGTACCATAGTTTATTTCAAGTAGCCTCTTATTGTTGGACAATTGAGCTGTTTTCTATTTTGCAAATACAAATTAGTACCATTAGGATTTGCCTTGTACATGTCATTCCATACTTTTCCCAGTGAATCTTTAAAAGAGATTCTTTGAAGCAGGATTGCTGGGTCAAGCACAAATTCTTCTGTAATATTGCCTGATATGGACAAGTTCCCTCCACTAGGGCTGTATTTCCATCAGCAAAGGAGGAGCACCGATTTCTCCACAGTCTTGTCAACAGAATGCAATTCGTAGATTCCTTAATGTTTGCCAATCTCGTGAGAGATGGTGTTTTAATGTACTTGTAATTTTCAACTTTTAGGATGAGCAAGTTTGAGCATCTTTTTGTATCTTTAAATGCTGTCTTCATTTCTTTTCCTGTGAACCGTGCATATGGATTTCTTGTCAAGTTTTATAAGATTGCTTTTCTTCTCAATTTGTAGAAGTTCTTTAAATATTAGAGATCTTAACTCTTTGTGAGAGAAGTGGTCAATCTTTCCCCCCATGTCACTTGTATTTTTACTTTGCTCTTAATGGCTTTTTTCCATGCAGAATGTTAAAAAATATAGCCAAATTATCAAACTTTTCTCTTAATTTGGGAAAATTTCACTCACATGTTATGAAGGATTCACCCATGTTTTTTCTTCTAGTATTTGCACAATTTCGTCTTTTACATTCAGATTTCTTACCTATTTAGAATTTACATCAGCATACGATATGCAGATGAATCCATTTTTATCTTTTTCATGTAACTTTCCACTCATCCCAATATTGCTTTTTTTTAAAAAGTCTTTCTCCATTGATTTCAGATGCTGCCTTTATCATGGTCTGAATTTCTGTGTGCAATTAGGTTTATTTCTGGAATTTCTATGTGGTTCCATTAGCTTATCTGTTTATTTACTTGCCAATATAATTTTCTTCTAAATATACAGAAGTAATCTGTTTTAACATCTGGTTTAAGATCTAGGCCCCCTTCATTGTTTTTCTTTAAGTTTTTCCAGTCTATTTATGTTTAATTGCTTTTACAAATGAAATATAAAATCAATTTGTTCTTTAGCTTCAAGAAAAAAGTATGTGTATTATCAGAAGAGATTTTATGGTATTGAGTCTTCCTATCCAAACTTACAGTATGGCTTACTATTTATGTCTACTTTTGTGTTAGGTATATTTTTTAAATTCTTCATATATGTTTTGGTCATCCCTTATTAGAGTTATGCCTATGTACTTTTGTTATTTTTGTTACAATTATAAAAGCAGTCTTTACCTTCTAACCAGTTATTTTTATATATGAAAACTATTGAGTTCTACGTATTGATTTTATAAACTGGTGCTTTACTCACTACTCTTAAGTGTTTTGCTAGGAGTTTTTTCCAATAATTTTTTTTTCAGTTTTCCAGATATATAATATAACCTGTAAATAGAGGTGATTTTACCTCTTCCTAATTCATATGGGTCTCTCTATTGACACTAGATGACAATTTCAAAACGGTTTTAAATAGTAATAATGATATTGGCTATTCTTGTCTTATTCCTGACTATGGCAGGTGTTTTCTCATCACAATTTATTCTGGGCTTGGGAATGCGATACACATAATTTTCAGGTGCATTTTAAATTCCTAGTAAAACTATCACTAGCTCTTTATTGTAGCTGAGATGATACTCCAGGAACACAGCAGAAGTCACCAAGAATGGTGGCTTTTCAAATGTTAATGTACCTACAGATTACCAGGGGAGGCTGTTCAAGTGCAGATTCTGATTCAGCAGCTAGGATAGGGGCTGAGACTGTATTTTTAACAAGTTCTTGGGGCAGTCTGAGATGCTGCTGCTCAAAGTGATCTCAAACAAAGAAATCATTTCCTAGCTTTGATTTGCAAAATAAATCTTAAAATAATTCAAAGTTGAAGAAATAATCATGAAAATCCTGTTTTTCAATTTTAAGAGCTAGGCACTTGAGGGAGAATAGATACCAGTTGGTTGGTTTTAGGAAATCTTCCAAAGCTCTCTTTTAACTTTCTGTGAACCAAGTCCGAAGAGGTTTTCTCATAAGCCACAGAGCAGGAAGACACAGGACATGACAAAAGGGTAGCTTCCTGCCACATAGGAAGAGGAAGAAAGTCCTTTCTGAAGCTGTGGGGAGGAGTCTAAGGAGATAGAGTTGAGACATGCATGTTCCTGCAGCCCCAACTAGAAAACATCCTTGACCAGGGCACAGGGGATAGAAGAGCACAGACAGCTCAAGAGAGAAGCCCAGAAAAAGGAGCCAATGGAGGAGCAGCTGCAGCTCATTAGTATATTACACTAAGCCTCACAGGCACAAAGGCCAAGGTCTAAAGCCCCAAAAGAACGAGACCTTTCAGCAGAGACTAGATGGGCTCAAAGGACTTAGACCAAAGACTCCTTTCCTAACACCGGAATGAGAATTTACTGTTGGTCCTGAGTCTGAATTTAACAGAAAAAACAAACAAACATTAAGTGAATCTGAAACAGAGCGAGTCAATGTATCTATCCATCCTCCTACTCTGCAAATTGAGTACCTATTATATGTCAGTTTTTAGGGACAAAATAAGACAGCTCCTGCCTTCACAGAGCTTAAAGTCAATAACATCTAACATCTATCACCAATGGTACTTTACACAAATATATATATCTGAAAAATCTACATGTATATACTCCTACCTGCTTCTGGTGATCTGATTTGATGGGTCTGGGAAGGACCCAGGAAAGCATATTTTTAAAGCGTCCATGTATTTCTGATTCTCCATTCTAGTTAAGACATTATTTTTCAGCACTTAGAGCACTAGAGTATTTAACTTCCCCACTAAACAACTAAAACTACAAATTTAAAGGGATGCACATGGTAGATTATCTTACATTCCTTTTGAGTTCTAAAAAATATTTCTGGAATATATGAAAATTGGTTTTTTAGGAGACTTCTTAAATTAGTCATACCTTGTTTTGAATTATGTTCTAATTCATGGGACAAAGCTTCATAATCTCTTAAATTATAACCTTTCTTAATATGTACAAATTAAGACTCAAATATAGGCTATTTTTTATTAGCACTATTTCTTATAATAATCTAAGCCAATTAGTTTTTGCATATTTAGGAATGTTGTGAAAAGGAACTTTCGGAGTTGAAATAGCAATTCTGTGAAAAAAAAGTTATATATATTTTAATATTTATGGTGTGAATGTGTGTGTGTATATGTAATTGCTCTATATTTTTAAATTCTAAATCCTGGTATATATTGATGCCTAGAAAATAAAACTATTTACAAGATTTTCTTATATATAAAAATACACATTCTTCCACTGAGGCATTACTTTAATCCAAATTTCCTCCTGGAATCTTATCCAAGCTCCACCTTACCACCCACACACACACTCCCAAGCTTTGTGTTCAACAATGGTTGAAACTCCATTATGTTACCTTGACATAACTGCCTGAACAATTAAGAAAGGAAAACTTCTTCACAGACACCCAAGTGAAGCCTGATATTTTCAAGATCTTGCTCAAATCTCATTTTCCTATTAGTTACCATACCCTGTTATACTACTTGCCACATTACATTGTGACTTACCAGTTTGAGAGTCTATGTCAACAAGACTATAGGAAGAGGTCCTTGATCTTACTTAAGTCTGACATCAATAAATCAATAAATGCTTAACAAATAAATGAGTGATTAAAACTGTACTTCTGATCTTCCTTTAGGGCTATAATTTAACCACAAGCATTTAGACAGCTTTCATCTTTTGTGCCCCTGAAGTTCGGTTTTATAACCAAACTCATTTCTGTAGGCTTAGGTCTCTTACTTCCCCTATGAGTTGCTTCTTTATCCCAGAGGCATGGAATCCACTGGACTAAGCAGTGAAAAGGATAGCACTAGAGGAAGCTTCTCTGCACTCTGGTATCTGCTCTCAGGAAACCAATGAAATCACAAATCTGAAAGCTGGTTAGTGTATCTGTGCTATCAGAAAAGCAAAATAAAATGGAAACTTTTAAAGAGTAGTTACATCAAGTGTGTTTAAAAAGCCCTACACCTCTACACCTAACCATTAAGCCAACCCTAAACTATTCTTCCTTGGTCAGACCAAATGGCTTTCCTTCAAGTTACCTGATAATCCAGAGGTTAACAACTTTTCTGAGATATTTAACTGTTCTTTATCTGAAATGCTTGAGGAAGGAACAATGGAGGTAGATATACCAAATAAAGTTAAAACATAAGTGCTGGAGCAATAGAAGGAGAAGAGGCTAAATAGACCTGCCCAGGTTTTGTACAAGCAAAATTTTCCACAGTTTTGAGTAGATATCCAATGGCCAGACTCCTTTAACTCCAAATCTTAAAAATAATTAGACTATTCTAAAAGAGAATCAAAAAGACAATATAGTTGAGGAAATATGGTCAAAGAATTCTAAGCAATCCTAGAAGTGGAAGAGCTCAAGGACTAAATTCAGAAAAATAAATGAAGGCATGGAAGCACAGGTAAGCCATTAGGTCCTCTCAACTCTGCACTAAAATCTGGAAATGAAAAGTCAATAAGAATAACAACAGAAAATAAAGCTAAATTCTATGCTTAAGGCATGAGCTTGACTCTGCTTGAATTTGGCATCCATGGGACCCTCAGGTATTTATCATAGTAGAAAGACACTAGGAGGTGACTACAGGTTAGTCATTATCTTATTCCAGTGCTAGAATCACCAAATGTCCTCCCCAAATATAAGCAACTTAAGTGCCATAACAGGGCTTCTGGGCGGGTCATCGGTAGAGAAAGTATAGTAGAAGCTATGATAGTAACAGATTACATGTAACATATACCACACAAATACACTTCATTTTTAGTATTTTTGGCATTTGGTAATGTTTACATTTCTTGTAACATATGTGATATGGAAAGATCTTCAGAGTATAGAAATAGTCCCTAGACACAAATCTATTTCCATTTTGCATTTTTATATTGACCAACATTTTAGGGAAAAATTATCCAAAAATAACTGCAGAATATCCCTCCATGCCTATGCTTTGAGGAAAGTCTTTTTTATTTTATTTATATTATTTTTAAAAAGAGAGAGCAGGGGAGGGGCAGAGACAGAGGGAGAGAGAGAGAATCCCAAGCAGGCTGTGAGCTGTCAGCATAGAGCCTGATGCAGGGTTCAGATTCTCAAATTATGAGATCGTGACTTGAGCCAAAATAAAGAATCAGATGCTTAACCAACTAAGCCCACCCAGGCACTCTTTTACTTATTTATTTTGAGAGAGATAGAACACAAGCTGGGAAGGCACAGAGAGGGAGAGAGAATCCCAAGCAGACTCCATGCTGTCAGTGCAGAGCCTAACTCTTGAACCGTGAGATCATAACCTGAGCCAAAATCAAGTCAGATGTTGAACTGACTGAGCCACCCAGGCACCCCTGAGGAAAGTTTTACAGATGAATTTATCCAATAAAAATTCCTGAGATAAAAGAGTAGTATGATGTTAGCTGGTACTAAAAAGACATGGAAAATATTAGAAGAGAGAGGGAAAGAATTCAATAAGGCAACCTCACTGGGCCATAGAATGAAAACAGGATTTGAAGTCAAAAGATTTAGGAACAAATCCTAGTTCTGCCACTAGTTAGTACCATCTGGGAGAAAATAGGATAACTATACTACATCATGAAATTTTGTGAGAATCAGATAAGATACTGTGTAGAGCAGTGACATCAGCAAGATGGCAGCATAGAAGTTTCCAGCCCTCATGCCTTCACAAAAACACCAATTTGAAAATCATCAAAAGATAAGGGAACCTTAACAAGAGCTCCATAGTCCAGGTGAGAGATTACAGCATCTGGGTAGAGGACAGAAATGAGAAAAGATGAATTGAAGAGGTTAAGAAGGATAGTTTCATTTTACTTGCATCACCTTTCCCCCAAGGCCATGCAGTACAGTGCTGAGAGAGATCCCCTCTGCCTGAGAGCTCTCTCATGGGGAAAAGAGTGAAAAGAGTGCCTGATTTTACCATGTAACCTGGCACCAGGTCCACTCCAGTGAAACCCAGCACCAAGGCAGCCCCTGTAGACCTAGGCTCCAGGCTGATGCCAGTGGATACCAGTGTCTGGCTTGTCCCTGTGTACCTGGGCTCCAGGCCTGCCCCCACAGACCTGATCTCCAGACCAACTTCAGTGGTCCCTGACACCAGGCTGGCCCCTCCAGACCCAGGTACCAGGCTAGTCCTTGTAAACTGAGGTACCAGAACCACCTGCACATAGACTCAGGCACCAGGCCTACCCTACCTGCAGACCCTACCAACTGGTTTATCCATAATCTCTGGCCAGACTGAAAGGTGAAGTGTTTTCCCTGAAGAAGTTAGTCTTCAAAGAGTGGAAAAGGTGACTATTTCTTCAAATATGCAGAGTGAGGCTACAAGGACCATTAAAAAAAACCAGGGAAATCTGACACCACCAAAGGAACAAAATAAAGCACCAATAACCAGCCCTGAAGAAATGGAGATCTAAGAATTGCCTAACAAATAATTCAAGGCAATCATCTTTTAAGAGCCCAGTAAGCTATAAGGGAACAAAGACAACTAAATGAATCAGATAAATAATATATGAACAGAATGGGAAGTTAAACAAGGAAATAAACATAAAAAAGAACCAAACAAATTCTGAAGCTGAAGAACCAATGACGAAACTGAAAAAGTCAGTAGAGAGCTTCAACAGTAGAAGAAAGAATCAACAAACTTGCAGTTCTAAGAACAAAAACAAGAGAAGAACAAAAGGAAGAAAGAAGGAAAAAGGAGTAAATAAAGCCTATAGGACTTATGGGGCATCATCAAGCACATCAGTATATGCATATGGAAGTCCCAGAAGATGACGAGAAAAGGCTGAAATCTTGCTTAAAGAAATAATGACAAAACTACACAAATCAGGACAGGGAAATGGACATCCAAATTCATGAAACCCAAAAGATGCCAAATAGATTGAACCTAAAGAGATCTACACAGAGACTTATTATGACTGAATTGTCAAAAGTCAAAGACAAAGGGAATTTTTAAAGCAGCAGCAAAAAAGTGACTCATCATAAACAAGTGCATCTCTATAATCTCCTTAT
Organism: Crocuta crocuta; assembly: GCF_008692635.1. Lineage (NCBI taxonomy): Eukaryota > Metazoa > Chordata > Mammalia > Carnivora > Hyaenidae > Crocuta > Crocuta crocuta. The sequence goes on from NW_027528345.1 coordinate 6,572,178, forward strand.
AGCATAAGCAGATCTCTAAACCTTACAAGCTAGACCAGAGTGAGAAGGTATATTCAAAGAGCTGAAAGAAAGAAAAAAAAAAACTTTCCAGCCAATAATAGTACACCTGGCAAAACTGTCCTTGAAAATAAGAAAAAATAAGGAAATATAATGACTTTCTAAAACAAAGAAAAACTGAAGGAGTTTGTCACCACTAGACCTGGCCTACAAGATCTGCTAAAGTGTGTTCTTCAAGTTGAAATGAAAAGGACACCAAATAGCAACGTGAAATAGTATATGAAAGTATAAATTTCACAGGTGAAGTCAAATATAAAGATAAATAAGAATATAATACTGCAAGAATGTACATTAATCACTTTAAACCATACTATAAAAGTTAAAAGATGAAAGTATTAAGAACTATAACCACAATATATTGGTTAATGAATATAGAATATTAAAAAAGCAAATTCTGACATTAATAACAAAGTGCTTGTAGAGGGGAAGAAAGGTGTCAAAATTTTTATGCAAATGAAATTCAGCTGTTATCATTTCAAAACAGACCTCTACAACAATAAGTTTTATACAAGCCTCATGATAGCCACAAAGGAAAAGCCTACAACAGATACAAAAGAAAAAGATGAAGAGAAAAAAAGTCAAAGTGCATCATTATTTAACAAAATCACCAAATCAGAGGAATAAAACCCAAAAAATGCTATAAAACAGACAGTAAACAACCAACAAAATGACAATAGTAACTTCTTACTTATCAATAAGCACTTTAAATGTAAATGGACTAAACTCAACAATCAAAAGACATAGATTGGTAAAATGGGAAAAAAAATCCAACTATATACTATATAGAAGAGGTCAACTTTATGTTTTCCAGCTTTTATTTATTTTTGAGAGAGAGAGAGAGACAGAGCATGAGCAGGGGAGGGGCCGAGAGAAGAGGGAGACAGAATCCAAATCAGGCTCCAGGCTCTGAGCTGTCAGCACAGAGCCCAATGCAGGGCTCAAACTCATGAACCATGAGTGAGATCATGATCTGAGCCAAAGTTGGACGCTTAACCAGCTGAGCCACCCAGGTGCCCCTACATGAGACCCACTTTAGATTTAAGGACACATATTGGCTGAAAGTGAAGGAATGAAAAATGATATTCCATGCAGATGTTTCCAAAAGAGAACAAGAGTGGTTGTACTTATGTCAGACAAAATAGACTTTTATGTTAAAAACCGTTAGAAGAGACAAAGAAGGCTATTACATAATGATTAAAGGGTCAATTCAACAGAAGGATATAATAATTATAAATAGACATGCACCACATATATGCACCCAACATTACAGTGCCAAAACTTATAAAGCAAAATTGACAGATCTGAAATAAGAGAAATAGATAGCAATACAATAATAGGAGAATTCAGTACTCTACCTACAATAATAGATTGTCCAGACAGAAAACTAATAAGGAAATAGACTGGAACTATACTATATATCAAATGGGTCTAAAAGGCATACATAGAACATTCCACACAATAGCAGCAGAACACACATTCTTTTCAAGTGCTCACAGAACATTCTCCAGGATAGATCAAATGTATATATATGTATATATATATATATACAAATGTATATATATATATANATATATTTTTAAAAAGATACTGTGTGGGAAAACATCTAGGACTATATTTAGTATATGACAGCCACTCAAAAATTTTCCTTAATTCCTTTGCATGGTAGCTTTTGTTTAGTCAATTAACCTCTTTGAACTTTAGTTTTCTCATCTAAAAACTAAAATACTTTGATTTCTAAGAATCAGATGAAAAATATTCCAAGGGACTAGAGAAACTACAAAGCATTACTCAAATCTTAGTTATTGATGTTGTAAGGAATGTTCAGTGTTTTCTCAAGATAGGAGCAGAGCCCACACCTCACCAGGGAAGTCAGAGAATGGTAAATATTCCCTGACTCCTGATGGGTAGAGCAGACCCAAGCAGAGGCTCCTGCCTGGACTACGAAAACCAAAAGCACAGGGTCAGAGAGTCATCGCAGCAGCTGCAGTGGCCTGGAACGTAGTCTCTTGATGGCACGTATGCAGGGCAGTGCTGCCAGCAGCAGCAATGGCAGTGTCCAGTGGCAGTTGTGCCAGGGGCAGCATCCTAAACAGAGGCAGCCTGTGGCAGAATCTTGGCTGTGCCTCATCTTGCTTGGAACCTGTTCAAATCTGGCTCCCAACCTTCCCCTGGATTCTTTTTGTAGAGGACATTTCTATTTTCATAATTTAAAAATCCTGATTAATAAGCACAGTATCAATAAAACATTCAATCCCTAAGCCCAAGGGGTTAGATAGATTTAATATTCAGATTGCTGATGATAGAATGATTTATACATATTTATTTAATGTATTGGCTAAAACCCAAAACAATCAGATATTTTTAGTGTCAGATGGACAAAAAGAATTGGCCAACACCCAAAGTAAATCTTCAGTTGAACGTTTATACAGTTACATACCCATACTTGCCATAAGCTCTACCAAATAGTGGCAAAAACTTTACAATTAGTTCAAGTGATTGTGGTCTATCCTCTTCACTGAATGAATTCTAGGAAAAAGGAAAGGAAAAAAAAAAAAATAAAGACAAGCCAGGCCATTTCAGACACCATACAGAAGATACCTAAAATTAATTTCTTCTACCAATTATTTTCTTAATGTCTCGAGAATCATGTTTTTTAGCCTTTTTCTTTTTTTCATTACTAGCTTCTAAGGAGAAAATTTAAGTTCTCTATAACACGAAAAATTAAGTACTGAGAGGTAAGATTTTTGTCAGGTAGGGTTGAGCCATGGAAGACCACCATCTAAGTTTTTGGCCCCAAAAAAACAATTTTTGCTCCCATATATTTGCCTTCATTGAGAATGCATGCGTTAGAATTGTGGTCTTAGACCATCCACTAACCTTGGAACAATAACCTGGTAAGTGTTATTAATACTTTCTACTCAATCTCTAATTATTTTGGGCCTTAGTCAATCGAGTTTATTACAGCTAAACATTTTGTCAGCATTAGTTATGCCTTAATTCAAACTTTGCTTCTAATTTACACTGTGATAATATATTCATTTGTATGAAACAGTAGGAGAGTCTTTGTTAACTTGAGATTGAGTTCAAGTTTAAATTACCCAACTATATTCTAACAGAGAGAGAACATAATGCCGTGTAGGATGAAAAGGATAGGTAGACTCTGTTAAGTACCCCATACCCATCCCAACTAATTCAAGCCCATGGAGTGCAGAGGTAGGACCACCTTCTTGTCCTATTCTATAAACTTGCCCCAGCTCACTTAATCATACCTTTGGCTTTAACTCTAAGCAAATTGCTAATCATACCAAATCTCTATCCCTAATTCACATCCCTTTCCTTATCTCCAGATCCATCTATCCTGTGTCTAATACCTATACTCAGATTTCCTCCAAGCATATTCAACTCAGTGTACCCAAACTGAATTTGCCCCTTTGTTTTCACTATATTACCTAGATTACTGAATTATAATCAACTTCCCTAACCATAAATCTGAGAATCATTCTAGATTTTTTTTTCTTGCTTTCCTTAGGTAATCAAACCCCAGTTGCCACCAATTAACTCTTAATCACTTCTACTACCCTTGTTCCAGTCCAGAACATCTCTCTCCAGAGTGCTACCATAGCCTCCTAAGAAATTTCTGCCTCCAGTCTTGCCTTCTCAGATTCCTTCATACTTCACACTGAATGTTTTCATTATAATGAAAATGTAAACCTCATGCCCCATTCAAAACTTTTCAATGAATATAATCTCCATTCTTTTCCTTGGTCTCATATTTAGGAGACTTCTGCCATAGTAATGCATGTTCTCTTTTAAATTGCTTATCACCCCCAACTCACCCTTTCTCAAGAAGCCTAAGTAGTCTGCCTGGTGAATTTTGGGAATATACTGGCCTAGCCTTTCAGAGTCAGCCAACCTGCAGACATACCCCATTTGCTGCTTGTCTGTAAGGTAATTTTTTAGAATGGGGAGCTACAGGTTAGGACATGAATGTAATTCAGAAATAAGTACTAAGAAGCCTGGTATGAATGTACATCTAAGCTATATTGTCCAATCCAGTTTATATCTAAGATAAAGCTACTTTTCTTTTTTTCCTCCAGAATACACTAAGCTCTCATACTTCCTTCCTTTGCACCTGATATTTCCTCTGCTGCTTTTGGATATGGAAAACTCTTCTTATATTTCAAGCCACTGCTAAAACGCTATCTCCAGACAGGCTGAAGTGTCCTTATTCCTCTCCCATTGAAAAGTATCTGTAGATCCATATAGAGATTATGAAATTGCATTTTAATTAGATGTCTGAATATTTTACTGCAGCCAGTAAATTCCTCCAGATCAAGAAATTTCTCTTAATTCATCACTGAATTACTAGAACTTAGCATTGAATGACATAATAGACCATCCATAAACAATTATTCAATAAACAGGTTAACAAATATGCTTACCATATACTCTCATCCCAAAAAAAGAGTAAGAATTTTTTAAGAATGTAGGCAGTATAATTATATGAGTACTAAAACTGGATTAAGAAGTGCTGCAGTTCTTTTTATAATGTATGCCAACTTTAGTGAAAGGAGAATTATTGCTCTTTAGATGTGTCTTAACAGGAAACCGGCCTAAAAATAAGATCAGCTCTATATATAACTCCTATTCTACAAACTCCCCAAGTAAGAAATTATATATCAAATACCTAAAAAAGGAATACAATTCTTCTAGATAAAATCAGTCTTACAGAAAATTGTACACAATTGATTTTCAAGCTTGCATTACTTGCAACTCATAGACTACAAAAATGCTGATCACACTACTTTATGATTCACTCCCAGAACTGTATTTTGTACAGAGCATGGCACCACCATAATTCCATAGGATAGTATTATAGAATGAGAGTATAGGTATCCATTAACATCAGATGTTAACCCTTTCGGAACCATTCCAAAACAAAACCAAGTTATTTTAGACAAAAGAATACTACAACATATTTCTACATCATCTCCTTGCAAACTTATTGAAGATGGGATTCAAACACAACAGGAATACAGTTAGGTAAATAAATCAGAGGAAGAAAAAATAAGTGTCAGAGAAACAAGACGAAACCCTCAGGGAGATTAGGACACAAAATGTAGGACATTAGGTTCTATACCCTTTCAGAGGTTGCATATAAATTTGGCCTCAGAATTTGGCAAATTCCTATCAATCTGCATGCTGTACATAAGCACAAACACACTATTTGTTTAGGTAATCTCTATTCCCAAAGTAGGGCTTGAACTTACCACCATGAGATCAAAAGTCACATGATCTACTGACTAAGCTAGCCAGGTGCTCCCTATTCATAAACACACTAGAGTCTTTTTGTTAAGCTTTTAGCTTAATAATATATCTTAGCATATACCTTAATCACACCAACAGAATGGAATGTAAATAAAAGGTCAATACATCATAAATAATCATATGCAATCCTAACATTTTCTTCTTACAAAAAGTAAAAGAATCTGTAGTGAGATGGTGCGACCTAATGCCAACCTGCACTTCAAGTACAATTTTGGTCTGTGAGGCCCAGACTTAGAATTTAACAAGGGAGTTAGTATGGATTTTGAATGGAATGTCCAGAAGTCCACGGGTCAATATTTTAGAGTAGAGAGGAGTTGTTCTCTCCTAAAAGCAGAAAGATCATAGTCTAACTTCATGAATAAAACCATATTCATAACTTTAATAAAAGCAAACAAACAGTAAAGGCTCAAAACTCTTCATTGAGAGTTGGTTATCATTCATTCTGAATGTAGGAAGTCTATAAGTATTTTTGTTTAAACAGTTATAATATCTAGGTGTGTATTATTTACAGTCCAGCTGAAACTTGGCAAGGGGTCTACAAAGTTTATGGAATTTAACCTTGGTTTATCAATTTAGAAAAGTGAGGTACTCAGAGGATGAATGAAATCTATACTTCTATGACTTTGCTTATCAAATTCATACCCTGTATGGCTTTGCCCTTGAAACTGCCATAATCACTGGATAGTTAAGTCACATTTAAGTCTTTCTATATTTATGATAGTGAAAAATTTATAATAGGATTTAAATTTCATAAAATCCTAGGTGACCTCTTCTAATTTCCCTTTCATATGTTAGTCTACTCTGTTTTTGATATGCTACCTTACAACAAAGCTGTCTGCAGGCTAAGCACTCCTGCCAAAACAGACAGTAGAAGAAGAAATTTGCTGGGCTACATTACAGTTTAAATCAGTTTTAAATCCTAGCTACTTGATAATGTGACAAAAGATTCTCCCTCAAAGCACTTGAGAATGATTTTTTTTTTTTTAATTTTAAAAGTTTTCAGGGGCACCTGGGTGGCTCAGTTGGTTAAGGGACAATTTTGGCTCAGGTCATGATCTCATGGTTTTTGGGTTTGAGTCACATTGGGCTCTGTGCTGACAGCTCAGAGCCTGGAGACTACTTCAGATTCTGTGGGGCCCTCTCTCTCTCTGTCCCCCCCTACTTGCTCTGTCTCTCTCTCTCTCTCTCTCTCTCAGAAAGAAACATTTTAAAAATGTTATAATAAATAAATAAATAATAAATAAAAGTTTTCAGAAAGTAAAATGTAGCCCATAGTTTACAGCCCTGTGTTTCATGCTACTCTTTATCCTCCAATGTCCCCTAGTCTAGTCACAAATACAGACAGATGAAAATAATGAGGTGGAAATCATTACTTTTTATGGAATCTAAGATTTTCATAAAATCTAAGATAGTCATGGTAGTTAGCATATAAGAACAACTAACCTAATCTAGGATACTAGTTTCTAAAAAACATTATGGATAAATTCCCCTAGATTTACTCCATGTTCTTCCCTTTAGCTCAACAGATTAGGATACTAAATTTGGGGAGAAATATTTTGGGTAGGAAATTTATTGGTGTTTTTAAAATGTTTCCAGGAAGAGCCCTCCCCCACCCCAGCAATGCCATATTAGGAAGGTTCCATTGAACACACCTCTAGTCATAGCACTGAGGTCCTCAGAAGCAACTTAGCCAATTACAAAGTCTGTAGAATAAATAAAAGTTGAAAGAACATAAAAAGTGTCATATATCAAATTAGAAATGTATCCTTTGACAGGAACCATGTAAGTATGAAGACAAATCACATCTTGCCAAGAAAATAATCAGAACCAAAGAAAAATTCCTGATGTATAAGTCAGGGAACCTGTCCATACCCCTCTGAGGTTAAAAAGAAAACGTTTCCAATTTACTGTTACCTTTCACCAAGGTTTTTCTCTGATAGATAGAGGTAAAAATTCAAAATACATGAGAATGTAGGATAATGAACATTTTGAGATCCAGGTCTGTTTTGGACGTATAATATTAAAAACTAACAGCAAAACCAATGGACAAGGAACCCTACCTTTAGAACAGTAACAATCTCTGTTCTAGGGGAGTCTACTGTGAGGGCATTCACTCTAGTGTTAAGTCATTGAAGGGAGTTTACTGAGTCTAAAAGGAAACAGTCTGTGAACTGATTCTGGTGGCTTCCAGTGCTGAGATTCACTGGCTCAAAATCTAGTAGTGGTCTTCCTCTGCTGGCCTTGCTCCTGGCTCCCAAGCCATTCTAATGAAAATAACTTACACCATTTTGCTAAGATTATACCTGGAATGTTGAAAGACTGACCAGAGTTGAAGGAAATGATCCTACTGCCACAATAAATAATGAGTGCATACATTGTTGAGACAATAGGTGGCCATCTGAAAAAAAAATGAAGTTGGACTAAAACCTCACACTTACGGAGTGCTGGGTGGTGCAGTTGGTTAAGCATCCAACTCTTGATCTAGGCTAACATCATGAACTCACAGTTTGTGAGTTCAAACCCTGCATTAGGCATGGAGGCTGCTGGGGATGGGATTCTGTCTCTCCTTCTCTCTCAACTTCCTCAGCTTGTGTGCTCTCTCTCTCTCTCTCTCTCTCTCTCAAATAAATAAACTTAAAAAAAAAAACACCACACACATAAGTCCTTAATAGTAAAATAATGGCATGTATTTCTCTTATTAACAAGAAAAAAAACCAAGATAACTGGAAACTTAATTTTGAGCCATACTTTGGAGTGAAAGAAAAGAGGATGCTTGGAACATTCTCATTCTAAAGGGACAGAGTTAGTCACACAAACATTTTTGTCGATGTGAGTCCAATCACAATAGTTGCTTCTCCAATGTGTAATATTTACATACTCAATATTGTAAATGCAACTTCCTGCTCTTCCATTTTAGAATTATAGGAAAAACATGGAAATCAAGTGTATTTTCTATAATATAGAAAATAGAACCCTTGTTAGTATACAAGTAATTGAGTAGTTGAGATTAAAAAAACAAAAAAGAAGGAACAAGGAAAGGCATATGCAGGGGAAGTAGAGGGCTGTACTTATTTCCTCACTTTATAGAACAATGAGTTACTAGATACAAATACAAAATATCACAAACTTACAAAAGTAAACACTTAAATAGGTAAAAGTACACCTAATCTGAACTTAGATGTGGAAAGGGAAAAAGGAGGAATGATAAATGTAAATGCTCCAAATTCTTTATCTCTCATAGTGTAAAATCAATATGTACTGCTCAAATTTTAGAAACCAAGAAGCAGAGGTATAATTAATTAGAGTTTATAATGATACCTACTACACTAAAATCAGAAATGGCTAAAAGGAGCTACATTTGAAGAGTGAGTCTGTTTTTATCATGTGCATGTATTACTTTTAAATCAGAATTGGGTCAATAGATGGATGGACAGATGAATGGATGGAAGCAAATAGAGGGATGCATTTTTTTCTGGAAGAAAGGACATTTAAGCAGAAACCTGGAGAAAGAATGAGTTATTTTTAGTATAAATAAAAAGGGAAGAGGTCCCAGCACAGAAATAAGTTCATTGAGAAATGTAGAGAGGGAAAACTGAAATGAAGTTGGAGAGATAGACAAGAGTCAAAGCTTGTGAGCCAAGTTAAGGAGTTCAAAGCAGAAGTGAAGGAAGTGTTCTACAAAGGAGAACATGGTAGTCATAGGAATAGGCCACTCAAGTCATCCTTCAAGAGAATCAGCTGCAAGGAATGTAGTTAGCTAACAGCTTCCAGCTACTATACCTGCATCCACCAGTCTTCACCCTGAGGTCACATTTCCCCTGGGCTGCTTCCAGGGGAAGCACATGACTGAGCACAGCGTCATGGAGGTGTTACAGCCTTGCCATTATGGCCCAACAGGGGACTCATCTCATAGGAGATCTGTGCTCTCAGGCTTCTCATCAGACTCACCAAGACTTTGTCAAGTGTGAGGCTGTCTACCCCATACTCTTTCCTTCCCTCTCTTCACTTCCCTATACCAGGAGCTAAGCCTCTCCCAAAAAATTCCTTTCTCTTTTCTTTATCTTTCACAGTATCCACACCCCTCACCCCCGCCAATCCCCTACCAAATAAGTGTCTTTCACTTCTAGGTCTGTCTTGGCATTTGCTTCCCAGAGAACTTGAACTGATCCAGAGTGTGACATAAAATAAGGGTGGAGAGATATATTATAGAAGTGAAATTAGGAAGCTGTTTCAGAAATCTAGGTAAGATCTTATCAAAGCCAGGACAAATACAGTGGAAGCGAAGAGAAGTGGATGCTTTAAATGGTATACTGGGATTAGAATTGATAGGACTGATCATCTATTAGCAGCGAGAGGAAAGACACAAGTCAAAGATGGTTTCAAGTTTCTGCCGGGTTTGGTTGTTTTCCCAGACATAAACAATTGGCTTTTTGTCACGTCAATTCTGATCAAGGAACAACTTTGCAGTTGATGTCATGCCTGGATTCCAAGAGCTCATTTTCCTTTCTCTTAGCTGAAATCTTTCACAGGAATATGATGGTCACCAACTTGAAGCCAGAGTTCCTCTAACTTTCCCTGCAGGATTCCTGATATTCTTCATAAGGAAAAAGAGCGGGGAGCTCTACACAAGGACCACCATGCCATTAAATAGTCACGATCTATAACCATTATCCACATTTACTACTCTCTAGCCTTTTGTCTCAACTTGATGGGACACAAGATTTAACAAACTATACCCCAGAGGCCCTATAACTTTTCTGAATCCAGGAAAGTGAAAAATGGAAGATGGCAGTCAGAACATGCTTCATCAATGTGACTACACCACAATGTTGCTTGGTCTAGGAAATGGCCATACCTCCTTCCAGATGATCTCTTAGACTAAGTAAGAGATAATATCTGGACTTAGCATCTTATGAACTTCTGCATTTGAGATGCCTGTTTGAATGTATATGCTTTATCCTATTTAGAGGGTATACATATTGCAACAAATTATCAGGAATTTTGGAATAGAAATCATTTCTTTACCTACTCTCCAGAAAATCAAATATTCTCACTTCCTGGCATTTGACCCACAATTTGCATATTATTTCCCTATTTTTATTCTTCCTCAAATAAAAATCCTTGTCAAAAAGTCAAGAAGGGTTCTATGATTTTCAGAGGTTGTTGTAGCATTTTAGGAGCTTTGGTAGGATGAATAATGACCCCTACTGATGTCCTCATCCTGATCCCCAGAACCTGTCAATGTCACCTTCTATGGCAAAAGTGACTTGGCAGATATAATTAAGGATTTTGAAATGGGAAAATTGTCCTGGATTATCAGGGTGGGCCTAATATATCACAGGGATCCTTATAAGAGGGAGGCAGGAGATCAGAAGATAGAAATGTGACAACTGAAGCAGAGTGAGATTAGAATGTTGCCACCACAAACTAACGAATGCCAGAAGCCTCTAGACATGGAAGAAGCAAGAATTAGGTTCTCCTCTAGAGCCTCCAGAAGGAGCCAGCTATGCAGACACCTTGACTTAAATCTGCTGAAACTGATTTTGTACTTCTGGCTTCCAGAAGTATAGAAGAATCAATTTGTGTGGTTTTAAGCCACAAGGTTTATGGTGACTTGTTTTAATAGTCGTGAGAAACTAATGACTGCAAAAAACCTAAAAACCTTATTTACCTTTATTCGTACCTTGTCTTACCCCAAACAGACTTGTCCTACGTGGTCAAAACAGATGCCTACGGCTTCCACTGCTGCATCTATTTCTTGTGATATCTCAGCAGATAGCACTTATCCAGTTTGCAGATGAGAGTTTCTTCGTATCTAAAGTATTTTCTTGGGGTGCCTACGTGGCTCAGTCGGTTGAGCATCTGACTTTGGCTCAGCTCATGATCTCGCAGTTGGTGAGTTCAAGTCCCATGTCAGGCTCTGTGCTGCCAGCTCAGAGCCTGGAGCCTGCTTGAGATTCTGTGTCTCCCTGTCCCTGTTCCTCCCACACTATGCTCTGTCTCTGTCTCTCTCTCAAAAATAAATATTAAAAAGTTTTAAAGTATTTTATTTAAAATGTCATGAATATATGGACAGTATGCTCCAAGTACCATGCAGTGGAGAAACCTACTTGGACATGGTAACTCTTTTCACAGCAGGCTAGGTGATCCATCTTTCTGAGAACATGTCAAAATGACCATCATCCAAATCTACCATCATACCAAGCATCTAAAACTTCCAGGTCGAAGTTGGATTGTTCCACAATATTCTCTGCCCAGAAAGCTTTGTAGAAGTCAACTCATCTTTAGCTGACCAAGGCCATCTGATGCAAGTGTTGAGTAGCTTTGTGTTGAAGTAAGGGGAGGCATTACACCTGAGCCAAAACTCCCCCTAGGCCAAGACCTTGTTGCATCATATCATGATAATATTGTGGATACTTAAGAATTGGCATCAGATATAAAAGTTTCCCAGATTGGAAACTAAAGACCTATTTACCAAACAATGATTTGGACTTCAAGATAGGCAGAGGTATCATAGGCATAAGCAGTGAATAGACTCCCATACTGAGTCAGAACTGGAGTTCATCAACTAATTGGTCTACAAATCCACATGCCAATTGTTCCACAAAGCCACATGCTGGAGCAGAGGCTACAAAAAACCAGATGGGTTCACATTTCTCCATGTGTTCTTGTAACATCTGCTCCAACCACCTAAGACATCTAAGAAAGAGAGGATAACTGGGATTATTTTTGATAAAGGGACCTGGTAAGCTCCAATACTCACTATCTAGCCCACTAGGGTGAGTTGTATCTTCTCCAAAATGTCTTTGACCAAGTCAAATCCTTTTCAAGGAAGAGGAAATAGAGTGTCTAGACCAATTCAGAATGATTAATAACGTTCTCCTTGCCTAAGAGTTCATATTGGAATCTACCAGGAAATGTTTAAAGAATATTAATAATGTAGTAATGGGCCCTAAATAGAAATTTAAATAAATAAAATATAAAACTCCATATCACTAATCACTAAACATACAACATATCACTTCTGTGTATTTGATACACATATGTAGATACATATATTTGCATTTATGTGCATATAATATACTTCTCCATAATATAGTGTATATACATATTATTTTAACAGTGGCTATCTCAGGATGGTGGAATTGCAGGTAATTTTTACTTACTTTGTACTTTTATATGTCTTACAAATTTTGTTAATAAACAAATTTCTTTATATTCAGAAAGTTTAATTTTAAAAACTAAAATTATATACAAAATAAAATGAAAATTAAACTAAATAATTAAAAACCATAAAAAGTCTGAGGCCCCTAGGTAGCTTAGTCAGTTGAGTGTCTGACTCTTGATTTCAGCTTAAGTCATGATCCCAGGATCATGGGATCAAGCCCCATGTTGGGCTCCATGCTGAGTGTGGAGCCTGCTTAAGATTCTCTCTCCCTCTGCTCCTTTCTGCCACTCGTATTTTCTCTAGCTCTCTAAAAATTTAAAAAAAAATTGTTAATTAAAAAAACATGAACATTCTGAAAGTCAAAAATTTCAAATGATAGGTTAAAAATAGTATTTTTTGGTATAGGAATCATAGTTCAAAAGTTAAAACATTAAAGTAAGTGATAAAAAGCAAAAAGGGTACCAATAAAAATTAGAAAATAAAATATTATAAGAATATAAAATAGAATTAAAAATCTCTAAACTCTGGGAGAGAGAACCTATGATGAAGTAGGGCAAGGAGAAAACAAGACAAAAGATTAAATAGACAGAATGTAAATTAAGAAGAAATAGAACAAAATTAAAGAGTAGGTTTTGTGGGAGAAAGAAATTGTTACGTGGAGTCAAGATACTCAGCTAGTCAGAGTATAAGGACAAGTGAAGATCGCAGAGAGAGGAGAGTCCTATATTAGAGAAATCCAACTCTAAACCAACAAGTAGTCTCAATCCTTAGTAAGGTTGTCTGGTTGAAGAAGTTTTCCTGAGGAAATCCTCTCTGGTACTATTGCTCTTCACAGACCCAAACCTTAGGAAGAGAGCCATAAGACACCCTCCTCTTCTCTTTTGCCCACAGCTGTACGTTTACCACCTCCATGCAGGAGGACCATGGCCCTAGCAGAAAACAACCTCCACCTTTCAGAAGCTTCAACCCATGTAACCATTCAGCCCCTGGAACCCACTGACCCCTTGTATGCTAGAGCAAAGGAATATGCTTCCTCCACAACAATCATATACAACCTTGTTTTGTGTCACTCATTGATTTACCAAACACAAATAGACACTACTGTCAAGTGACTTGCCACTCTTCGGAACAGCCTTCTCTCATGACCCAATTTTAAGAAGATTCCTTATATCACTTTCTCTCATTCTGTTCTTGTCTTTCATAGAATTTTCATAATTTGGAATGGTATACTTATTCTCTTAATGTATATTTCTCTTAGTGGATTATAAGTTTCACAAGGACAGAGATCACATTCCTTTATTTACCATTAGAGAGCACTGTATGGGCACTTTGTAGGCCCTCATCAGTTATTTATTGGATGGATGGAAGGATCAGTGTGTAGATAAATGGGTGGATATGTGTATACACCAAACCCTGTGCTATTTTGAACCCTATTCATCTTTGTTAGCCCAGCTTTCTATAGTGCTTGGTATACAGTGTGGTTCTAGAAATCCATTGTCTATATCCTAGGCACTGGAAATGAAAAAAATGAATAGATCACTGTTCCAAGCCTTTCAGAAATCAAAGTTTAGGGAAGAAACATTAATAGTTACAGCAAGGTGAGATATACAGTTTGTTAGAAATACAAATAGGGCACTGTGGATAGGATGGAGGAGAATATGTTTTTGTGCATGTGGACTACAAAGAAAACTCCTGGAGGAGGCTGTACTTGAGCTGAGTGTTAAAGTATATCAAGAAATTTTCTAATAAAGAACAAAGGAAAAGCATTCCTGAAGATGATCCATAAAGATAAAAAGGGGATCGTCTGAGGTATCATGAGTCATTCAATGTGGCTTCAAGCACGCGGTGCAACAGAATAGCAACAAATGAGCCTGGAACAAGGACAAAGGGCAACTACACTAACGAGTGTCAGCTCTGTCTTGTAAATGACAAGACGGGATGACAAGGCTGAGAACAACATGATCAGATCTGCATTTTAGAAAGATCACTCCAGCCAAAGTAGCTGATGAGTTGCAAGAGGAAGGAAGAGTTGACACTAGTTAGAATCTGTGTGAGAAGAGATGAGGACTGGGATGTGGAAATGGCAGTGAAAGAGAGAATGGGTAAATTCTGGGGATACTATAAAGAGAGACTAGCCAGAAGGAGGTAGTTACCAATGGGATGTGAGGACCGATGGAGAGAGAATCGCCTTCATTATTCACAGGTTTCTGGCTGGAGCACCCGGATGAGCTACAGTGCCAAAAATTGAGAGGGGAAAGTGGAGGAGAATGTTTGGGAATACGCTGCCTTTTAGGTTCCCCAATCTGGAATGATACAGTAATTACAAAGGTAAGTCTGTAACTCATGACAGTAGTCAGAGGGGAGGATGAGATTTGGGATGAGATCCCTTCATGCATGATAGTTACAGACATTGTCCAGGCAACAGAGAAAAGAGAAAGGGACTGAGTGTGGACCCCTGTGGAATATGTATGGTTCATTTAAATATCAAATTATGGCTTATTTGGTATAGATTTCTTCTGCTGTTTTCCTTTTAATAACTAAGTTATTTGCTCTGATTAGAAAATACCATAATTTAATTTTAGTAACATGTATGCAGTGTTGACACTGTTGCTATTTACAATAACTCAAGGCTAATACTTTAATCTTTTTTATATGTTTTAATTATTTATTTGCATATCTAAAACAGAACATATTGCACAAATCATGGTCATTTTATATCTTTCATTTAATTAAAAAAAATAGGCAGACACAGACGAACCTTGAAATGATTTTTTCCTTGTCTCTTCATTTGTCTTCTATTGTTTTTATTACTCAAATATTATTACAACTGTGCCCTGGTAGAGAGAATGAGAGCAAGCAAGAGCGAGAGTGAGCAAGAGAGAAAACCACCTGGCAAATTGCCATTTCAACATTCTTAAAGAGCTGCTGGAAAAAAATCCACAAAACACAGCAAGTTAACAGTTATTAGCATATTCATAAACTGAGACATAAGGTCAAACTGCTTATGTCATTCCAAAGAGTCACCTACTTATATCATTGATGACGGTTTATTTCTCCAGCCAATAGATTAATAATGCCCATGTGATTTGAATTAATTTACAGAAGCATTTATGCTTTAAAAAATAAGAACCTCCAGAAGAAAGATCTGTTTAATAGTTAAAGATCCTTGTTCAATTAAAATACTGCAAGGGTTTGGGCAGCTGCGTAGACCACTTTAGGGGAAAAATCTGTGGTCCTTTAACAGCCTCATAATCTCACAAGAGAAGCTCCTTCCATTCGCTGATGTTTGTAATAAAAATTAGGGCAGTGTCACAAAGTAATTTCCTAGCTAATGTAATAGTATTAAAATATTCAAATTACCATTGTCTTTCGTGTTAGGAGTTTTCACAGAAGCATGAGATAGAATTTCTTTAACAAGAGGCACAAAACCCCTTGATGTTAGTTGGGAGAAAAATTACATAAGAAAATCCATGAGACATTTAAAACTTCTCTTGGACATTGAAAATCAATAGGATTTCACACAAATCACACATATCAGAAGACGTGGCTATTCCTCTGGAAAACAGTGTGGAGGTTCCTAAGGAAACTAACAATAGAACTCCCCTATGACCCAGCAATAGCACTNAAGAAGATGTGGCTATTTTGTGTATACCATGTAGCACCTCCAAACTTAGCCCAATATTTAGGCAAAGTGGTAGCTACTTAAACGACTGAAAGTCAGTTATAGCTGCCTGATTAGAATGCGGGACAGTGGGAATGAGACAGGGCTTTTTCTATTATTTCATTTCTTAAATCCTGGCCTTCCCTGAGAGAAGTCAGCAGGGGTAGATAGAAGTCTTTTTCTCCCCCATTCCGATAAAGTCCTAGACGCTAAAAAGATCCTTTGTGACTTCATAAATATAAAGTCTTTCTCCTCTACCCCTTAATGCTATTATCTTCAATAAAACAGATTTTTTCCTCTTAGAAAAATATCAAGGCACAGTTATTTCTAAAAATGACTTTGACTCCCAGACACATTCCTCGGTCATACCAAACATATTTCTGTCTCTGTACTTTGCATGTATGTCTCCCTTTGTCTCTTCCTCTTACCCCATTCCCCTATCGGGTACCTCCCCCTTCCCACTACAGTCTTTGCTTAGAGCCAATGGGAGTGCCATCACCTCTGGGCAGCCTTCCCTGATCTCTATTCCATTCTCCCCTCAAGTCAGTTGCTTTCTCATACGTGACTGCTTTCTTAGAATAGGGCTGTCGTGAAGATTAAATAGAATAATCTATTTAAAATGCTTACAACACTACCTGGAATACAGCACGCATCAGAGAGGTGCCTGCTGCATCACCGTCTTCATAGGTTCTGAAATTCCTTCTACAGATTTCCACTGTAGCACAGCTCTTACCCTATTGCTAAGTCTTTTCTCCCTAGACTTTACTCAGGATACTCCTTCTCAGGAAGGCCTTTCCAGCCCACCTATCGAAAATATCAAAACACCTTTTCTGATTTATTAAATCCTTAGCACTCCCCACTATATGCCATACACTATATACCATACATTTTACTTCATTATTTTGTCATCTTGTTTATTAGAGGTCTCCCTCATCAGAATGGCAGCTCTAGGAGGGCAGTAAACAGTTGTTTAATGAATAAATGTGTTTGCATAGTCTCACCATTTCCCCAGAGAACCTAACATAGCATCTGGAACTCAGTGGATCAGGGGAGTAGTAGAAAGAGCTGGAGTCTGGAGATGGTTCCAGAGAATGGCACATCTGAATGGAATGCACCAGAGAGAAACAACCCAGCCAGTTACATCAGGAAGGCACTGAGTGTTAGGAGGATAGTAAAACTTCTCAGCACTGACCTAACAGCTTTGCATCTTTTTGACACTCATTACCAGGAAAGGCCCTGGATCCCAGGCACATTTATCATATTTAATAATGGATCATTCATAAAGACTACTGATGCATGGTGTTTGGCAAAGAAAGATAATGCTAACATACCATTTGCTTCAAACAGAAACCTAAAGTTAGATAAAAACCCTCATATTACAATACTATATGATGGGTACAGTTTTTAAAAGCATAGTCCAGGGCCATTTTTCTCATTATACCAAATGGGGTTTCTGTATCAAAATCACCTCTAAGGTCATACCATAAAATATTGTGAAAATGGCATAGGTAGGTGGTTCAGGGTAGTTTTCAAATAGAGAATCATCACTTTTGAGTGCCCACATACCATTTTCTTATTCATAAAGAGATTTCAGGGAAAGTCTTTGGAGAAAGGGTCACAAAGTAGCTGCAGAGCAGGAATAGTATGGGGAAAAGCAGTATGTGTTAGCTAGAATAAAATAAACCTATTTGGAACTTGGAATTCCCAGCTCACTTATAGGGGGTCTGCCGTGTCATGCAGTGCCCATGCAGGGTACATTCTTTGTCAGGAATGTGAAGTCCTATATCCTGAATGGCACGGAAACAGATAAAAATAACTCAACAGCGATGGCAGACTAATTGTCCTATTACACAGACCAGAAAGAAGTTTTGAATCTCATCCCATTTAATGGCTCTGTGACCTCAAACAAGAAATGTAACTTCTCTGAGCTTCCATTGCTTCCTCACAAACGGACGATAACATACTGGTGCCGGTTCCAGCATAATCTTATGAAATACTGTGTGTGAAGATACTCAGTAAACTCTGAAGTGCTATCCAAATGTACAACGTTTGCGTTTTAGAGGTCCTTGGCATCTAATCCCTGAATCCATAAATGACCTCTCTCAAGCTTTGATCTTACATTGGTTCAAGATTTAATTTCTTACCTATTGAAGTTATTTCTTTAGACCTTGCTTCTTGCCCAACTCTTTCTTGGACTACTGGAACGTTAGTACTTCTCTGGCTTCCATTTGATTCAATTTAATTTTAGGCCTACGCTGAACCTGCCACATAAGAACCATGAGAGTAAACTGAGAACACACACTAGTTTACTACAATCCATGTAGTAAAATTCAGGATTTGAGGGTGAAATACCTCAAGGTGGTATGAAATTATACTTCTTTTGCAGAGAAATAAACCAATTCCTCAGCTTTAAGGTGACTTACTTGAAAGTACTTCCAATTTCCCCTCATGAAGTAATGCAGAAACCATTATTCCTTCTGTTTCTCTCTCACTTCAGCACTGTGCGGAACGTACTTATAAACCAAAACTAGAAGGCATTCTTGTTCGCCAAAGACTTGAGTAAAAAAACAGAGCTGATGGCTAATGAGAGCTGCAAAAGTCTAAGTTTCTTCTTCATATAAATAATAACACCCAACCTATATAGCACTTACTATGTGCCAATCTTTAGCTGTAGTCTCGTTTACTCTTCGCAACTATTATTTATCTTCACCTTACAAGTGAGGAAATGGAAGCACAGAGAGATTAAGTGGTTTATATGAGGTCAAACAGCTAATAAGTGACATAGCTGGGATTCAAACCCCAGAGTCAGGCTCTAGGGCCTATAGTGTTGAATTTGCTGTACTTCTAATAATCACAATATTAGTAGAAATTGTATTATTATCGATTGTTACATAACAATTACTCCAAAATTCAGGGGCTTAAAACAGCATCACTGTGTCTCTGGGTTAGCAATCCAAATACAACTGAACTGCAACTGTAATGATTTCAAGGCTCCACTGGGGAAGGATCCACTTCTAATCTCACTCATATAGTTACTGATAAGATTCTTATTCTTGCAGACAGTGGGATAGAAGCTACCTTAATTATGGGCCAATATGGCAGTTTGCAAAGCATGCAAACTGGGAAGACAATAGAGTCCAGCAAAATGGAAGTCAGAATCTATTGTAACATAATCACAGAAGAGATAGTTTATCACTGTTGCCATATTCTACTCATTAGGAGCAAGTCACCGAGACTAGTCACATTCAAGATGAGGAGACTACAGAAGAGCTACCAGGAGGTGAGAATCAGTGGGAGTCATGTCAGAGCTGCTTGCCCCCATAATAATTAGCAGTAGCTAATGTTTTTTGAGGTCTTCCTATGTGCCAGGTAACAATGCAAAGCCCTACTCAACAGCTGAGTTAGGAACAAGGAGTGCCATGGTTACATTTAGGAGTAGAAAAAGTAAAGAATGCCATTTTCCTGTATCTCAACAGAGAAAGTATTAGAATGCTTCAAACCTATTCTCACAACCTGACTTTACCACGAGCACATCCCCCTTAACAATCTTTTATCTTATCCACAAAGTGGGCCTTCTCTAGCTAATGGCAAACAGTGTTTTCTCAAAATAACTCTCCTGTGGCTTTACCAGTCCTGGGGATGGGGAAGAAGAACTATCTTAAAGTATGTAAAATTTTAAAATTGTTATTTCTTGTTTACATTATAATTTATAAAAATGAGTATATCTTTATATTAATTCAGTTTTTGAAAGTGATTAAGAATCTTAAGTTTTTCATATTAAAAGCTATGAGGATTTAAGATGTCCAAATGAATTACAGTTTTAATTTAGTTTTAAATTTGTTTAGATCCTGTTTCTTATCAAAAAGTTGAGGTGGCTGGCTCCTGGTTGGCCAACCTTAATGAAAAATAACAGAGCAAGCATTTCCTCTGAAAGATTCCAGGCTGTATGGATTGGAGAAGGGGGTGGGGGGAAGGCATGAATGCATTGATCAGACTCTCTCTTTGTGGCCCTGCCCTCCAAAATAGAGGCCTAGGGAAGAGATAGAATCACTTAGGACAGGAGGGGCTGGAAATTCTCTCTCCTATTTTTAATAGAGAACAAAGCAGTTGCTTATTATGAGAGCTATGTGGAAGACATCCCAGATTCCTAGGCCACTGGGTGTGTGTCTATTTTCAAGCCTCTGATATTTGCAATGACACATCCTTTAAACATCTAAAAGCCGGGTCCTGATCAAGTTAAAAATATCAGCAAATGAATATAGATTCAAAATCCTGAATAAAATATTTGCAAAGGAAATTCAACAGTTTATCATGAAAAGAATAACAACATTTACCAGGAAGGGGCAATCCAGTAAGAAAGGATTATTAACGTACAGCTCTTCCCTGATGTACAATAAGCTTATGTCCCAATAAACCCATTATAAAGTTGAAAATACTGTAAGTTGAAAATGCATTTAATATACCTAAACAACTGAACATCATAGCTTAGCCTAGCCAGTCTTAAATATACTCAGAACACTACATTAGCCTACAGTTGGGCAACATCATCTAACGCAAAGCCTGTAATAAAAATATTGACTATCTCATGCAATTTACTGAATAATGTACTGAAAGTGATCAACAGAACAGTTGTAAGTTTACCCTCATGATCACATAGCTGATTGGGAGCTGTGGCTCACTGCTGCTGCTGCTATTGCTGCTCAACACCATAAGAGTATATTGCTGAACTGGGAAAAAATAAAAATTCAAAATACAGTTTCTACAGAACGTGTATTGCTTTCATACCATTGTAAAGTCAAAGAATCTTATATCAAACTGACCTTAAGTTGGGGGCCATCCATACTAAGGACTCATCGCATTAAGAAGTCAAAGGAGGAATGACACTTCAGAAGAAGCCCAGAAAGGTATTTGCTAGAATTTGGCAGCTTTTCTTAATTAAAGAAAAGTAGCTTAGTAAACTGGGATAAAGGAAGCCTACTTTTACCATGACAAAGAATATTTATCTAAACTAATATCATTTTTAACAGTGAAACATTAGGAGGATTTCCAATAAAGTCAGAATTAAGATAAGTATACTCTTCATTGCATTATCTTTTAAAGCACAAAAATAAAAATTTTAATGTTCAGTAATTATTAAATAATTCATGATACACTGATAATATGGAACCCTATGCAGCCATTATGTTGTACGTGTATGTAGACATGTATATGAATGAGATTCATGTATATGTATAGATAATGTGTTTGTACATACAAAGTATGTGTTAATGTGATTGTGTTTGTTTTCAGAATTCTTTTGGTGTACAAACTGTGGTTCCTTTAAAAGAGTGGGATTGGTAGAATTTAAGGGGAATTAGAATGGACAGATCTTATATTTATATATATATATAAAATCCTGTGNAAAAACAAGTCAAAGAATATGGATTTTGAAGAAATAATGGTATTTCTGATGAAAACCAGTGTGCATAAGATCTATTAATCCATCAAAAAATTATTCAAATGATTTACCCCAGAATTTTGATGTTGGTTGTTAGAATTGTGTTATAGAATTATGGATAATAATTCTTTTTTCTTTTTGTGTTTTCCAAACTTTCTCTGTTAATCACTTTTTTATTTTGCCATTAGAGAAAAAAGTATAGAAAACTATGGTAATGTCTTGTGTAATCTATAAATTAAACGACTATTACAGAGTTAATGAAAAAATAGGTTTATCTTAATCTAGTTTTTAAAAGGGTCATGGTGCCTATTTCTATCACAATCTTATATGACCATTGGGAAAGCTAAAGTCTTCCGTTTTATTACAAAGCCAGCTCCCTTTCCCGGGCTTGCTTAATTTGGTCATTCCTCTGACGTTCAACATCTTTAAATCCTTCTTTATTCCTTTCTCTCTTTTCAATATGGAGTCACTCCTATTTTTCTCCTAATAAGACTTCCTTCATTTCACACAGCTCTTTTCCATTCTAATCCCACACCACCTCCTCATCTAGGCCTTCAATACCTCACACTTGGGCCATTAAGGCAACTCACTGGGTCTCCTTGTCTGCCAGGTTTGTCCCTCCATTCACACATCACCCTTGCCTATGTACCTCCTTTATATTATCCAACTGCTCTATTCATTTTTCTCCAACTTGTGCATACCTCCATGCCTATGCTCTTGACATTGCTCCTTGCAATAATACCTGAGTTCTACTCTTCCTTCCCAATTAATCTCACCCCCACCATGGTCTTTCCTTCACCCCTTTACATATCCAATCCTTAATTTAGTACACATTTATTAACTATGTACTGTCTACCAGACACTGAACTGCTACTCGAGTTATAGGAACTACTACTTGAGATATAGGGAGTACTGCCTAACTTTCCAAATTAGTGACTGGATCACAAAGGGTTATTAAACTCCAGTTCACATTATCTGCTTCAATAGTAATTTATGTCCTCCAGTAGCCACAGAGGTTTTCTAAGAGCCCCTCACCTCTCTGTTTTCCTGACCCTAGTCTCAAGAAAACTTCCATGTATTCAACAATTAATGCATGTCATATATATATATATATACACACACACACATACATGTACACACTAGATTTTATGCTAGATGGTAGGAATGGAAAGGTGAATAAACCTGATTCTTGAGGTGCCTGGATGGTTTAGTCAGTTGAGCCTCTGACTCTTGATTTCCATTCAGGTCATGATCCCAGGGGCATGGAATTGAGTCCCAAATCAAAATGATTTTCTCTCTCTCCCTCTGCCCCTCGCCCTTGTTTGCTCTCTCTCTCTCTCTCAAAACAAAACCAAAAGCCTGCTTCTTACTCACCAAGAACTTCAGTTTAATGGGGAAGGTAGACAGGAAAATAAATACAATAGTGCCTGAAAGTTACTCTAACAGAAAAGTGCAGAAGAACAAAAGAGAGTATGTTTAATTATACCTGAGAAGAGCAAGAAATGCTTCACACATGAGGCAATATTTAAGCCGATAGTAGGTAGAAAAGATGAGGACAGTGTTTCCAGCAGCAAGGATAGTATGGTAAAGGCATCAAGCAGTAAATAGCACAGCTTGTCAGGAAACCATAAGTACTTCAGTATGACTGGAGCACATGAGACTGGAGAGCTGGGCTGGGGCCAGGTCTTATTTTGCCTTGCTTTGCATTTGAGGGAGTGAGTAAACACTAAAGAATTTTAAGCAATGAAGTAACATGATTAGATTTGTGTTTTGAAAAGTACCTGTGGTGGCTATATGGAAAAAAGTTGGGGAGGGTGAGTGGTGGGGCCCAGGCTAGGCAGAAAGTCAGAAGGCAGTTGTTATAGTCCAGGGAAATATAAGAACCAGGCAAGTAATGACACAGGAGAGCGGTGGTGGGACAGATATCAAGGAAGTGGCATTAATAGGACTTGTCTACTGTTGGGTTTTACAAGAAGAGGAAAGAGAGAAAAATGAGTTTCCAGCTTAATATCTACCTACCTACCTACTTACAGATCGAGGTGTATACCCCAAACAGAAAATATAGGAGGAATTGATTCTTCATAAAAGGAGGGTATACGATAAGTGTGAGTAGCCTGTTAGACACTGAAGGAGAAGATCTTAGAAGCTCTCAGATGCATAGGTCTCAAGTTCAGAGTTTTGGGGGAGGGGTTAGCATTAGAGATTTCGAAATCAGAGTATAAATAGTGGTCAGGACCATGAGAATGGGTAATATTACCCAGAGGAAATGTATGTATGTGATGAGAACACGTGCTAAGGACAAAAGTCTGGGGAACACCAACCATTAGGAGATACAAGTAAAAGGAACCAGGAAAGGACCCTGAGAAGAAATGGCCAGAGAAGTAGGACAGCCAAGATCAGCTACTGTACCAGTGTCCTCCTGATGCTAAAACAGATCACTGCAACTGTAGTAAGCTTAAAATAACACAAACTTACCTTACAGTTCTGTCGCTTTAGAAATCCAGCCTATGTCTTACTGCTCTAAACCCAGGGTGTCAGCAGAATACTATTTCATTTTAGAGACTCTAGATGAGAATCCGTTTCCTTGCCTTTTCTAGCTCCTAGAAGCCGCCAATATTCTATGGCCTTTTTCCTGTGTTCAAAGCCAGAGATAGCAAGTCCAGTCCATGTGGTATCATGCCACATCAACCTTGCTTCTACCATCATATCATTTTCTTCCTTTCTTCCTTTCTTTGTTTCTTTTCTTTCTTTCTTTTTTCTTTCTTTCTTTCTTTCTTTCTTTCTTTCTTTCTTTCTTTCTTTCTTTCTTTCTTTCTTTCTTTCTCTCTTTCTCTCTCTCTTTCTTTCTCTTTCCTTCCTTCCCTCCCTCCCTCTCTCTCTCTCTCTTCTATCTTGAAGTACCCTTGTCATTATATTGGGCTCATCTGGATAATTAAGGTTATTCTCCCTATCAGCTGATTAGTCATTTTAATTTATCTGCAACCTTAATTCCCCTTTGCCATGTAACCTAACATAGTCACAGGTTCAGGGATTAGGCTGTGGGAGTGGGGGTTATTCTGATTACTCCAGCTGTCATCTCAAAAACCAATCAATTGAACAAAAACATTAAAGGAATAAAGGAGTAGATCGGGGTGTTCCTGGAAAAATTACAGAATCTTTGTGTATCTACAAAATGGAGATAATAATGGTAACTATTTCATAGGTTTGGTTTAGGATTAAATGACCCTTATAAGGCACATGAAGCTGTGTCTGGCTTATTTTTAATCTCTAGAGAGATTATATAAGGCAAGAATTAAAACTGGCCATTGGATTTGTTAATTAGGTAATTAGTGGTCTTTACCACTGCAGTTTCAGGAATATGGTGGTTATGGTCTAATTACAGTAAAATAAAGATTAAGACATAAGAGGAAAGGAAGTATATACAACTGAGGAATTATTTAGGAATGGAAAGATAAAGGGGCTGGAACACTTTTTTGTCGTTGTTGTTATTTTTTAGCTCTACAACCAAAGGCCACCCGCCAACGTGGGGCTTGAACTCAACCACCCTGACTGAGATCAAGAGTCAGATGCTCTATGGACTGAGCCAGCCAAGTGACCCGGGAGGGGGTGGGGATGGGGGTTGGCGGTTATTAAAGTGGGTGGGGAAGTTAGGGGAGATCTGAACAGGCTTCCCCGCTTCCGGCAAGGAGCTAGCAGATAGAAAAGCTGAGTATATGAAAGGGAATAAGGGAACAATTGGTGTAGTAAAATCCCACAGGAGATGGAATAAATGTGATCAACAGCTTAGGTGTGGGAATTAACTTTGAACAGGAGAAGAAACAATTAATTCTCTGAGTCTAGAGGAAAAGCTGTAAGGGTGAATCCCAGGAATTAAATACAGTTTCTTTCCTTGGTTGTTGCCTATCAAGAATACTCACAGGCC
The DNA here is from genome assembly GCF_008692635.1 of Crocuta crocuta. Lineage (NCBI taxonomy): Eukaryota > Metazoa > Chordata > Mammalia > Carnivora > Hyaenidae > Crocuta > Crocuta crocuta. Next base: position 6,597,751 of record NW_027528345.1, read on the forward strand.
TCCGCCTCAGGCTGTGACACCTGAGTTAAGTTCTCTTTCATTATCCGATATGAGGATGCCACACACTGTCAGTAGGGTTTTCCTCCTTCCACAGAAAAACTCTATTGAGTCTTAGAGTGTTCAAGTTTAGACTGAGAGAGTAAAACCTTCATTGTGTTCAGGGTGGTCAATTTCATAAACAAGACATATCTCTTTCAAAAGGGAGTGTGAGACTTCATGATCTCATGGTTCATGGGATCCAGCCCCCCTTCAGTCTCTGCACTGACAGCTGGGTACCTGCTTGGGATTCTCTCTCTGTCTCTCTCTCTCTCTCTGTCCCTTCTCTCTCTCTCTCTCTCAAAGAATTAAACATTTAAATTTTTTAATGTTTATTTTTGAAAGAGACAGAGAGCACGTGCACACGTGAGCAGGGGAGGAACAGAGAGAGGGAGTCACAGAATTCGAAGCAGGCTCCAGGCTCTGAGCTGTCAGCACAGAGCCTGACACCAGGCTTGAACTCAGGAACCATGAGATCATGACCTGAGCCAAAGTTCGTCACTCAACTGACAGCCACCCAGGTGCCCCAAAATAAATAAACATTTTTTTAAAAAAGTTGTCTGACCTATATATGTGTGCTACCCTGCCCCTCCCCAACTTTATCTATTTTTCTGATAGAAAAATGAGGATAAAAGAGACCAATCTAATTAAGTATAACTTCATGTTAACAAAATTAGCCTTCTTTATTTATTTTTAATTTTTTTATCATGGAAAATTTCAAATATACACAAAAGTGAAGAGAATAATAAACTCTCATGTACTCATCACCTTAATAATTATATCATAGCCAATTTTGTTTCATCTGTATTCCCCACCCCCTAACTCCATCCCCAGTATTTTAAGTCAACTGGGGTCTCTTTAAAAATAGGACTTTCAAACTTAGTAATTATACACTTCATATATCTATTTCTCTTTCATCAATCATATGACCAAAACACGAGATATGCCAAGACACAGTGTAGTACCACTGTGTGCAAAGCTAAAATAGCACAGCAGAAATATTAATAAAATCTCATTTTAGAAGCTAATTTAAAAATCATTTTAAAAATTATCAAGAGCTGGGCAATTATTAGAACTTGCACAATTTCAGAGCTGGTAGACAAGTAAATATTTTTCATGATTTTGTCACAACACTCAACAGAAATGCCTACCTATCCTTCATATACTAGGAACACTCGAGTTATATGGTTTGAAATGGAATAATAATGGTGCCTACTTTGCCGCTTAACATTCACCATTATTTTAATGTAAAATTGTTTTCAGTAGCCATAAAAAATGCTGTCAAGTGCTGGTGTTGGTGATTGAAAACATTCCCATATCAATAAATTTGTAATAAAAGCTAACGTGATAAATTGCTCTGAAGAAGGCCAAACCCTAAAACAGCTAGTACTGTCTGTTTAGAATACGGCACACTGCAAAATATTAGAAATGACGCCGAGGCACTTAAATATAGCAGATACATCTTTAACCTTTAAAAACCCTCAAGCATTTGGGCAAGAATAATGGGAAAAAATAATACCGGTGACTCAGCAGCAAGATCAATATCACTGTAATAGATTTATAGGCTCTGAAAAAAATGTTCCAGCCCCTACCATCCCCACCCCCCATTGTTTATTGTACATTTATTCCTATTGGGATGTGATACAGATCTTTAAGAATATATCATTTGTATAAAATCCAACTATCCTGCTCTCACAATTAATGCAGACACCTGAATGTGCATCACCGTACAACATTATTTTATAGTATCTTCAAGATAATCAAAGAATCAAAAAAAATAAATCAAAGAAGAAAAAGCAAAGATTAATTTTTTTAATTTTTAAAAACTTAAAATAGCTTTATGAACTTTAATTGCCACCCTTCCTTGCTAAGTTCAACCTTGTTGGCTAAATTCTGGCCAATGGGATGTAAATAAAAGTATTATGTGGCAGTTCACGTGACTCTTTTTATAAAAGATAGTTGGTGTCTTTTATTTTTTTAAAATATTTTTTAATGTTTATTTTTGAGAAACAGAGAGACAGAGTGTGAGTGGGGGAAGGGCAGAGAGAGAAAGAGACACAGAATCCAAAGCAGGCTTCAGGCTCTGAACTGTCAGCATAGAACCTGATGTGGGGCTCAAACTCACGAACTGCAAGATCATGACCCAGGCCGAAGTCAGATGCTTAAAAACTGAGCCACCCAACTGCCCCAGTTGGTGTCTTTTAAACAAATAGTGCTGGGAAAACTGGATATTCACGTGCAAAAGAGTGAAACTGGACCCTTGCCTAACATCAGGTACAAAAATTAATCCAATATGGATCTAAGACCTAAACATAAGAGCAAAAACTATAAAATTCCTACAAGATATAGGGAAAAAGCTTCATGACATTAGATTTGGCAGTGATTTCTTGAATATGGCAACAAAAGCTTGAGCAACAAAAGAAAAAATAGATAAATTGGTTTCCATCACAAGTTAAAATTTTCATGCATCAAAGGACACCGTCAACAGAGCAAAATGGCAGCCCATGTAATGGGAAAAAATAATTGCAAATCATGTAATATAATAAGGGATTAATACCCAGAATATATAAAGAATTCTTACAATTCAACTACAGAAACCAAAAAAAATCCAATTAAAAACAGACAAATGAGTTAAATAGACATTTTCCAAAGATCTACGAATGGCCAATAAGTACATGAAAAGATATTTAATATCACTAATCATTATGGAAATGCAAATCAAAACCACAACGAGATACCACCCCATGCACATTAGGATGGCTATTACCAAAAAAATCAGAAAATAGCAAATTTGGAGGCCAATGGGAGAAAGTAGAACCCTTGTACATTGCTGGTAGGAATGTAAAATGGTACAGGCACTATGGAAAACAGAATGGCTATTTCTCAAAAAGTTAAAAATAGAACTACCATATGATTTATCAATTCCATTTGTGAATATATATCTAAAAGAACTGGAAGCAAAGAGCCAAATAGGTATTTGAGCACCCATGTTTCACAGCAGTCCTATTGACAACAGCCAAAAGGTAGAAGCAACCCACATGTCCACTGATGGGTACGCAGATGAACAAAAGGCAGTTGCCTGAAAAAAGAAGGAAATTCTGACACATGCTGCAACATGCATGACCCTGAAGCACATTATGCTGAGTGAAATCAGACAGTCACAAAAGGTCAAATCCTGTGTAACTCTACTCACATGAGGTACTGACAGTAGTCAAATTCAGAAAGTTGAATGGTGGCCCCCAGGGGCTGGGGAGAGGAGAGAATGGGGAGTTATTGTTTAATGGGTACAGAGTTTCTGTTTGAGAAGATAGAAAAGTAATTCTAGAGATGGATGTCAGAGGTGATTGCACAACAATATGAATGTACTCAATGCCATTTAACTAACCATACACTTAAAAATGGTTAAAATGGTCAATTTTATGTTATAAGTATTTTATTACACACATAAAAAAGTACAGTTGTATGCCTTTTGGCCCCTCTTCTTTGTTCATTCCTCTTTCCTGCTGGATGGAATACAGATGCGATGGCTGGAGCTCAGTCTTCTTGGACCTCTTAAGCTGGGCTTGGCACAACTCTTAGGGATATCATTTACATAAACTATCTAGACTGCTACCCAAAAGAGAAATATTCTGTCTTAGTTGACTCCTGTTCTCTTGGATTTGTTTACTTGCAAACAAACCTAATTCTAAGTGATGCAATAGATTCTATCTATCTATCTATCTATCTATCTATCTATCTACTCTATCTATCTTATAACCTAAATATTTATAAGCAATAACCAACAGAGTACAGAGGCATACAGACTATTATAATAAAGTGAGAAAATTCCAAATGCATGCTAAATTCTGAACATCAGACAATCTAGCAGGAGAAAAAAGTAATATATAAAATCCTATTTTTTAATTTATATAGGTAATTCCCTTGCATATAGTGACAAATATTGTAAAACTATAAAATGGTTCATTAATAAAGGCCTGGAACACTATGCAATTATTAAAAACAACAAGGTTGATGTATATATAAGTGAGTGTCAGAACTGCTTGTATTTTTTGCTTGTCCCATTTGTGTAAAAAAGACAAAACACATACACTGACATGGTTACATGTGGGAAAGAGACATAAAGTAGCTAACATTTACAAAACACACACTGTGTGCTAGCCTCTGTCCTAAAAGCTCCACCCGAATTATCTTAATAAATTCTCAAAACATGCCTATGAGGTATGAAACTTCATCAACGGCTGAGAAAATTGGTTGCACAGACCAGTAACATACCATGTGCAAGGTCACAAAAATACTAAATTTTGGAGCCAGAGTGTTAAGCATATCTACTTCTGAGGGGTGACAGTAGTGGGGACTTGCAGTGAGGCTAATGGTTACATTCTGATCAAGTTTTATTTCTTTATTGTGAGCACACATATAACATTTTTAATAAATACTTGGGGATGGGAAAAGAAATGTTGAAGAAATGTAAGGTGATGAAGCTATGATTAGCAAATTAAGTGGGGTGAGTTCAAAAGACATATTTAAGATTTCTACAGAGGAAAAAAACAAGTAATCAAGAGACACATTTAAAATGTGGTCATATGTATCAAACCTCAGGATGATAGCTCTTAATACGTTTATCCCAAGCAGATAGTATTGTATAATGCAGCATTTGTCAAACAATACTTACATACTAAACACTGCCTGGCAATCATAAAAAAAAATAAATGCAGTATTTAATAACTTGCCTAGAAGACAAAAAAGAATACAAAGGAAAAATCAGATTAATTATATGGAATTAAAATATCAAATAACAATATACAAAAAAATAATAAATAAATAAATAACAATATACACAAGGTACAACCTGACATTGTAAGGGCTGTATTTACCCAACTGTAGAAGACTGTAGCAGATGCAGACTTTGCAGTGCCCTGAGCTTCTGTTCAGCTCTGACCAACAACTCCCACTCTCAGTGTCTGAATCTCTGCCCCAGAAGCCTCCTGCCCTCCACTCCCCCCACACTCATCCCAGAACCATAGAAAGCCCTAGCCCTTACTTCCAACAAACAAGGTGCCAAGGAATCAACACTCCCACACCCACCTTAGAAGCCCTTATCCAGTGACTCATCCCTGGAATTGGTGTATAAATACTACAGCTTCCTCATCTCTCAGTTGGGGTCATTCTGAGGCATGTATTTTTAACTGTTTCCCAGAGTTTCCCCATAGATTTAAGCTACAGCCAGTTACTAGCTGACTTTATGATGCTCCCTTCACTAGCCATCTTCCTTTCCTGGTAACAATACCTAGCTTTCCTGCCCTATTGTTTTCCTTAACTTTCCAAATAAACTCTCACTCTCAAATCCTCATCTCAGGGTCTGCTTCTTGGGAACCCAGAAAGCTTCACTCTTGTAGTTCATATGAATAACCCTGGGGTTGTACATTGCTCAATCTGTGGAACCATCCATGGCAGCTCAGTGAACTGAGTCTTCATTTCCACAGCAACCAGAATAAGAAAGATGAAAACATGCCATTCCTTTTAAAAACTTTTTATTTAAATTCCAATTAGTTAAAAAAGAATTTTTTTTACATTTATTTATTTTTGAGAGACAGAGCACAAGTGGGGGAGGGTCAGACGAGAGAGAGGGAGACACAGGATCTGAAGCAGGCTCCAGGCTCCGAGCTGTCAGCACAGAGCCAGATGCAGTGCTCAAACTCACAAACTGTTAAGATCATGACCTGAACTGAAGTCAGAGGCTTAACTGACTGAGCCATCCAGCCGCCCCTAAATTCCAGTTAGTTAACATACAGTGTAATATTAGTTTCAGGTGTACAATTTAGTGATTCACTCATTACAAGTGTACTCCATAATCCCCTTCACCTCTTTAACCCATCCTTCACCCATCTCCCTACTGGTAACCATCAGTTTGTTCTCTATAATTAAAGTCTGTTTCTTGGTCTGCCTCTCTCTTTTTTCCCCCATGTTCATTTGTTTTGTTTTTTTACATTCATATATGAGTGAAATCAAATAGTATTTGTCTTTCTTTGACTTATTTCACTTAGCATAATACTCTCTGGCTCCATCCACATCATTGCAAATGGCAAAATTTCATTCTTTTATATGGCTGAGTAATATTCTATTTTATATATACCACACCTTCATCCATTAATCAGTCGATAGGCATTTGGGCTCTTTAGATAATTTGGCTATTATAGATAATGCTGCTATAAACATCAGGGTGCATACATCCCTTTGAATTAGTATTTTTGTATTCTTTGGGTAAATACCTAGTAGTACAATTGCTGGATCATAAGGTAGTTCTATTTTTTTTTTAATGTTTTATTTATTTCTAGGAGAGAGAGAGAGACAGCGTGAGCAGGGGAGGGTCAGAGAGAGAGGGAGTCACAGACTGAAACAGGCTCCCGGCTCTGAGCTGGCAGTCAGCACAGAGCCCGATGCGGGGCTCGAACCCACGAACCGCGAGATCATGACCTAAGCGAAAGTCGGACGCTTAACCGACTAAGCCACCCAGGCGCCCCAAGGTAGTTCTATTCTTAACTTTTTGAGGAACCTCCATACTGTTTTCCAGAGTGACTACACCAGTTTATATTCCCACCAACAATATAAGAGGGTTTCCCTTTCTCCATATCCTCACCAACACCTGTTGTTTCCTCTGTTGTTGATTTTAGCCATTGTGACAGGTGTGAGATAATATCTCATTATAGTTTTGGCTTGTATTTCCTATTCATAAGTGATGTTGAGTATCTTTTCATGTGTCTTTTGGCCATCTGGTTGTCTTCTTTGGAAAAATGTCTATTCATGTCTTCTATCCCATTTTTTAATTGGACTATTCATTTTTGAGGGAAAATGCCATTTTTTAGTCATCAATATGATAAATGCAACTTAGAAGTCACTGTTTTAAGTAACAAGACTTTATAAGGATAAGGAATTATAACAACTAAGGAAAAAGAATCCACTGGAAACCTAAGAAGAAAATAGTGTGGTTAGCAGGTCACCTTCAATAGAGTAAATTTTATACCACCTATTTTAGCATTGTTATCAAGTAGAGTATTTATTGAGCACCTGTTTATAAGTATGCAACTGACTGTAATTTGCATATTTAGCATGCTTAAATTCTTAAGTTCACCTGTGGAATTAGGTGGAAAAAAATCAACAAAAGGAACTTAAATGGTTAAATCCTATCTAAATCTTACCTTTCCCAGAAACCATTTTGTTCATCAGGATGAAAGTGAATGATGGATCTTTACAGTGGCCTGCCCTATATATGTCACTGTACAAAAATACGGAAATACCTGAGATCTATATGTCTTATAGAATGTTAATGAGGACTCTAATGTTTTAAGTTTAATATTTCAAAAGAATTTTTCCAAATGTAGCAAATAAATTCAATCAATAAGCAAATAAAAAGAAACGTATCAGATAGCAGCAGCATGTACCAGAGACCTGCTGATCAGTGTATTTAACAAACACTGAGAATCATGTGCAGTATTGTGCTGGAGTGCTGTGGAGAATATAAAGAGCAATACCATATGTTCTCTGTCTTAAAATTACTTAGAATTAGTGCTATTTTTGTTAGGAATAATATCACTCACTGTAGACCTCTTTCTCAGAAATTATGCAAGCCAGATTAGCATGCCAAACTCTTACTTTTGAGAGAAACTAATTGCTAATAGACACTCTTCATATGCCAATACAATTTAATGTGCAGACCAAACCAAATACTGTATTTGTATGTATTTTGAGGTCTCCATACATTTAAAAAAGGAATTGTATTTTCATCACATACATTTTGTATGTCATTATGCAATTCCCTTACAAATCTCATGGATCAAATATGATGACCTACTTCATACTTGACATCATCAAGGATGATGATGAGAAGGAACAGACTTAATGTTGTTAGTTGTGTTTTTAGTGTGATATTAAGCCACTAAGTGACCATTTTCAGTGAAGTTCTCCCCAATTTTTCCTGAGTCTGCGGGGAAAGGAGGGGATTTCCTCCATTGTAACAGGTTTTGGGGCTGTGTAGTAGTGTCTGCTTTTCTGCAAAACACCAAGTCACAGCTACTTTGAAGGACTACTTCAAATGCCAAATCAATGGTAAAGAAAGAACAGAGATGTAATTAAAAGATCACAATAACAATATAGAATTGCTGATAAGACATTCTGTGCGTGTGTGTGTTTGTGTGTGTGTATACTGAAACTTAATATTTTTACACCTTCTTCAATATGTATTAAGTTAGTTTTTATTAAAATAGCGTGTATCAGAACTTGACTCTTTTTGAGTATCTTTTTTTGAGAGGTATATTTGGTTGTGTTTTATACAAAATGCTACTTTTAAACTATTCAGGGAGGCAAGACATATAATACATACCCTAAAAAGAATATTTATATTTATTGAGCATTTACTTTGTTTCACCTGTAAAGCTCTATGCATTAAAATTCCATTCAAACTAAAACAATAGCACTATTGGGGGTTTATAATATATGTAGACCTAAATATTATACATATAATTCATACAAGGAAAACATACTCAACAATAATATAAATGTCTGGAGGGGAGAAATCAAAATATACTATTGTGAGGTTCTCAATTTATTATTCCCAAAAGGAATAATAAGAAATAATTTTGCTGAAATTATGCTGACTCTAGAAAATCCTAATTGGCATTGACCCTTTAAAGTCCTGAAGAAGGACATTTATAATAATCCTGAAATATATCTGAAATTTATCCTGTTAAAATAAAAAATGAGGATTAAAATAACATTGTATAATGCTTCAATTTCAAATACTGGTCCAGATTTTATTAATAGCTACACACAATAAAATATGAGGCAGTACTAAGGAATTAATCTTGCACGTTAAACACGCACACACAACTGGCTTTAGGAAGGAAGGGTATAAAATTGCTTGTCCCTCAAAGTTCTTACTAGCCAATAAAAAGTAAGACATTGACTTTGTTAACATAGAAGAAGAGAAAGATCGCTCCTTGCCATTGTAATGCCTCAGTTTCAGATGAAAGGACCTGAAATAGTCAACAGTGTTGGGTCTGGGTCCAGACTGCCAGGATGCAAATCCCAGCTTCACCTTATGGGAGTGGTATTAGGTAAAATACTTAACTGCCTCTGAGTCCTATTTCTTCATCTGTAAAATGGGGATAATCACAATATTTCCTTCATAGGATTGTTGTAAGAATTAAATGAGAAGATTAATGTAAAGTATTTAACATAGTTCCTGGCACATAGTAAGTAGGCAATAAAAAATTAGTCTTGGTTACTATATTTGTTGTACAGATGACCAAATTTGATGGAGAGGTAAAAAGTCTCTTTGACATATAAAGAGAGTTTTCTATAGAAATACCAGTACCTGACACTGTCCAGGGTCAGTGGTGATAGAGCTGTTAGTCACATTTTTCAACCTTGATTATTTTATGGCCTGCTGATCCCTTCAACCAAAAATTTAAACAGGAAGAGAGAAAAGCAAAGTTAGTAGCAATATCAGTACTAAGTGTTCTTCATCCTGTCCTTTTATCCCTACGGAAAGGCCTACATTTTTTAGGCAACCTATCATTGAATCTGTCATTGAATTGTTACGATTGCCCCATTTAATAAATATTTGTTGAGAACTTACTATGTGCAAAGCAAAACTCTAGGTGCTGGGGAAAATCTGGGCAAAAATTTAGGGGAATTTGCATTTACAGGAGAAGGAATGTATACTATAAAGTTAATATACTTAGAGCTTACATTAGGTGTACACAAAAGAAGTAGGTGCTTAGGATCTAATCTGTGGTCAATGTAATTCCAATTCTCAAAAGTGCAAAATTAGCACAATTTACCGACCAGCACAATACCTGCATCAGTCCATTAATGTATTACCATATTATTTGGTCCTAAAATAGGATTTTAAAAAGTTAAGCTAGCAACTAAATACAAATTTGCCATGTATAGCCAGTTAAACTGGGAGAAAAGGCGTCCCTTTACCCTTAGGATGTATGTTATAAAGATAAGACAATAAACCTAAAATATATCCAATACTAAAAGTGACATTGAAAGCTCCCAAAGTAAGGTATTGGGAACTCAAAGGAAAGGTTGTAGGATCCAAATAGTATTGTGACATTCTGTATTAGTAATCCATAAACTTTGAGGTAGAAGAAGTGGAGCCAGACCCTCAAGTGAATCAGATCAAAACTATGGATCCCTTCTCTGGAAAAATGTTCATAAAGCATGTACCAAAATGTTCACATACAGTTATTTTCATTACATTAAATATTGATTTTCCTTACACAACAAACAATTACAAAGTCTTTATTTAGATTTATGTCCTCCTTGTTTTTTTTCTCACAAAGATTAACAGCTTCATTATGGGGAAGAAAAGCTGGAGAAAACAAAGTTAGCTTTAATCCTGCTCAAAAGAAAATTTCATTGAGAAGGTTGTGTTTGTCTTCATTGCAACGTTGACAATGAGAGGTAGTCTTTACCATAGCAACATACACATCATGTGTAACATCTGTAACAATTTTTAAGATTATCAGAGGAAGCAACCTTTAAAAGAGTTTTACAACAGGGCCCCTGGGTTCCTTAAACTTCCATCTTCAGCTCAAGTCATTATCTCTCGGTTGGTGGGTTCAAGCCCTGCATTAAACTCTGTGCTGACAGCTTGGAGCCTGGAGCCTGCTTGGGATTCTGTGTCTCCCTTTCTCTCTCTGCCTGTCTCCTGCTTGCACTCTGTCTCTCTCTCACTCTCTCAAAAATAAATAAACATTTTAAAAAAAGAGTTTTGCCTTGTTTTCTAAATGTTTATTTTTATTTTGAGAGACAGAGAGAGTGGGGGAGGGGAAAAGAGAGAGGTGGACAGAGGATCTGAAGCAGGCTCCATGCTGACATCAGAGAGCCCCATCTGGGGATTGAACTCACCAGCTGTGAGATCATGACATAAGCCAAACTCAGACACTTAACCAACTAGGCCACCCAGATACCCCTAGAGTTTTACTGTGTTCAGAAATATTGATAAAGCTTACCCCTACCCACCCACTCTGATTTTATTTGTAGAAGCACTTCCTCCATCACTGGACAGTTTCCATGGCTATTTCTCTTAAATCTCCTCTCACAATCTTAAGCAACATTTAAAACTTCACCTCAATAATTTACCAAAGAAGACTTGAGTGGGCTTTTTCCTGTCATACTGTTCTTAGAATGGGCTTTGTTTTCTTTCCAAAAACAATAACTTAAAGTAAAATGTTTGAAATTCAATCATGCTGTTAGGATTGTTCGTGGGGAAAGTCAGCCAATTTCTGTGTAGTTGAGAAGAATGTCATATATTTTCATTTCATGACAAAATTATTGGAAGGGACTCACTGGCTTTCCTAGCAATAGACAAGGTTTCTTGCAGGACTACTGACTGAGGCTTTGATGACAGAGCATCAAGAATGAGTCGTTGATTCACGGGCTCCTTTTTTCACCAAATACCACATACATTCTAGAGTAGAGCAGCCTCCCCTCTGTGCCTGAATGGGTTACAGGTGTTCCAACACAACGATCCCTTCTACCCTTAGAGTAAGTGGATGGGAACTGTCTCTTCCGTAAGCAATCCCTTGTGTTCGTCCCATTCTGCCACATGAAGATTATCATTTTCAGCATGTGCCATGTACATAATGGAAAAGATTGGAAGCATAGCTGAAGTTTTGTTTGACAGAGAGGTTTTCACCATCTCAAATATTGATTGCTCTTAAAGTTTTCAAAAGGGATTCTCAAAATAGACTTTTTTTTTTTTTTTGATGACACAGTATGCATGTAATAGATGGAAACCAACAGCGGGCTACCCTCGGACCTGTCAATAGCTCCATTCCGTGGCATGCTAAAGGAAACTGAAATCGCTGAAAAATTCCTCCATGACCTGCTTCAAAATAGTAGAAAAAAATTTAGCAATTTTGGAGTGGATGACCTTATCCAACAGAGATATTACTTAGATTTTCTCCCTCTGTCTCAAATCACAAACTAACTTTACTACTTCCAGGGCATGTGACTTCTAAGGTTTAGGCAATTCTGTGACCTCTTTTGATTCAAGCTTTGTCAGTCCTTCAGAGAAAGCCTGTTTTGTTCAGCGTACATTCCAAGTTTGATAAAGTATATGTCTATTCTCAGTTCTTTTAGTTTCTGTCTTAAAAAACCCAGGCATAATTCTTCATTTAGTTCTGTTCTGTGACGGTTAGGGCAAGAGCACTTCCCAACACTACGAACACATTAACTCTTGATGCTTAGCTAATTAGGAAATTGTAGAAGTTGTCATTTCAATTTAAGAGAGGAAAACTGAGGCATAAAAAGGTAATGATGACTTGTCCAAAGTAATGGTTAATGGCAAATATTTATCAAGTTCCTCTGTTCTTGTATTGCATCTGTTACTAATATTTTCTGCTTTTTTAGCCAGGCCTTTAAAGACTAGTCTATGTTTCAAATTAAGAATATTTTTAAGAAATGAGGTGATATGTTATTTTCTACTTACTGAGTGCCAATACTTAAAAAATGTTTTTGCAGCTTTGAGATGTAATTGACAAATAATTATATATAAGATATACAACTTGATGCTCTGATATACATTGTAAAATATTCACAAACTAACATGGTAATCAAGTGTCTTAACATTGCTTCACTTTGGTATCATTTTCCCTTTGTTTTTAGGTTTATTTATTTATTTTGAGAGAGAGAGAGAGCACACACAAGTGGGAGAGAGGCAGACAGAGAGGGAGAGAGAGAGAATCCCAAGCAGGCTCTGCACTGACATGGGGCTGTGAGATCACGACCTGAGCAAAGTTGGTCACCTTATGACTGAGCCATGCAGGTGCTACTACCATTTTCTTTTCCCCCCATTTTATTGATAAATAATTGACATACATCACTGTATAAGATGTATAGCATGATGATTTGATTTACACATATTGTGAAATGATTGTAATAGGTTGATTTAACATCTACCTTCTCATACAGATACAGAAAGAAGAAAAGAAACAATTTTTTCTATGATGAGAACTTTCTCTTAATTTTCCTATGTATCAAACAGCAGTGATATTTTTATTCATCATGTTGTATATTACATCCCTAGTACTTATTTATCTCATAACTGAATGTTCCTTTTGACCATCTTCTTCCAACTCTCCTTTCCCCACTCTCACCTCTGGTAGCCACAGATTTAATCTATTTTTCTATGAGTTTGGGGTTAAACATTTTTTTTTACATTCCACATCTAAGTGAGAGCATACAATATTTTTTCTTTCTCTGTCTGACTTCTCTTAGCACAATGCCTTCAAGATCCATCCATGTTGTCACAAATGGTATTATTTCCTCATTTCTTATGGCCGAATGAGATTCCATTATATATGTACATATCACACAACTTCTTTATCCATTTATCCATTAGTGTGCACTTGTGTTGGTTCCACATCTTGGCTATTGTAAACAATGCTGCTGTCAACATGAAGGTACAGATACCTTTTCAAGTTAGTGTTTTCCTCTTCTTTGGATATAGTCCCAGAAGTGGAATTGCTGGATCATACGGTAGTTCTATTTTTAATTTTTTGAGGCTCCTCCATGCTGTTTTCCTTAATGGCTCTTCCCAGTTTATGTTCCTACCCACAGTGCATAAGGGTTCCTTTTTGCCCCATGCATGCCAGCATTTGTGATCTCTGGTCTTTCTGATGGTCATTCTAATAGGCATGAGGTGGTATCTCACTGTGGTTTTAATTTGCATTTCCCTAATGACTAGTGATTTTAAGTATCTTTTCAATGTACCTGTTGGCCTTTCATGTATCTTTTTGGAGAAATGTCTATTCAGGTCCTTTGTTCATTTTAAAATTAGGTTGAGTCTTTTTGCTATTGAATTGTATATGTTCTTTATACATTTTTGTATCAGATATGTGGTTCACAAATATATTTTCCCATTCCACAGGTTGTTTTTTCACTTTATTGGTAGTTTCTTTTGCTGTGTAGAAGCTTTTTAGTTTGATGTAGTCCCAACTGTTTACTTCTGCCTTTGCTACTTGTGCTTTTGGTGTCATATCCAAAAAAATAATTACCAAAATCATGTCAAGGAGCTTTGTTCTTATGTTTTCTTCTAGGAGTTTAATGTTTCAGGTCTTATATTTAAGTCTTTAATCCATTCCAAGTTAATTTTTATAAGTGGTGTAAGACAGTGATCCAGTTTCATTCATTTACATGTGACTATCCAATTATCCCAGCACCATTTATTGAAGAGACTGTCTTTTCTCCATTGAGTGGTCTTGGCTACCTTGTCACATATTAGTTACTACATATGCTTGATCTCTCGATTCTGTTCCATTGCTCTAGGTGTCTGTTTTTATGCCATTACCATACTGTTTTGATGAAGATAGCTTTATAGTATAGCTTGAAATCAGGAGTGATAATTTCTGCTTTTTCTTCTTTCTCAGGATTTTTTGAGGCTATTTGGAATCTTAATAGGGATTTCATTGAATCTGTAGATGGCTTTCAGTAGTATTGACATTTTAACAATGTTAATTCTTCCAATCCATGAACACAGCATACCTTTCATTTATTTGTGTCTTCTTCAATATTTTTCATCAGTGTCTTGGAGTTTTCAGTGAAGAGATTTATTTTTTACCTCTTCAGTTAAATTTATTCTTAAGTATTTTATTATTTTTGATGCCATTGCAAATGGGATCAATTTATTTCTTTTTCAGAAATTTTATTGTCAGTGTATAGAAACACTGCTTATTTTTGTATATTAATTTTGTGTCCTGCAACTTTACTGAATTCATTGATTAGATCTAACAGGTTTTTAAATTAAAGTCTTTAATTTTAAATTAAGTCTTAAGGATATTCCCTGTATAAAATCATGTTGTCTGCAAATAGAGAAAATTTTACTTCTTCCTTTCCGATTCTGATAACTTTTATTTCTTTATTTATTGCTCTAGGTAGGACTTCAAGGACTGAATGGTCAGAGAGAACACACTTTTCTTATCCCTGATCTTAGAAGAAAAGCTTTTATCTTTTCACCATTCAGTATGATGTTAGCTGTGGGCTTGTTAGATTTGGCCTTTACTGTGTTGAGATATATTCCTTCTATGTCTAATTTATTTAGAGTTTTTATTGTGAATGGATGTTGAATTTTGTCAGATGCTTTTTCTGCATCTATCAAGATGAGCATATGATTCTATTAATGTGATGTATCCCTACATCTCAGGGATAAACCCCACTTGGTCATGCAGAATGATCCTTTTAATATGCTGCTGAATTTGGTTTGTTAGCATATTATTGGGAATATTTGCATTTATATTCATCAGAGATAGTAGCTGGTAGTTTTCTTTTCAAGTAATGTTCTTTTTTGATTTTGGCATCAGGACAATGCTGGCCTCATAAAATGAGTTTGGGACTGTTCACTCCTCTTCAGTTTTTGGGAAGATTTTGAGGAGGATTGGTGTTAATATTTTAAATGTTTGGTAAAATTCACTGATGAAGTCATCTGGTCCTGGGTTTTATTTCATGGGAGATTTTTTTATTACTGGTTTAATATTCTTACTAATAATTGGTATATTTAGGTTTTCTATTTCTTCTTGATTTAGTCTTGAGAAGTTGTAGGTTTTTAAGAATTTTTTTCATTTCTTCTGGATTGTCCAGTCTGTTGGCATATAGTTTTTCATAGTAATCTCTTATAGTCCTTTGAATTTCTGTGCTATCTAATGTCTCCTTTTCATTTATAATTTTGTTGATTTGGGTCCTTTCTATTTTTTCTCCCTGGCTAGTTTAGCTCAGGGATTATCAATTTTGTTATTTTTCAAAAAACTATCTTAGTTTGATTAATCTTTTCTATTGTTTTTATGTTCTTATCTCATTTGTTTCAGCTCTAATCTTAGTTATTTCCCATCTGCTAACCTTGGGCTCAGTTTGTTTTTCTTTTTCTAGTTGCTTAAGGCATACAATTAGGTTGTTTATTTGGGATATTTCTTGCTTCTTAATATGGGCATTTATTACCATGAAAGTCCCTTTAAAACTGCTTTTGCTGTGTCCCATAAGTTTTGGTATGTTGTGTTTCCATTTTCATTTGTCTCAAGAAATTTTTTTATTTCCCTTTTAGCTTCTTCTTTGATCCATTGGTTGTTCAATAAAGTGTAGTTTCATGCCATTGTGGTCAGAGAAGATACTTGATATGGTTTTAATCTTCTTGAATTATCTAAGATTGTTTTGTGGCCTAATGTATGTTCTACCCTAGGAAACATTCTACCTGTGCTTAAGAAGATGTATATTCTGCAGTTGTTGGACAGAAAGCTCTGTGTATTCTATTAGGTCCGTTTGATCTATAGTGTTGTTCAAATCCTGTTTCCTTATTGATTCTCTGCCTGTATGATCTATCTATTGTTTATATTGGGGTATTAAAGTCCCCAGCTATTATTGTATTACTGTTTATTTTTCTTTTTAGCTCTATTATCTTTTGTTTTATATATTTAGGTTCTCCAATGCTGGGTACATAAATATTTACAATTGCTACACTTCTTGATGTGTAGCACACGTCTGCTTTCATCTGCTTGAAATGTCTTTTTCCATTCCTTTACTCTCAGTGTATGTGTTTAAGGCTAAAGTGAGTCTCTTATAGGTAGCATGTTGTTGGACCTTGTTTTTTTTATCCATTCTGCCATTCTACATCTTTTTTTTTTTCAAAAAAAATTTTTTTAATGTTTTACTTATTTCTGAGAGAGAGAGAGAGCGTGAGCAGGGGAGGGTCAGAGAGAGAGGGAGACACAAAATCCGAAACAGGTTCCAGGCTCTGAGCTGTCAGAACAGAGCCCAACACCGGGCTCGAAACCACAAACTGGGAGATCATGACCTGAGCTGAAGTTGGACGCTTAACTGACTGAGCCACCCAGTCGCCCCATCTGCCACTCTACTCTACGTCTTGAAGACATGTAATCTGTTTATGTTTAAAACAATTATTGATAGTAAGGATTGCCATTCTCTTCACTGTTTCCTTGTTTTATATATCTATTGTTCCTTCTTATCGTATCTTTTTTGTTTTGTTTTTGATGCCTTTTGGTATCAGTATGGTTTGACTTCTTTAGTGTGTTCTCTAGTGTAATTACTTGTGGTTACGATGAGGCTTGTATAAAATATCCTAAACTCATAACACTCTATTTTATACTGATAACTTAACTTAATAGAATTCATATACTTTATACTTTTACTTCTTTATCCTCTCACATTTTAGATTGTTGCTATTACAACCTACATGTTTTTTATATTGTATAACTAATAATAGATTATTAAATGATGGTTATCTTTGCTACTTTAGTTTTCTCTTTCACTTTTAAACTAGAGTTGTGTTGTGCATCACACTGAATCACACTATGACTATATATTTACCATTACCAGTGTGATTTACACTACCTTTTTATGTTTTTATGACATTAGTGTTCTCTTACTTCCATTCAAAGAAATCCCTTTACTATTTCCTGTAAGATAGGTCTGGTGGTAAACTCCCTCAGGTTTTGTTTGGAAAAGCCTTTATCCATCCTTCATTTCTGAAGCACAGCTTTGCTAGGTATAGAAGTCTTGGTTGACAGTGTTTTGTTTTTTGTTTTGTTTTAGAGAGAGAGAGAGAGAGACTCTTAAGCAGACTGCACAGAGTCTGACACAGGGCTCGATCACACTACGGGGGGATCATGACCTGAGCTGAATTCAAGAATCAGATACTTGAGACACCTGGGTGGCTCAGTCAGTTAAGCATTCAACCTCGAGTCAGGTCATGATCTCGCAGTTTGTGGTTTTGAGCCCCTCATTGGGCTCTGTGCTGACAGCTCAGAGCCTGGAGTCTGCTTCGGATTCGGAGTCTCCCTCTCTCTGCCTCTCCCTCACTTTCGCTCTGTCCTCCAAAAATAAATAAATGTTAAAAAAATTAAAAAAAAAAGAGTCAGATACTCAACCGACTGAATCATCCAGGTGCCCTGACAGTTCATTTCTTTTAGTATTTTGAATAGATCATCCCTGTCTCTCTTGGCCTGAAAATTTTCCATTGAGAAATCCGCTGCTATTTTTATGAGCGTTCCCTTGTATGTAACTTCTCTCTTTTCTCCTGCTGTTCTTAAAATTCTTTCTTTGGCTTTTGATTTCTGACAATTTAATTATATTGTGTCTTGGTGTAACCCTATTTGTGTTCACCTTTTTGGGTTCCTTTGGGCCTCAAGGATCTGTTGTCTATTTCCTTCCCCAAGTTGAGGAAACTCTCAGCTATTATTGCTTTTAACATTCCTTCTGTCCCTTTCTCTTTTCCTTCTGGAATTACCACAATGTGAATATTATTTCTTTTCATTACGTCCTATAAATCCTATAGGCTTTCTTCATTCATTTTTTTTTTTCTTCCTCTGACTAGGTAATTTCCAACGTCCTATCTTCCAGGGTTCCAGGGTGCTGATCCTTTCTTCGGCATGGTTGAATCTACTTTTGAAACTCTGTTGAAATCTTCAATTGGGTTATTGTGTTTTTCAAATCTAGGATTATTTTTTTTCTTTTGATAGTTGCTATCCTTATCAAACTTCTGATTTCTTCCTGCATTTTTCTTCTAATTTCATTTGTGTTTTCTTATAATTACCAAATCCCTTCTCTGATTGTTCATAGATCTCCATTTCTTTAGGGTCAGTTATTGGTGCTTTATTAGTTTCTTTTGGTGGTATCATATTCTCATCTGATTTTTTGTGATCTTTGATTCCTTTTGTTGGTATCTGTACATATGAACAATTGGGCTCTTTCTGCAAATTTTACAGGTTTGCTTGACGGAGATAGTTCTTTACTAGTCAGTTAAGTTTGAGTTTCTGAATGTGTCTGCTGGTAATGTTTTTCAGGAGGAAGGGTCTACTATTATGATCTACTTTGGAACAAGGCAACTGGTTTAAGCTCTAAGGATGGGGATGGGTCAGGGGTAGTGAGTCACTGACTAGAAAAAAGTTGGATAGGACTGCTGGCTTTGTTCTCTACCCAACTGATACTGTAGGATGGGCTCTGCAATTGCCTGAGCTCTCTGGCCAGGCTTACTAGATGGTCATGACTGAGTACTATATTCAGTAGTAGAAAGGGTTGGGAATAAGCTTCCCTCTCCTCGCAGGGCAGCATGCCAGGACCCAGGGCCTATACAGCTTATTGTTTGGGGACCCAAATCAGGGTTGAGTGTGCACTGAATTCCATGGTCAGGCCTAGCTACTTGTTTTGCTCTGTAGATGAGGAAACCACAGGGTGTGCTCCCTGTTCACAGGGCTGTTGAATGGCCTACACAGCTTCCCATGTGCTCTGGTCAAGTTCCTTAGTTGGACAGGGTAAAGACTATATTTAGTAATCAGGCCATGAATTAGATTCCCTGCCTGGGCACAGTGGGAGAAGCATCTCTAAAACTGGTAAAGCTCTTCATACAGCAAGTTCCCTGGCGAGAGCTACTGACTGGCCTTGCTCTTCAAACTATTACCTCTGTCTTCTCTTCTCTCAGCTTGAGTACTGTGGGCCACATAGTCTTCAGATGTTTTTGCCACCCCTTATGGTCAGATGGGGCTAGAAGACACTCTCCACAACACCTATGACTCACCCCCTTGACAGGGTAGGAGAGAGAGGAGATGCTCCAAGATACCCTCAATTACCCAAACAGGCTCTCTAGTTGGTAGGGGATGGAGCTACCCTCAGCATTGCTTGTGAATTGATCCCCCTGCCTGTGCATAGCATGGGGACCCTCCATGCTCTGTACAGGCTTTGCTCTGGAGACAATCAGCTCTACCTGCTCACCTCTCAGCTGGTGCACCACTGGACTGCACTGCTTCCAGCAGTTGTCACCAGCTCTCTTGTCAAATGGAGTCATTCTCCACGGAACTTGGGGCTCTGACTCAGCACCTTGCTTAGGCATGGGCGAACTGGGCTCCAGGGCCAGCAAAACTCTTTGTCTTAAGATCTAATTCAGGTACATCTGCACCCCGCCAAGTTCCTGGGTCAGAGTTCACCCCCAACTTGGTTCTGTGGGTGAGCAAAGCTGCTGGTTGGGATTACTACTTGGGCTCTACTAGTATGAACTCAGTCTGCCAAGATCCATGTATTGGTTGTTGCAAGCCCATCCCCCTGCCTGTCACTGTCAGATTCCCAGTGGCTGAGCCCTGCACATTCTTCTGCAATCCCTATGGTATGAGATCAGATCAGAGGCTCTGACAAAATGACCCACAATGCTGGGAGGCCTTGTTGTTCCCTGGCTCTTTTCCCGTTGATGAAATCAGGAGGTTCAGGAGAGACTGCTATGCATGGTGCTGTGCTGGCCTGGGCGGGTGGGCAATGTGGTCAACATGTAGCACTGCTCTTCTAATGTAGTCTGTCGTGGCCTCTGAGGTACAACCTCATCCACACATAGGATTCTCACTCTTGTGAGGGGGAGCAAAGTCAAGAACGATGTTGTTATTCCTGGTGCCATCTTGGTGATGTCACTCCATTTTCTTTTTTTAAAAAAATGTTTATGGTGAGAACACTTAAGATCTACCCATTTAGTAAATTTCAAGTATGCAATACAGTATATGGTCACACTGTTTTATATTTTATCTCCAGAAATTAATCATTTTGCATAACTAAAATTTTGAACCCCTTGACCAATTTCCCCATTTCCCACTCCTTTGATCCCCAAAGTATTGACCAGTCTACTCTCTGCTCCTATGGCTAGGAATATTTTGGATTCCACTCATAAGTGATATAATACAGTATTTGTATTTCTGTGTCTGGCTTATTTCAGTTAGCATAAGGTCCTCCAAGTTCATCCATGTTGTTGCAAGTGGCAGGATTTCCTTTTTTTAAAAAGCTAAATAATATTCCACTGTGGAATTTTTTCCCCAGTTTTAAGGAGATGTAACTGACATATAGCACTGTATGAGTTTGAGGTACACAGCATAATGACTTGACACACATATAGTGTGAAATGATCACCACAATGAGTTTAATGTTCATCATCTCATACAGTTACCTCTCAAAAAATGTTTTTTCCTTGTGATGAATCTACTCTTAGCAAATTTCAAATATAGTCATCATCTTACAGATTATAAACCCAGAATTTATTTATCTTATAACTGGAAATTTATATCTTCTGGGCAATTTCATCTAAATCCCCCCACCCCCCTCCCCCACTGTTCATTGTAAACACAATATACAGTATCACAGATTTATTTTTTTAGAGAAAAAGAATTTCAATGTAAGATCAGAACTAAAATGAGGTTTACAATAATGTCCACAATCTTAAGGCTTTCAAATAATTAGGCAAAAACATAAAACATTGGTAGGATTGATCAAAAAGGAAAATAAGTAAAAGAACACAAAATAAATATTATTTGTAGTAAAAATATTTTTAAACTTTAGGTTTAATTATAGTTCTTAGAAAAATAATCATAACATATTTATTCAAAGACACTAATCACTAAATAAACATATTAGCAAAGTTTACCAACAAAATGCAGAAAATTTCACAATGAATCATGATAAATCCTTAATATATAGAAAGGATTAAGTATAGGACTAATATGTATTTTCTGAAAAACTGGATAAGAATACTTTAGACAAAATATAATTTATAAATAATGGGTGCAAACATTTTATTTAATTAATTTATTTAAATTTGTTTAATGTTTATTTTTTAAGAGAGAGAGACAGAACATGAGGAGGGGAGGGCAGAGAGAAAGAGGGAGACACAGAATCTGAAATAAGATCTAGGCTCTGAGCTATCTGTATGGAGCCCAATGCAGGGCTTGAACTCATGAACTGTGAGATCATGACCTGAGCTGATGTCCAACACGTAGCCAACTGAGGCACCCAGGCACCCCTGGATGCAAACATTTTGAATATATATTGAGAGCACAAACATGGTCAAAACCCACTGCACCTTTCACTTCAAGCTGTTCACAATTTAGTATCACAGGTCTTAAACTAAAAAGTCTCAAAGATATTGTCTTTGCTATCGAGTTCTCCAAGGTCTCAAATAATTGCAGCAAGGGTCACAGTCTTGAATTTGATAGAGTATCCATTTCATTTCTTGACTACTGCTTCCCTATACCCATCTGTTATTTTTTCTGTCTTCTGTCAATGTCCTGCTTGTTAAATTCCCTGAGTCTCTTACTGTTGCCACTAGAGCATTGAAAGCTTAACCTAAGAGTCTTCATTGATAATGTTAGAAAGTCTGTCCCATGTAAGAGATGCACTGTTTAAGCCCACTGTCACCATAAAATATCTCCAGACATCACATCCAAGTGAAAGGGTAATTTCACGTAAAAGATAGTTCTTTTTGAGTCTTTTCCCCTTTCTACTGAGATATGCATGTGACTTCAACAATAAAAAGGAAGGCACATTTTTGGATTGTTCCTCATATTTTACACTTCTTTGAGAAACGGTATTCAGTAGAAAATTCTAGAGAGTGCCCAACTTAAAAACCATCTGAGTATGGGAAAGTTTTTGCCACCACAAATAATTACATATTTAAAAAAAAAGATGAAGTAGCTAAGTGTTTTGCTAATCCCCAAATCATTGCTTATCTCAAATGGCAGATCTATCACATTTTTTCAAATGAAATATTGAATGTAACTATCCTTTATATCTAATAGGACAAATTTGAAGTAATTCTCCTGAATTATTGTGTTGTGCATCATTTCTGACTGCTTATGGAACTGGGCTATAATTTAGCTTAGTGTTCTACAAAATTGATGTTCTACATTTTTATTGATCTAATCTACATGCAGAAGTATTTAAAAGAGAGCACCAAACAGAGGCTCCAAACAGAGATATGTACTAGGAAAATTGTAGGGAACATGTATCCTGCACAATAAAGTTTCTTTTTTTCCATTTCACCATGGGTTTTAGAAGCTAGAATGGTTCCTAACTTCCTAGCTGGTATTGTTATAACTAAATTATTACTTCCCTAACACAAGGACTCTTAATGTTGAACATTTGTTTGTTTATTTAGTTATTAAATTTTTATTTATTTTTGAGAGAGAGACAGAACACAGGCAGAGAGAGGGAGACACAGAATCTGACGCAGGCTCCAGGGTCTGAGCTGGCAGCATGTTTAGAGCCCAACGTGGCACTAAAACTCAGGAGCCATGTAATCATGACCTGAGCCAAACGCTTAACCGACTGAGCCACCCAGGCACTCTGAACCTTCCTTCAGCTATTTAAAAAGGACAGTTTCATTCTTAAAATTTTAATTTTCTTGACCATGCAGGGGCATACTTGTTTTTATTTTTTGTATATTTTATCCATAAAACTTTTACAGTATCAAAATTAGAAAACTTAGGGGCTTCTGAGTGGCTCAGTTCCTTGAGCCTCCAACTTCGACTCAGGTCATGAACTCACGGTTCATGGGTTTGAGTCCCAGGTCAGGATCTGTGCTGACAGCTCAGAGCCTGGAGCCTACTTTGGATTCTGTGTCTCCCTCTCTTTCTGCCCCTCCACTGCTCACACTGTCTTTCAAAAATAAACATTAAAAAAATTTTTTTTAATTAGAAAACTTAGAGAAGTTAACAGCAATTTGTGGCCCCTATTTTTAGCTGGTTCATTTTGCTATTTTTACATTCAATGTTTAAATTTGTGCACAAGCATACCAATTTCTCTAGAGAGCTTTCCTGCTTGCATCTCAGACTTTCCTTCTTCCTGAAATGCATCCTTTTAAAATTCTCTTAGTAGGGTTTGTTGGTTATAAAATGTGCTTGTTTATCTGAAAACATATTTACCCCACTTTCATTTTGAAATGGTTTTTCTGGGTAGACTGTTATAAGTTGAAACATCTTCTGTTGGTATTTTGAAGATAAGCTTTCATGGTCTTCTGGTGCCTCTTGTTGCTGTTGAGAAATTGTCTGTTAATGTATTTGTTGCCCCCTTGAAGGTGATCTTTTCCTGGCTTGCTACCAATATATCTATTTGTTTGGGAGGTAATGCAATTTCCCTTAAATGTGTCTAAATGCAATTTCTTATATTTATCCTGCTTGTAATTCAGTGGGCCTCCTGAATCTGAAAAGGAATGTTTTCCTGAATTCTGGATTTATATATATATTTTAAATATTTCCTCTCCTATATTATTCAGCCATAGAAAAGAATGAGATTTAGCTATCTGCAACATGGATGGACCTAGGGTACATGCTAAGTGAAATAAGACTGAGAAATACAAATGTTTTATGATTGTACTCATATATGGAATCTAAAAAACAAATGAACAAAAAACAGATTCATAAATACAATAGAAACAGATTCATAAATACAGAGAACAAACTGGTGGCTGCCAGAGAGAAGGGGGTTGGGAAGATGGGCAAAATGGGTGAAGAAGGGGAGGGGGAGGTACAGGCTTCCAGTTATGGAATGAATAAATCATGGGGATGAAAGGAACAGCATACCCAATATACTCAACAGTATTGTAATAGTGTTAGTATGGACAGATGGTAGCTACACTTATGACCAGCATAGGATATAGAGTTGTGATAACACTATGCTGAAACTAATGTAACATTGTATGTCCACTCTACTTCGGTTTAAAGATATTTTTCCTTTCCCTATTTTCTGTATTCTCTTTCTCACTCTATCTTCATATCTCTTTCTTATTTTCCATCTGTTAAAATTCTGACACATTCTGGGTAATATCTTCATATTTATCTTTCAATTCCTTAACTCTCTCTTCTACTATGCCTAATCCACCATTTAACCTATTGCCTCGTAAAGTGCAATGATTATATTTTTTTTCCTAGAAACTGTATTTGGTTCCATTTAAAATCTGCCTGCTCACATACTAATGGCCCATTTTTTCTCATGCTTTCAATTCTATCTTTTACTTAAACACTTCACATTTATTTTTTGTTCTGCATCTCGTAATGCTAACATCTGAAGTCCTTTACAAGTCTAAATCTGTTGTTTGTTGTTTCTTAATCCTTGTGCATTTAATTTTTTACAGTGAACTCATACTGGGCTGAGTTTGTTTTCAGGAAATTCTAAGGGGTTTGTATTAAAGAATGCTTTCCGGGAAAAAAAATTTGATTATTTTTGCCAGGTGTCAAGGGGACTACCAACCTGAGATCATTTTGATTTTTTGGCCCTGGCCATGAGGAATGTATAAATTTCAACTCCAACCCATGTGATAATAGGTTATACGTTCTATTATTTGAATTGTTTTCCTCTTGAAGCTATGACAATGATAAACAGGCTTTAAAAATTTTTTTTTAAGATTTATATATTTTTGAGAGACAGAGAGAGACAGAGCCCTAGTGGTGGACGGGCAGAGAGAAAGGGAGACACAGAATCGAAAGCAGGCTCCAGGCTCTTGGCTGCCAGCACAGAGACTGATGCGGGGCTCAAACCCTGACTGGAGCCGAAGTCAGATGGTTAACTGACTGAGCCACCCAGGTGTCCCCCAAAGGCTCTTTTTTATCTGCCTTTGTTACTGTGGGGGATCTTCCTCAGGACATCCATTCACTGAGACTGTAGCCACTTCACATGTCTTAGTTTTATTTGGTGTGTATTGGGGTGTGTCTCAGAATTCCCTCAACTCATTTGGGCTGTGGAACCTATATTTTTGGACCCCTGAATGTTAAATAATAAGCAGGATACTAGGTTCCCCAATCTGGTATGAAACCCTAAAGTATCCACAATTCCTCATTTAATTACCTCTCTGATTTCAGGTTGGCACTTTATTTTTTGTTGAGGAATGGTGGGAATCCCATGGTTGGGGGATGGTGGGAAAGTAAGGGTTTTTCATACTCTCTTGCAGCTACACAGTACATTTTAAAATGTTTCTTCCCAAAACCATAAACTATCTAGCAATAAATCTAACCAAAGAGGTGAAAAATTTATACACTGAAAACTATAGAAAGCATATGAACGAAATTGAAGAAGACACAAAAAAATGGAAAAACATTTCATGCTCCTGGACAGGAAGAACACATATTGTTAAAATGTCAATACTAGCCAAAACAATCCACATATTCAATGCAATCCCTATCAAAATAATACCAGCATTCTTCATAGAGTTAGAACAACAATCCTAAAATTTGTACAGAACCAGAAAAGACCCCTAATAGCCAAAACAATCTTGAAAAAGAAATCCAAAGCAGGAGGCATCACAATCATGGACTTTAAGTATTATAAAGCTGTAATCATCAAGATAGTATGGAACTGGCGCAAGAATAGACACTCAGAGCAATGGAACAGAATAGAGAACCCAGAAATTGACCCACAAACATATAGCCAACTAATCTTTGATGAAGTAGGAAAGAATATCCAATGGAATAAAGACAGTCTCTTCAGTAAGTGGTGCGGGGAAAAGTGGGCAGCAACATGCAGAAAAATGAAACTGGACCACTTTTTTACACCATACACAAAGACAAACTCAAAATGGATGAGAGACCTAAATGTAAGACAGGAACCGATGAAAATCCTACAGGCGAAAGCAGGCAAGAATCTCTTTGACCTTGGCCTCAGCAACTTCTTACTCAACACATCTCTGGAGGAAAGGGAAACAAAAGCAAAATTGAACTATTGGGACCTCATCAAAACAAAAAGCTTCTGCACAGGGAAGGAAACAATCAGAAAAACTAAAAGGCAACCTATGGAATGGGGGAAGATATTTGCAAATGACATATCATCTAAAGGGTTAGTATCCAAAATCTATAAAGAACTTATCAAACCCAACACCCAAAAAACAAACAATCCAGTGAAGAAATGGGCTAAAGACATGAATAGATACTTCTCCAAAGAAGACATCCAGATGGCCAACAGACACATGAAATGATGCTCAGTGTCACTCATCGGGGAAATACAAATCAAAATCACAATAAGATACCACCTCATACCTATCAAAATGGCTAACATGAACAACTCAGACAACAACAGGTGCTGGTGAGGATGCGGAGAGAGAGGATCTCTTTTGCATTGCTGGTGGGAATGCAAACTGGTGCAGCCACTCTGGAAAACAGTATGGAAGTTCCTCAAAAAATTAAAAATAGAACTACCCTACGACCCAGCGATTGCACTACTAGGTATTTATCCAAGGAATACAGGTGTGCTGTTTTGAAGGGGCACATGCACCCCAATGTTTATAGCAACACTATCGACAACAGCCAAAGTATGGAAAGAGCTCAACTGTCCATTGATGGATGAGTGGATAAAGAAGATGTGGTTTATATATACAATGGAGTATTACTCGGAAATCAAAAAGAACGAAATCTTGCCATTTGCAACTATGTGGATGGAACTAGAGGGTATTATGCTGAGTGAAATTAGTCAGTCAGAGAAAGACAGATACCATATGACTTCACTCATACGAAGAATTTAAGATACCAAACAGATGAACATAAGGGAAGGGAAGCAACAATAATATAAAAACAGGGAGGGGGACAAAACATAAGAGACTCTTAAATATGGAGAACAAACAGAGGGTTACTGGAGGGGTTGTGGGAGGGGGGAAGGGCTAAATGGGTAAAGGGCATTAAGGAATGTACTCCTGAAATCATTGTTGCACTGTACGCTAACTAACTTGGATGTAAATTTTAAAAAATAATAAATTAAATTAAAAAATTAAATGTTTATTGTACTTTATCCAGTATCTAAGTGCTGAGATGTAAGAGAGCCTTTTGAAAAATATCTGGATTGATATGCTGCCAGTGGATAAGTCATAAATAGTTTAATTTTCAAGCCCTTTTTTTTGTTAAAAAAGAAGTCAGAGTTCTTACCAAGTGCAAAATTCTTACTCTTAGAACTATGTAAATTGTAAAGATAATAACAATAATGGTAGGTAAAATTTATTGTATATGTATTTGCACTGTGTGCATGTTGTCTCATTTCTCTAAGAATGAGGTAATATCACATACAAGCTACAGGTAAAAGATGTGAGACTTAAATAACTTAGAGACTTTTCCAAAAGCACAAAGCATATGGAAGGGATAGGTTTGTCTGATAATAAATTTTGTGTGTTTCCCCCCCACCAAACCCACTAAGCTGGACTGCTTCTCTATTCAGGCTCTGCAATCATTGAAGATAAAACCATTTGAAAAACGTTATCAGTTATATTTTGTTTAAGGTGGCAAACGGATCAGAGATCAACTTTGAAGTACAGTATCTTCATCTCTTAACAACGTATAAAAACTTTGGTCAAACTCTGACAATCTCTTCAAAACTTATCATGGATCAAAGAAATAAACAAAAATGGGAAACATTAAAACAGCCAAGTTAAAAAGAGCTGTTTTCAGCCATCCAAGAATATCAGATAAGTTCTAGAAGCAATATATTTGTTCTGTGCTTTATTCACTGCCTTATCTCAAAAGGAATTTAAGATAGCTGACAAGAATGCACAAAATTCAAGATAGAAATTGGTGAAGGAAGAAGAAACAAGAGGGAAAAACAGATAAAAGAAAAAAAATGTATACCATCGAGCTTGCTATGAGCTGGCAAACCTGGCTTCCTTAAGTCCACTTAAAAAGGGCTACCTGAGTAGTTATGAGTCACCATGTGTAGTAACAAAAATAATAAAAGCAACCCAATTGTTCAGAAGCACAGATATGACTGATCCCTATGACTAGGATGAAAAGTTTCTCACAAAGCACCTCATAAATAGCACATTGTATAATGAAAAGAACAACATCCTGATCATGTAACTGGCATTTTTTGAGAGTGAAAGGGGAACTATTAGACATTATGCTGGGACAACAGGTGTAAACTGAGACTGTCCCCCCCCCACCCCGATCAAAATGTACACTTACCCTACTTACGGTAATCACAACTACATGTTTTATGAAGGTATTTTACTATTGCACTCCTCAATACAAGCCGACGATTGCACCCAAAGGAACAATCCAGTAAAAGCAGCTGTATTTGAGGTTAACACAACATGACTGGTTTTAACTTTCAGCTGATCTAGTTAAATGGTAGGTAGATTTTAGAGCACAGTGGAGCAGGAGTAACAAACGTGAATGGGTTTGGTGGTGAGGGAATTAACAGAAGACTGTCGAGTAGCCCGGGTAGGATAATAGGAAATGGTTAGTGAGTAAAACATTTTATTTATTCACTTAAACATTTTATTTTATTAATTTTTTTATTTTTTAAGTTTATTTATATTTTTTTGAGAGAGAGAGGAAGAGCGTGCACAGCTGGGGGAGAGGGGGAGAGAGAGAGAGAGAGAGAGAGAGAGAGAGAGAATTCCAAGCAGGCACATGCACGGAGCCTGATGCAGGACTCAAACCTACAAACTGTGAGATTATGACCTGAGCTGAAATCAAGAGTCAGTCACTTAACCAACAGAGCCACCCAGGTGCCCTGTGAATAAAACATTTTAAAACAATATTTTGAGGGGTGCCTGGGTGGCTCAGTCAGTTAAGCGTCCGACTTCGGCTCAGGTCATGATCTCATAGTTTGTGGGTTTGAGCCCCGTGTCGGGCTCTGTGCTGACAGCCAGCTCAGAACCTGGAGCCTGTCTTCAGATTCTGTATCTCTCTCTCTCTGACCCTCTCCTGCTCACGCTGTCTCTCTCTGACTCTCAAAAATAAATAAAAAACATTAAAAAAGATTTTAAAAAACAATATTTTGAAAAACACAATCTATAGTTGAACCTAGTTTCCAACAGAGTGACTGACAGTTGGAAATAATGACTTATCCATAACGTATGATGATTTCAGGTCTATGCCATCTGCATTCAATATTCAATAGACATTTTTAAACATTAACTAACTAGGCCTTCACTTTTCAACTAATTCTTGCTTGTGTCTGTCACTATGTTGAAAATATATTTAGAAGGGTTTC
Organism: Crocuta crocuta; assembly: GCF_008692635.1. Classification (NCBI taxonomy): domain Eukaryota; kingdom Metazoa; phylum Chordata; class Mammalia; order Carnivora; family Hyaenidae; genus Crocuta; species Crocuta crocuta. The sequence continues at coordinate 6,627,574 of NW_027528345.1, forward strand.
CAATTAAAGTTGAACAAAAACTTCTGGGGTGCCTGGGTTGCTCAGTCGGGTGAGCATCCAACTCTTGGTTTTGGCCCAGGTCATGGTCTCACAGTCCATGAGTTCGAGCCCCACATTGAGCTCTGCACTGACAGCGTGGGGCCTGCTTGGGATTTCTCTCTCTCTCTCTCTCTCTCTGCCCCTCCCCAGCTTGCTGACTCTCTCTCAATAAATAAATAAACAAACATTAAATTTCTTTAAAAAATTTGAACAAAAAATTCTGAATTAATTTTTGACTTTTATAAGTAGCTCATTCTTTTGAATAGTAATCATTACTGACTCAGAATTTCCTCTGACTGTGGCTTCTGAAGAAATGCTTTTTCTTGGTCTTTCAATTTGAAGGACCTGTTAAAAAATAGCCCATCCAATCCAAAGCTGTGTTAGTAAAAGTGTAAGATTCTAAACCAGAGAACTAACAGTTAAAGGGGGGATAGTGTATTCCCTGCCACTGTGCCAGTCCGATCCCATCTAGCGCAGTTCACTGTGGGGGGCTTCATTACTAAAGGGACACAGACACTGACAAAGCATGAGGCCCCAAATGACAATGCTTCCATTTTCCACTATTCCTAGGGTTTTTCTCCTTTCAATGGACATATTCAAGTTCCTGTACCTCAGTCCCACCCCTACACCCTTTATCAACTTTCAGAAGATGACTTGGCCTCAGAGACATCATTAAACAATTCAAGTCTGTTCCCCACTTTAGATGTACCTGTGTTCACACAGCTCTGGTTAGTGGAAGAGGTATCCTTTCTCCTGTTCAAGACACGGTAATCCACAGGATGTCACCTCTTCTGCCTTCTTTAGCAATTCTTTATTATTTAGTGACTCTCTATTCTGCATCTTCAACTCTCCCTTTCTCCAGGCTCTTTCCTGTGGACACAGAAAGGAGGTCAAGTCTCCATGATCTTTAAATAAGCCAAACTTGCTCTTTGTCCTCTGACTTCTATACTATCTCTCCTCTGCTCATCACACCTTTTGAAAAGGGGGCCTGCAGGCACTGTCTTCTTCACTCACTTCCTATCCACTCCCATAATCTCTAGCAATCTACATTCTGGTTCCTTTACTACTCTGAAATAGCTCTTGCCCAATGACTTCCTAATTGCTTAAGCCAAAGAACAATTTTCTCTTATCCTCACAGCATTGGTGACTGTTAACTTCTTTTAAGCTCTCCTTAGTTTCTGGGATAATGCTTTCTTGATTTTTTTTTTTCCTTTTCTGAGCTATTTGATCTCCCCTTAATGCTGGCCTTCCTCTATGTAGGATATACATATTGGCTTCAACTTTTCAACTCTTGAGAAATCCCACATCTGCAGCCCTAGACCAGTTCTAAACTCCTGATCTGAATATTCAATGCCTAGTCTTCCTCAGACTCAACGTCTGCAATTGACCTTATCTACATCATCACCTTTCACTCACTCAAAGTGGTCATTTAGGAATTATCTTTGACACCTCCTCTTCCTTTCCTCCTACATTTACATTTAGATGGTTAAGTCCTACTTTTCTCTTCAATCAGTTTTCTACTCTCCTACATCACTGCCCTAATTTAGAAAGTTTAATTGTGTACCATGCTTCTAAAAGTTCCCCATTATTTTCACAACACATTTTTAATTACTTAGCAGGGCATCCAAAGCCATTCATACTGTAGCTTTTCTGAAAGTAGCGTCTGAACTGAAGTACCTGGAATGCACCATTCTCTTTCACATCTTTCCCTGTGCCCTTCCTACCCCCACTCTTTAGTTCTGCTGTACTGAGTTCAGAGGTCTCCTCCTATGTTTGCCTGGCTTCTCCAGCCAAGATTAGGTGTTCTCCGGGATATTCCTATAGCATTTTGGGTTTACTTCTGTCAGAGCATTCATATTAGACCCTGCAACTGCTAATTTACTTATTGAGATCCCTCATTAAACATACCAATAATAGCTAACATTTGTTGAAAGCTGCTTGTTGAAACCTGTATTAGGGCATTGTAGGCATCATTCATTTAACCCTCACAACAATCCTAAAAAGTAGTTACTAATACTACCTTTGATTCCCAGGGGAGGAAACTGAGCTTAGAGGTTAAACAAATTCCTCAGTCACATATACTAACCTTTTTGAGAGCAAGGATCTACGTCTATGAAGAGAACTTGTTGCAATATGGTACATGGTAGTTCTCCAATAAATGTTTATGGATTGAATAAATGAAGAGCTCAGAGGACAAAATTGGAACCAGCAAACAGATAATAAATAGAGGCAGATTTTAGTTTAGTCTAAAAAATGTTTTTGTATTACTTAAAACTGCCCATTGCAATGGATCACTCAAAAGACAGCCACATGTGGCACTTATCACACTGAAGAGTATTTATACATTTTCATTTTTTCTGCCTTGTGATCAGAGGCTGTAGCATACTTTGCTTTCATTCTTCAGACTCTAGCCAAGAGCTAGAGATGCTCAGCTGGTGTTTGTTGAGTGGATTGGACTGAATTTAAAGGCCCTGAACACTAAAAAGTGGGTATTTGCCCTTAATGCCATTCACTGGAAGTTTAACTCCCACTGTTCTTTATTTCTGTCCATTATCCTGCCTTTCTTTCTAAACAACTTTGAGAATAAGGACAAGGTAGGGAAAGAGTTTAGAAATTTTGTTTGTTGTTTGTAAAATTCCACCAGACTGTAAGCCCAGTGGGGGCAGTAAATGTATCTTTTATCACATTCATATCCTTAGCCTTGCACATACTAGGTGTTGAATAAATATTTGTTGGATGAAACATGTGCACGCACGTACACACACACACACACACACACACACAGATGCACACCAATAGGGTGCTCTTTACTTCTGGAACAGCCCCGTGGACCCATAGGCCATATAAGGAATTCCTGCTTTAGGTGGGAGATTTGAACCATATGAGTGTTTTTCCATGGAAAACTAGTTAAATTATATACTTTGGATCCCCAACAAAGAGAAAAGGAAAAAGGAAGAGGAGAAATGCACTAAATCACAACTGTCATTCCCAAATCTGAAGCAAGACTCAGAGTAGTAAAAATCCTCCTCAAAGACCACAGACAGGAGGTAAAGAAACAGTGGGCTGTATGACCTCTGAGGTCCCTATCAAATTTAAGATTATGTCATTTTCATTTATTGATCCTAAATATTGAAATGAGAGGCTATGTTTCATTCAACACACTGATGGTTAGACCTAGAATTCATATACACTATCCTAGGTACTGAGGTTACAGTTGTAAAAAGACAGAAATTCTTAACCTCACTGAATCTACATTCTAATGCAATATGGGAGTAGGAGACAAAAGCTAACAAGGTATTTTATTTATTTATTTATTTATTTATTTTTAAAGACAGAACACGAGTGGGGGAGTGGCAGAGAGAGAGAAGGAGACACAGTATTCAAAGCAGGCTCCAGGTTCTGAGCTGTCAGCACAGAGCCCGGATGTGGGGCCTGAACTCACGAGCTGTGAGATTGCTACCTGAGCCGAAGTCGGACGCTCAACCTACTGAGCCACCCAGGAGCCCCGGTATTTTAAACAGTGTTGTCCACAAAAAGGTAGCAACAAGCCAAGAAATGGCAAAATTAATGAGACAGCATTATAGTGGTTGTATCTTGAAGTGCTAGGCTCTTTGGTCATTGGTACAAACAATGAGCCTTGGAGCAATTTTTGACAATAATTCCTTAACCCTTTAAAGACCCATTCCTTTCTCAATGTCCTATTGTCTAAATTCCCTATATATGTTGTTAACAACTGCTACCATTTCCTCACTGGCTTCCAGCTTTCTTCTCCTCTGTATACATAAAAATCTACTACCTACAATTTTCTCTTAGGTATCATATCAATGACTTTTTCTTCTTATAAAAACTTCAAGAAATCTGTGAAGATACATATGTCAGTTTTATCACCTATTTAATTTTTCTCTCCTGCCTTTACCTCTCTTGTCTATTGGAAAATTCTTCTGTTTCTTAGTCTTTCCCTCTCCATTCCTTCAATAAACCAAAATAATCTCTCTCCATGTTTACCAAGTATTCTTCATCTCATTTAAAATAATCTGATTTCCCTTTTCTTCCATAAAACTTTTCCTAACCTAGTATAATATTAAACACTACATACTAGTACCTTTATAGTTATGGATAAGATTTTAAATTTAGGTCACAGAATAGCAAAATATGTAGGAAAGGGTTATAACTGAATTTTGCATGTTGGTTTACCAGTACTTATTTTTCAAATAAATTGAAAAACTGGTTTACCAATATTTATTTTTCTCTTTAACTTTGGTAAGGCCTTGGGAATCTGACTATGAGCTATGTTGCATGTTTTTAACACAGGAAGAACACAAAGATCCTAATTAACATTAGATGTCTTGAAAAGGCTTCAGACCCAAATGATGGAGATAATTTGCCTGCCATTGTGGAGTCAATACATGGGAATCCCATACAAACACCCATGTTTTTATTTTCTCTAAAGCAACTCTGAAGAGCAATATATATGTATATGTATATACATATATCTATACCTATACATATCTATCTATCTATCTATATATATAGATAGACAGATACATTTTAGAGAGAGAGAGAAAGTATGCACAAGTGGGGTAGAGGGGCAGAGGGAGAGAGAATCTCAGGCAGGCTCCTTGCTCAGGGAAGAGCCTGATATGGGGCTCCATTCCATGACCCTGGGATCATGACCTGAGCCGAAATTAAGAGTCAGATGCTCAACCGACTAAGACACCTAGGCATCCTAGTGAAGAGCAATCTTTGCTTTTAAGCATATAGTTCTTAAAGGCTTATCATTCCTAAGAAAAGAGAATATTTTTAAAGTCAAATGAGGTGGAATGTTCTTTATGAACACCTTTGTCTTTCAACCTAAACCACTTCCTTCCAGGATATACTTTAAGCAGTTATCACTTCAAACTTACACAGTACCTTGTAGCTAGGGTTCTCAGAGAATTTAATCTACTATATTGAGTAGAAAATCTTTGCCATATTTAAAAGAGAAATAAGGTTAGAATTCCGAAATTGCTCACTCAATATTTCAAAATGAACGAATACTAGAGTTAGTAAGATCCAGAACTCTTATTTTACTTTTGGATAATTCTTAAATATTTACTATTAAAATTATTATAAATTATAATAATTACAAAAGAAAACATTTACGCTGTAGGATTTGATCATACTGAAAGAAATAAATCAGCTCACTTTACACAGGGAGCATATGAAGAATATCCAAATGTTTTGCAACATTTCCTTTCCTTTTAATCATAATAAGTGACCATGCTGGAAAAATAATTATCTTATCGAGCTGGATCTCAGGGAACATTAATCTCATTTCAAGTAAAGCCATTTTAACTTTTCAGAGCTGATTCAATCATCTATGAGTGGAAGAAACGTCATACATGAAATGTGTCTGGCACAAGTAGGTACTATGTGCACATGGTTAGATGTGGATCTAGAGTCTATTCTTTATGAGAAGTCACAAGATCCAGGATTTCCTCTGCTCAGGTATCCTGATGCCATACTTGAATCACGGGGTTTCACACATTGCTCATGTCAGACCCAATTCTAAAACAAGAATATGTTTTTAGTTACAGTGCTTTTATTGTGATGACTGTTGGTTGCAGTTAGCTTCTGCAATTCTACCTAGCTCTGAAGTTCATTAAAAAAAAAAAAATAGCTGTTAAGACAAACATTTCAACTTAAAACTATGCCTTAAGCTTACATAAATTCAAAAATAGTTGAGGTATGTTATAATACTTTTCTATATTATATTTAAAATTCTTTTCCTGTGCTGTTCAGGTCTTCCAGGTAATGAGATAAAAAACAGAACGATCTCTTATACACCTTTAATGGCACTTGTTATTTGATATTAGTTATCTTTGTACATGTTTTACTTTTATGAGTGTAATATAAAATTCTTGAAGGTAGTATGCAATGGACACTTAGTATTAATTGAATGAATAAATGGACAAACCTTCAGTGAGACTAAAGGAGAGGACAGATAAAGCAGCAGATTTGCGTTCCTGTGTGCATCAGAAGGTATACATTTGTAAAAAGTAATCCAGCTATGCTTATGTGATGACTGGGTACACTGAAAAATTCACTAATGATAAAAAAAAAAAAAAAGCAAAACAGCATACAACGGAGGTCACACATACACAGTGCACATACTTAAAGAAGCAAATGCAAAGAAAAGTGCTAACAGAAACACTAAAGTGACAACAGGGGTTACTGCTAGGGAAGAGGTTAGGATGCTGAGGGCAAAGGGGGACTTAAACAGCCAATAGTATTTTAAGTTTTTACAAGAGAAATTGATCTATATTAAGCAATTCAAAGTTAATTAGAGAAAAAGGAAAGGGAAGAAAATATAAGACACTGACAAAGAATCTAGAGACTTTCTAGGCCTAACTTGGCCTAATAAATATGTAACTGCTCTTGATCTCCATTTTCTCATTTATAAAATGTGCAGGTGAGATCAGCTGGTCTCTTAGCTCTATATTTTATGATAAACTGTGAACTATCAATCATTATAAATTATTGCCTGAAACCACCAGATCAAAGAGATATTAAAATCTAAGTACCAGACAGGTTGTTTAGCATTAAGAATATAAAAACTAGAAAGCTTCATTTTACTTTGGTACCAAAGCATGGTGTATATCTGCAAAAAGGACCAACAGGCAATTTCAGGTGTTATACTCTTGAGAGGCAACAGAGAGCTGGAATAAGTGGATAAAAGGGATATTAGGAGAAGCCAGAGGAAAAATGAGCCTCTGACTGTAGGAAAATAAAATGTTAGTGCAGTAGTACATAACATTCTGAAGTATTCCTTTTGATGCAAGAGACATTGTGAAGATACCTAAAATGTTTTGTTTTTAACCAAGTATACCAAGTAATATGTACAAAAGACCATCCTACTCATTGTCACTTCTTCAAGTTGTACTTCATCATCTAAATGACAGATAATAAGAAGGATGAGATGATCAAAGATAAGGAATATGAGGGCCATGGATACCTGTTGCATAGTTTTTTTTTTTATGTGTGTTTTTAAGCAGCCATTTCAAAGAGGCATGACCCCATGTCAAAACACACAAAAAAAAAAAAAAAAAGTCCTGCTTTATGAAAGAATAGTGATGAGGTAGTGGACACAGTAGTGTGGAGGCAATAGATTTGTAGTGTGTGTGTGTGTGCGTGTGTGCGTGTGTGTGTGTGTGTGAGAGAGAGAGAGTGAGAGAGAGAGAGAGAGAGAGAGAGGAGACAAAGAGTTTACGAAGAAGGGGAGTATGAAAGCAGCATAACTAGAACTGACCCATGCAGACTATGGATGAGTCCTAGAAATTATTCTAGTCCTCACAATTGCACTTCTCCATGATTTCTCAAGTCTATCCTCAAGCCTTCATTTCCAGTCTCCTGCTATATTGTGATGGTTAGTAGATTATGACTAGTCATTCTTTACAACTAGTCACCTCCTGTTAAAACTAAGTCAAGACAACCATTTTTACCAGTTGTGCACAAATAATGATTGTAAATGTCAAACATGGGTTTAAAAAGTAAAATCTGTATCTCTCTAATTATCTATAATAATATAATTTCCTTTCTTGTATTCCTATATGCTTGAATGGGATGAAAATGACTGCAGAAAAAAGGTAGAATCTAGGAATTTACATATCTTTGCATATACATACATCTATCATTTATGTGGCAAAAGAAAAATGGCTGAGAATAATAGCTTTAAGAAAAAAAAAATTGAAATTCCCTAACATCATAGATGCTTCTCCCAGACTGGCCTCAGCAAGCCAAAAACGGGCATATTCCCAAAATGTGCCATATATTTTCATGCCTCTGAGCCTCTGAATACCCTAGCCTACCCTTCTCCACCACTATGAACATACTTCTGAGATACACTTAAATACCCCTTATTCTATAAAGCTCCCTGACTTCTCCAGGCAAGGCCTACACCTCCATCATACTCCTTGATCTATTGTAGTCAAATTATTTCTATGTCCTCTCCTTCCTCCCATCACTCACAAACCCTAAAACTTTAAGGCAGACCCTGCACCTTCTTTAAACAGCTTCCTGTCTTAGCTTGTTGCCTGGCTGATAGCCTTCCATAAATAGTAGCTTGAATGGATAGAAGAAAACAGTAATGAAACATGTTTCTAAGGGGTGTTAGGGAGCTCTCCTGTTATTTACACGATAAGACAGATTCATTTAAGCTAGTCCATGAAAAGCTCTTATTTTAAAAGGCAATCAAGGCAAGACATCTTGTAATTTTCATTAGAAACAGTTTTCTTTATTAAATAGCCCTTGTTAAAAGTTCTTCCTTACACAGAAAATTCTTACAAGATTCTGCAAAAACAGATACCTAAATCATCAAAATATGACTTTCACACTACCTGATAAGGGCCCTTTAAAAATCATAATCCAATGAAGAAAACCTAGGTTTTGCCTGACATTCCAAATGTGTCTATTTGAAACTGATTTAATGACTAGATAGTTTGCATTTTTTCTCATTTTCTTTCTTAATGTAAAGAATTTGTGCATGTTTTTCCTTTTCTTATTTGCTCCTGACACTAGATTATGGCTAATGTCTTTAATATCAATGAGACCTCCAACTGAAATCTTCAAAACTCTTCGAGCACCTTAAAGGCCCCTAAATCTCCAAAGAACACCCCAATTTTCCTTTTTTCTAGTAGAAAAGGTGGCAAAGTTCCCTAGACTCCCTATATATATGCATCATACTTTGTAACTGAGATGCTCCCAAATGTCCTCCCTTCAGAGTGAGGGCCTATTACAAGTAGCATAGCAATGAAGTTCCTTCATTTTTGAGTAGGTGTACTTAGTAGCCTTTAGCATATCCAAAAAATCCTCAAGACCTCCAAGGAACCTCTGGTTGGTGACGCAGCAAATCTATGGGAAAATACTGGGAGATCTTTAATGAGGCAACAAGAATGGATCAGGGGATTCCATGAATTCTGGGAAATTATTTAGACTCCAGAAAGGAATGGGAACATGAATTGATCAATTGTCTTCTCGGGAGGTAGGAGCAAGAGTAAAGGATATGAGAAAAGTTTCAGGTTCCCAGAAGAGTAAATGTTAGGGTGAAATGAAATATAGGTGTCAGTAAATTTTCTGATTTCTATACCTAGCAATTTTCTAGTGCTTCACGGTTTATGAACAGATCTATTATGTGGTTAGGTCTATATCTCTTCAACAGAGATAAAAATAACTGGTCCCCATCCTAAATATAAAACTATAAAACAGACCATTGAAAAAATATTCTAGTTGTTCCAGGTATGGAGAAGAAAAAAATAACAGACAAGAAAATAAGTAAGTTATTTTATATCATTAACTTTAGCAAATCAGAAGCTTAATTAGGATTGACTTTAAAAATGGATGTTCAAGAGTTATATTAACTTATTCAATAATATGGGATATTATATTGGTTATATGCAGTATGGATTACAAAGAATAGAGCAGTCCTTGCCCTCAAGGAGTTCACACTCAAGCACAGAATCAGTGTCTTTTGTTTTTGACATTTTTGTTCAATTTTTAACAGTGTTTAGACCACTTTTCAGTATTTTTGATAGACTATCAACTGTATCAGAAGGCCAGGGATATTTGGAAAATAGGAAACACCCAGAGGATAGATAACACAAGAGGATCTTAAAGCTCTTGGGAAGTCTTATAGAAAAGAATTTTAACTTTGCTTAACTTCATACTTCCCCAAATTATGTAATTTCCTTTCTTTTTTTTTTTTTTTTTTAAGCTAACACCTATAAGTGGATCATGGCACACTTTGAAAAATGCTGATTTGGGTAGAGTTTAAAAGCGTGTATTCCTATAGATTTCCTAAGGCACTGAAAACATAAATTTTTAACATTTTCACATTTTCAGAAAATATGTGAAAGATAAAACCTCTGTTTACAAATTCTTGGGAATTATAAAAATAGTTTGATGGATGGGTTAAGGGATAGGAAGAAAATAACAAGTAGCTTTCCCAACCAACAGAAAACTATCTGTAACTGTAAACTATGTTTTATAAAGGCTAAAAATATCCATAAAGTTTTAATAATAGGTGGTTTAAATATATAAGCCTTTTACTAACATCTTCCTTATGTGAATATGCTGCTTAAATTCTTTCAAATAAACATTATTGTAATCTGTGATAAATTTGGCTTATGGTCTTACATGTAGAGGCAAGATGCTATACATGGTCCATATTCCATTTCTCAACATTCATTATCTTTCTGCCTTTTTCTGAATTTTAAGTTTGTACCTGCTCTTCTCTCTGGGTGCTAATGGAATGCTAGTATTTAGGAACTTCTAAATGCTGGTTTGAAAAAAATTTAGGAAGTTTAAATGAGGAAAATGTACCCTCTTCCACATGGCTGTGGAGAAATAGATAAAATTCTATTCTATACCATAAAACTGACTTTGCAAATATGATTTTTTTAAAAAAAGTAGTCCTATTTAACACTTGGACTTCAGTGCTGCTACATCCTGTGAAGATAGCATAACTTTAATAGGCTGTTATTCAGATTGGTTGTCTGATTTAGTAATTTGTAGCCTTGTTAATAATACCTAAAATAACATTTTGATTTCTCAAAGTGTTTTTGCAAATTTGAGAACAAAATCTTTGGCACACTCCTTGCAAATAAATGGTCACATACACATCTTTGATTACATATGAGTTCTTATTTAAAGAAAGAGTTTTCACCAACTCATCTTATTTAAATAAATGGTGCTATGACCAAAACAGATACTTTAGTATAATATTGAAGAGGGAAATGATAGCTCAGAAAAAACATAAATTAGTCTCTGCATATGCAGTCTGTTTTCAACACAAAGTAGTAAAAATTCTTCCTTTCTCCATAGTCTTCCTACGTGGCAGAAAGTCGTGTTCTTCCCTGAGATTACACTTTTATTTCTCAAATGTTACAACTGATTGATTCTCCTGAAGCATTTGGGTGGTTTTTAGATAACTGTAACAACAATAAAGTTTCCTCACTTTTGGAGGAACTACAATATCTAGTAGTACTTGCAGTCTCAAGCTGTGGCTATTACAAAATGTTGTTATTCTGACTAAACTAAGGTTGTGGTGACCTCTTGTTCACAGGCATTGCTGCTCTTATCTTTATTAACCACTGGTTTCCTCTGCTAACTTATTCAGATGTTACTGTTTTTCAAGATGAGGCTGCAAACTAAATAAAATCATCCCCCTAAGGAGTCCACTGCACATATTCATGTCAGTATTTTATGTGTTGTCCACGAGAATATGTTCTAGCGATTCTGTGTACCTTTGAAGGATAGATAGAAACCTATTTGTCTGCAAGAGCTGACATAACAAATGTTGGCAAGTCTTTATAGCTAAAGCCCAGCCATATAATTTTGCCTAGTGATAATCAGGAAATATACTTTTTCAGATAGATTATAATAAGAAGTTTATAGGGGTGCCTGGGTGGCTTAGTCGGTTAAGTGTCCGACTTTCGCTTAGGTCATGATCTCGCGGTTCGTGGGTTCGAGCCCCGTGTCGGGCTCTGTGCTGACTGCCAGCTCAGAGCCTGGAGCCTGTTTCAGTCTGTGACTCCCTCTCTCTCGGACCCTCCCCTGCTCACGCTGTCTCTCTCTCTCTCCTAGAAATAAATAAAACATTAAAAAAAAAAAAGAAGTTTATAAAGTCCTACTAACTATTCAAAACCGTTGTACCTGCATCGAGAAACACTCAGGACAGTATGACATCTAGATGGGATTCTACAGAAAAAACCAAAGTGGCCAGGCATAATGGACATTTTTAAGAAATCTTTGGCAACCAGAATGGATTCTTTTTAAACTCAAAATATTAAGGGCCTATGAGATTTCCAGGTATCCTCCACCTTATCTCCATCTAGGTTCCTTAGTGCAAGATGTAGCTTGACCTTCACCTAAAGCAGCCTTGTTAAGTATTCCTGACTGACTACTTGTCAGATTCAAAGGTCTTCTGTCTTGGATCTAGTTTTATGTTTAGGATGATTATCTCACCCATCAAATGATTTCTTATCATTAACTTTCTGTTTCTTATAACTACAAATGTAGAAGAAAGATTCTTGGACAAGTGGACATGTCCCTCTTGAAGCACCCGACTAGTAGGAGCAGCTTAGAGATAACTCTTGGTAGCGCCAGGTCTATCTAGACAGCTGAGGGACCTTCTGTCCTAACACTGGCCTTCTGGTCAGGAATATTCAATCTCATGTTTCAGACATGTCTAAAAAACCTTCTAGACCAAGAGAATCCAACATGAAGTAACTAAAATCTCCAGAAGCTAGCATCATTTAACTTGGTCTGTCAACAGGAAGGTTTTGCCTCTGACTTCATTTGATGGTTCTTGATTAGACCATAACATGTCCCCTGAAGTATGGCCCGACTTTTGCTTTCATGCTTTGAGGTTTGTCTTGGTCACTTCTGAACTGGGTCCAGAGACTACATAACATTCAGGTAAGATTTATTGTTCTGAAAATCTTTCCATTTATTTATTCATTTTTCTTCTTGGAAAATAAATTCTTGAGACCTGCCAGTCAACACAGAGAAAACAAGACAACCAATCTCTCTCTCATCAAAGAAGACTGGCAAATGACCACCACTAGAAGGACAAGTGCATAACACCATGCAAACACTGGAAGAGTTGCAACTTGCTACACCCCCTTCTTGAAATTTGTGGTTTACTGAGTCTCAATTAGAAGGTGAGGAGTGTCTCTTACCAATGACTGAATAAAACTAACTTTTCTAAAAATAATAAATCTGTACCTAGTGATTGCTTTTATATTTTTGGCTGTGGAAACTGAAGATACAGTAACAATCCATCTTTTAAATACAGGGTTTTTTAAGGAAGGAACTTATGACACCAGTGTCTTTTACTTGGATAATGTGTGCAGTGTTTTGGATATGGAGAAGTGAAAACATCTTTTAATGTTCTGAATATGGCACTGGTTTATCATGATAAAATTTGTGGGAAAATACAGAGGTACCTGCCTTACATTCAGCAGGGTATATCCTTTAATTCTTATACAGCTTATTCTGGGCTACAGAAAAAAATGCTACCTGTTGTGGTAAACATAGCATAATGTGTAAAATTGTCAAATCACTAAGTTGCACACCTGAAACTAATGTAACATTGTGTGGACTACACTAAAATAAAAAAGAAAAAGAAAAAAGTAGCTGTCTCATGAAAACAAATTAAAACTAAATGTGTTGCTGCTCTTTAAACAAATATGCTACCTGACACTTTGACTTTGAGTGAAGCCTCCAGCTTTAAGTTGTGACTTTAAGAAAAAGAGTATGATAATTTCAAAGATACCTATTTCATTTGTCAAGCATACGCACACTCATAGTCATACATATTTGGCCTGGCTTTGTATCTTCCAGTATTTCCCAAGGGGAAACGGTCACAACATCTGTGAAGCACAATGGTTCAGGGAAATAACATTCCAAGTGAGGTTATACACAATCTCAGAAAGATAAATTATTATTAACAGAGCAATCAGCCTGCTTCCCTAAACCTGCTCACTGAGAGGATGGCCATTGTACGAGGTCCTACAAAATCACCTGGCTCAGATTTCACCTTCACCAGCAAAGAAAGGATGTATGTTCACTGGCAAGGAATGATGCCCCTACATTCCTGGTAACTCAAGCTAGGTCAAAAAGAATTTGTCAAGCTGCACCAGACTGAGAGCTAAGACCTGTTTTCATGGGCTGGTAGCCTTTTACAGGGCATTTAGCAGTTAAAACATTTTACAAGGTATAGCAATGAGCCTAAAAATGTTAGTCCGTACGTAGCAGTAATATTTATAAATTTGTTATATAAGTTGTAGCTTTGAAAGACTCATTTCAAATGTTCTTACCTGGTTACTAAACAAGTAGTGCACTTTGGCAAAGAAAGTCTAAGTGATAACGGGATTCCTACAGATTCTAATTTAAGATAAAGCATTGCCTACAAAGCCCCAGACCTCGTATCTGAGCTCGGTTTTCCCAATAAGGCCTTTTAGCTTATTCTACCATAATTCCATTTTTATTTTTGCTTACTTTCTGTCACTTTCACTGATCAATGACTTCTGTTTAAACTTTTATATACTACTCTTTAAATAATAAATGATTCAGATAAATTTATGTTATTATGCATATTTGCTTAGCAACTAACTATGATTCTGGAAATTGGATTTTATTAGCAAGACAGAGGAATGTTTAGTAGAAAAAGCACTGATTTGTGAGCCAGGAGGCATATTGTAAAATGTTTACCTTTTAAGAATGAGCTCAATGTGTAACATAAATCAAGTGCATCAGCCTAATTACTGGAGTCTGAGAAAAGCACATGTTTTCTCTCAATTATGCCCTTTCCCTTTGGTTCAGTAGGGAATGGGCCAAAATCTTAATATTAACATACACGGAAAACAAGAAGGGTACCAACCTTCCCCCACCCTAAGACAATGCATGGAATTATTAATTTTAAATACCAGCAATTATGCATATAAGGATCTATATACTAAAAAGGGCACAGAAATAATTAATGTATTTCTAATACCCACTGAACAATTTAGAAAACATACAGTTTAGGATTGAAGTGATTTAGCATTTTTAAAAACAGTTATGATGAACTGCAGTCTGACTAGTATCCTTGAAGTTCCAATTATCATACACCAGGCCCACAGATAAGCTACAAGACCCTGCTGCGAGACAAAGTAGCTCTGTTGATAGATCTCTACAAAAGCGAGATCTGGGCCAACTTCTAGGCACATTCCTCAGAAAAGGCAGCAAAGAGGAGCAGTGCAAGTAAGTGTGCACGGAGAACAGGAAGGCTGCAGTGTGACCTGGCCCCACCATTATTAGTAACATTCTGATGGATGTCACCCAGGAACACAAAACACACACTACTATGCCCGCAATTATAATAAGTGCATATATATATATCCCTAGGCATTCCCAGTAAGTAAAAGAACTATTTTGGGGGCCCATTTTGAATTAATCTAATTTCTTATCCATACATTTTCAGTAGAGGACAAATTGAAAAATGGTTAAATGCATTTAATTAAACTTTCTTTAAAAACCTGTCGTCCTTTGGAAACAGATTTTTGTTTGCTGTAATTCTCATAATCTGATGAACTACAAGGTATTCCGTAACTAAAGTTTCAAAATATCTTGCCCTCGAGGCCCACACACAAAATACAAAGCAGCGCCTGAAGTAATGCTTTAAACTTCCTATTTGTCTTTAGCAAATAGAACTTTAACTTTTGGATATCACAGGGCCCTTTAAGATGCTCATGCCTGCTGAGACCCTCGCCCTAGAAGAATGAACAAACACAGCATTTCACAGGGATAGTGGATTCTTTGAACACCATATATAGACCACAAGTTAACTTTCTTATCCAGTTTAGAAATATACTAAGAGTAATGTTCCAGAAGTCTCTTTAGAAACTGACTTTGAGAAAAAGGATAAGGTGGGAAGGAGAATATCTGCGGTGGGCACAAACCCACCAGGGTGTTGTAGTCTGACATCGTTATTATTTTTGGTGGCCCCAACTTTAATGGAGCAGATAAAACAACTGATGTTAGCAAATGGCAATGTCAAGGATGGATTCAATTCAGTGGGAAGAAAGCAAATTCCTGCATACCCCAAAGGGAAGGAAGCTTCTTTTCAGTTTCAAGAAGAGGAGGAGGACCATTGTTTAACCCCTGATTAAACTTGAGGAAATCTATCTTTAAATGCGGTTAAAATGACTAGACATTAGAACAGGACCTACACTTGCACTTATTTAGGCTACCAATAATGACTAACGGCTGTTTAATATTAGTATTATTAGTAACAGGTTATATTATTAACAGTTTGGTTATAAGATATAGTACGACACTCTTAAATTTTTCATTTTTGTGTAAAATACCTGCAAGCATTATAGTTACCTGTAAAATATTAAGTCAGGTGTTTTATACCCCCAAAGAACATAAAGTATTTCTCATGTACAGTATCACGCAAAGATTATTCTAGAATGTTTTTAATTGAGTTCTACATACTACAAATTATGTCAAAGAACCATGGCACCTTTGAAAAATTGTTGCCACTAAACCTTTGGGTAGAATTTCCCTTAATGGATAGTAATAAGCTTCAACAATTTACACTGGCCCTGGCTGACTTTGAACTTTGATATGCAGTTTGTGGTATGTTTACAGAGAAAAAGAAAAACTAAATTATTACTAAGTCAATACTTCTCTGATTCATATAGCTATAGAGGGAAACCTGTATATGTATTTATGAAACCTAATTATCACATAGTTTGCGTTTCGGCTTAATTCCTATTTTATTGTTTCACCAACAAGACTGCCAACTCTTTAAGCTTTACAGCTAGTCAAGAAATAAATTTGCATTAAATACAGAATTAATGTGTCTTTGGAGTTTAATTTTTTTAAATCAATAGCAAAGTGCAATGTCAGAAGAGTCAATGTACCAAAAAATTGAAACAGAAAATCAAATTTCATTAAAACAATTCTTGTTCGTTTGCTCAGTAGTATATTTTTTACACCCCCTTGCTCTTCCCATAATTAAAAAGTTAATTACTGGAATCATATTTTTTGTGGATCTGAGTTTTCAAAGGATGTGATTTAAATGCTATTAATATTTTTACAGCACTTTGAATAACAGTAATCCCACACTGATCCTCACAGTAATGTAATTTTGTACATAATTATATTTAAATGTCTCTATTCTAAACAGAATTTTGAATTTAACTGAATGCTAAACATCCTGCTTAAGTGTTAAAAATTAAGAACTCTATGGTCTGAATATTATGTTATAATCTTCTAAAGCTAGCAGTTAAGAAAAATCTAGTACTGGAGTATAATTTCCTTGAGGGCCAAGTCAATTTCTCTTGCCCTCTCCCTTTCTGCCAAATGTAGGCATTCAATAAGCATTCAGTAAGTATTTATTCGGTGATTTTGTAAGCTGCATCGATAAAAATAATATTTCCTTGGTTTAGTATTTATGCTCTCCTAATTTTCATAACTTTAAAAAAACTATAAACAAACTGTTAAACTAGTAAAAACTGTAATACTTTATAAAGAGCACAGTTAATTTGGGGCCTACTGTTCTTTTTTAGTGATTAAATTAGATGAAATAATTCTCAAACAATGCACAAATGTAGCACCTTAAACCCATAACAATTTAAAAAATTCAAGATTAGGTAACTGACCTAATGAGAACAACTCCCTGTGAAAAGCACATTTGGGGATGCCACTCCAAAGAACACTGTAATTGGCTAAAATATAATTTTTTTAATTAGGTCTTATTAAAAAATCTTTAGTAGCTGAAAATTATTTTTTTTTTAAAAAACAAATTGTATTGGATTTCTGTACAAAGCATAGCCTTTAATATCTATTGAAATTATAATTAAGAAATAACCCAAAACTTTAAGAACAAATCATTCAAAAGACTGTCAACTGCAGATTCAGAACATCTACTTAAAACCTTAATCTGCAGTAGAATAAACTATTTCCTCACTTTTTAAAAGCTTAGGTTACCAGTACTCCTTAAGAGTTGCTGTCTTGAAGAAAGACCTTACCTATGATTTGATATTATAATGAAAGGTTCAAATAAGACAAGTTAGCCCACATAAAGTACAGCAGTAGACACCGGCGAGAGAAGCAAATGCTGAAAGTACTCTCTTATCTTACCAACAGTTCCTTTCCTCTTAAGATCATCTTTATAGAAATAAAACTTTAAGTTCAATAGCTTCTATCAACCAATTCTTTTCAACCAAAGTAACTTAAAATCCAAAAATTTCTCCAGTGAATCGATGTACCAATTCCTCAATTAAGTTAGTGCAGCTGTTGTAATCTTATAACCTGACATGCTTGATTTGAAATTCGGTTTATTTTTTTTAAGGTTTAAATAATATTAAAGCTGATAATAAGGATCAGAGATGCATATAAAATAACAAACCTCTAACTATGATGATCAGGATTTGCAGTTACGATGAAAAAACCACACTTTTTGCATTTTTTCACATCAAAAAGGTTTTGTCAACATTTCTCATCAAAACAGTAAACTATACAAATCGAGTGTCAACAATTTCCACTGTCACTGGTGCTTTTTATAAGGAATAGTTTTTATTAATGCTTGAAAACTATGAACTATATTTTATTTACATCATCAAATTAAGAGAATATTGTAAAACTGTTGGACTTCTCTATCATTTTCTTCCAGGA
This sequence comes from Crocuta crocuta, assembly GCF_008692635.1. Lineage (NCBI taxonomy): Eukaryota > Metazoa > Chordata > Mammalia > Carnivora > Hyaenidae > Crocuta > Crocuta crocuta. Next base: position 6,645,817 of record NW_027528345.1, read on the forward strand.
TCCACCTGCTCTATGCTGCCCACTATAGGAAATGCAATATGGTGGTACAAAGAAACGTAATACTATTCTCTAGGGTTACTGTTAGTGCAATCGCATAAAAAAATACTCTGGGTACTTGGGTGCTAAGATAGGGTATTCCTACAAGAGATACAGACTGATTAGTGGTCACTAAATTTATTAAATATAAAGAACATCAGTAGGAACAGACAGGCTCGGAAACTGTATCTTGGTAATGCACACGCCAGAAGTAGCATTCGGGTGCGGCAGGGGATGGGGCATGGAACTTAGTGATTGAGACGTAGCCTGCAGAAAAATGCAGTTTTACACTAGAGAGTAAATATGAGGGTCAAAATATCAACAGAGACAAAACACTTAAAAAATCAGTCATGCAAATACAAATGATTGCTGCAACTGTAAAAAAAAACCCAACCATTTGAAATAAATTACTCATATAATGCACATATAAGTTTCTTCAATGAATCTCCTCTTCCCTTAAGCCCAAGCATTCCTCTTACAAGCAAATACCCTTAATAGCTTACTTTTGCGTTACATTTTTCTGGTCTTGGAGAAGTTGAATCGTGTAGTAATTTGCGAAACATCAAATTTTATGTTTTTCTTTCTTGGACTACAGTATATCCAAAGTGTTATGAATTTAAATTCTATCAGTTGGATATACTTTAGGAGTCCATTTTGAATAGGACAGGTTCCTTTCAGAAAAATATTTTTTTTCAGAGTCAACTCTTCAGTTACATATTACATCTTAATTTTTTTAAGGTTATTAAAACGTTAGGATCCCACTCCAGGTCTCTGCCCTTCGATACTTGTACTTAAGGGCAAAACACAGTATATATGCATGTATGTATACGCACAAAAACACATTAACAGCAAACAGTGCTTTAGAAGTGGCAACCTCACCTTGACAAATAAAAAATGTCATTCCTCCACTCTGCCCTTCAATATGAAATGAGGCAGATTTGCTCACTGCAGAGTGGGACACTAGAAAAGATGTTCTGACGTCTGACCTGAGACATTATTAACATACAACCCCAGACCCCGACTCGTACGACCTAAATTTCAGTGTACATGCCTTCGTTCCCACTCCTGCCCCACCAGCAGCATCCAGGACCCGGGTCCGGATCGCGACCACCCAGCGGGGCCAGGGGGGCCCGCTCCCCGCAACCCGGCTTCCACGCTCCCCGGCTCCCCGCGGACCGCGAGTTCCCGGAAAGGCGTCCGAGGTTCCCAAAGCCCACGACTCTGACGACGGGTACCGACGGTGCTGTGGACTCCGGCACTTAAAAACTACCGAAAAGTCTCGCTGCACAAGTGGCGCGACTAAGGCCGCCGCTGTCGTTGCGCGTCGCCCTGTCCCCGTCCCCTTGGAGCGGGCCGGGCGGCTCAGCTGCCGGTAGCGCGGAGGAGCAACCAAAGCGACCGAGACGCCGCAGCAAGTCCCCCGAGCAGTCAGCCGCAGCGTTCCCTTCTCCCCTTAGTTACAATTACCCCGGCGGCTTCTGGCGCTTTCTTCGAGAAAATGAAAATAATAATTTTTTAAAAAGCGTGGAGGTCCTAGAAATCGCTGACATTTCCCGTTGAACGAGATTCCCCTCGGCTCCGTCTCTTAAGCAGGATTTCCAAACTCGGATGCACCCTCAGCCGAGGCATTCCATGTTGACAGATCTCTCGCCTCCCACAAAATGGGGCCGAGGAGGCGGACGCTGTCTCCTCTATGGGCGCCGCCATTTTGTGAGGCGGCGGCGGCGCGGCGGCAGCAGCCCGGGGTGTGTGTAATGGTTGAATAGAATGACCCCCTCTAGGGAATCCCCGGCGCTGACAGTTACGTAAGGGGCTGTGCGCAAGTGCGGCGTTTAGGGAATCCGCACAGCGTCGGCCACGCAGCTCTGCGGCCCACATCTCCACCACCCCTAAGAGGACCAGTGGGGGAAGGGACAGATGACCTGGTCTCCCTCCTACCCCGCCCCCCACCTCTCGCCCCCTGCCCCGGCCCAGCTTCTCCACTCCCCCAGCTGGGTCTCCGCCTTTCGCTGGCTTCCGTCTCAGACACTCACTGGCCCTTGGGTGTCAGGAACTTCCTAGCTACAGCCTCATTCCAACCCCATTTAAGAGACAAACTTTACTTGGGAAATAAATCCGTTTCCTAGAGTGAGCACCGGAAGCACGCTGGACTACATTACATAATTTTTTTTCACCACCAAACAAATGTTCCCATTGGAAGTACTACCTGAAATGATAATCATCCAGACCTTTATAAGCCTGTGACCTTGGGTTAGTAGATGACTTTGCCAATAGTGGCCATCACTAAAATGGGAATAAAAGATACGCCTCATACTGTGAAGCTTAATTAACATTTGTAGCAAAGGGCCTTCTCCAGCACCCCTTGTAAATGCAAACTTAGGTGGGAGCATTTGTTGAGATTAGTCTCCCTTGAAGCAGCTTTATTAACCTTCAAAATATTTTCTACGGGGATGGCATTTAAGACATTCGAAAGAGGAAAAAAGGTATTATTCACTAAGCGCCTCTGCCTTTTAAGATATCTCAATGTAAAAAAATAAACGCTAATTATTGTTAAAGTTCAAATAATTGGTTCCCAACCAGTTTAGTTACTATTTGCATAATTCAGCATAAAATAATCTAGTTTGATATGTGAAACCAAAAGCAAGATGAATTAAGAGCATTACCGTATTTCCATAGAACTAGGACAGACAGTTCGCATTGTATTTAATTTACAGTTTGCTAAAGTTAGTTTGTGGATAATTCATGGAAAATGTGCTAATCAGGCCTCAAAATACTAGCACAAGGCTCAGAAAAGCCGATTCCTTTAGACCTTGGAAAAAAAAAAAAAGAACGTAACAAATTGACTTTATTCCCATCTGTGAACGATGCGTAGCGTGAGGAGCTGCCCCTCGGAGCTTCCCTTCCCTCCCGAGCGCCAGACCGGTAGTGTGGGGCTGGCAGGGACTCAGAGGCGGCCCTTCCAACAGCCGGGCCGGGGACGCGAACATCGCCTCCACCCCTAACCCTGGAACAACCGGTAGTGGCCGTTTCCCCGCGCCGCCCCCCTTTCCGCCGGCTTTGTGTGCGTGTGAAATGTGCGGCACATTGCAGATGAACCCAA
>NW_027528345.1:6648980-6649171 GCF_008692635.1 Crocuta crocuta
AGAGCCGGGCCGGGGAGGGAGGGAAGGAAGGGGTGGGGGCCGCGCTCGCCCCGCGGCTTCGCGCGGATCCGGCAGTCGCCTGCCCCTCTAGTTTCGCTCCGATTTCTTTAAACTTTTTTAGAAATTCCCCTCCCTCCTTCCCTCCTCTCCCCCTGGCCTCCAGCTCCCTCCTTCCCCTCCTCCTCCTCCTC
>NW_027528345.1:6649252-6649851 GCF_008692635.1 Crocuta crocuta
ACTGAGCCCCCCCGCCGCCGGCCGAGGAATGGGCTCCGGGCTCTGGTAGGAAGCGCAGGGAGCGGGGGGCGCTTTTAAAACACCGATCTGGGTTTTTTTAAAACCTCCTTTGAAAAAATAATGGCAAACTCGACGGGGAAGGCGCCTCCGGACGAGCGGAGAAAGGGACTCGCTTTCCTGGACGAGCTGCGGCAGTTCCACCACAGCAGAGGGTGAGAGCAGAACCGGGGGGGCAGCGCCGGGGCGAGCCGGGGCGAACGGGGCTCTCCCGCCCGGGCCGGGCGCGGGGTCCCGGCTGACAAGTGCGGGGCTTTCTCTCTCCCGCAGGTCGCCTTTTAAAAAAATCCCTGCGGTGGGTGGGAAGGAGCTGGATCTTCACGGTCTCTACACCAGAGTCACTACTTTAGGCGGATTCGCGAAGGTGAGTGGAAGTTTTAATTTGTATTTCCCTCTCGCTGGCCTCTTCCAAAAAGTCTCCTTTGACCCCGGAGTGGGCGCTCGGGGCTGGGGGGGTGGCCCGCGGGGGCAAAAGGCGTTCTTTTCGCTCGCAGCCGGTGGCACGGAGGCGGACGGCGGCGGGGCTGTCTCTGGCCTGGGGG
>NW_027528345.1:6650340-6655568 GCF_008692635.1 Crocuta crocuta
CTCGCTCGCGAGTCAGCGCTGCCGCCGCTGCCGCTCTAGCACAGGCGGAGACACAGAGACACACAGACTCTGAGAGCAGTTTTCGTGCAACTCAAAATTAGCGCGGGCAGGTTTAACATCGATAATCGGCTGCGAAATGATCCCGGCAGCCGGGGGCACAGCCTCGGCCCCGTCGCCCTCGGTTTATACAGCTAACAAAAGAAACCAGGACCTGTCTCCAAATAGCCATCTTAGGCTTCAAGGCTAGGCAGAAGCTGTAGGCCTCAAAGAAGGGCCTATGGAGATGGATAGATCTGGGAGAGGGATCGGAATCGGCCCCGGCCCCGGCCCCCCCAGAACCTGCGGACGTCGCTGTCCGGAACAGTATTGATCCTTTTGAACTTTTTTTTTTTTTAGTGTAAACGGACCGCGTTGAGATTTAAAAGNTCTCTGTAGAATGGGTATTTATTTCAGTTAGGTTAGAGTTTTCTTGGATGGTGCACTCTCAGACAAGTGTGGCTGTGTTTTTAACAGGTTTCTGAGAAGAATCAGTGGGGAGAAATTGTTGAAGAGTTCAACTTTCCCAGAAGTTGTTCTAACGCTGCCTTTGCTTTAAAACAGTATTACTTGCGGTGAGTAGTAGTGACTCTTCCACAGTATTTGGAATCGAGGGACTTAAGGGGAGATTTGTTTTTAGCAAAAAGAGAGCCCCCAAACCAACCTTGCACACCAGACAGTCTCCAAACTTCTGTCCATTTTTTCCGTCTGAGAAACATCAGCTACCCATAAAGCGAGGTTGTGGGAAGGTGAAAGTTTTCCTCACCTATTTTAGGATTGTTTACATTTTTCATACAGGATCTTTACAGGTGACACCCTACCCCCCATCTTGGTAAACATTCTTTTGTGACATTGTTATTGATTGCTTGATATCCACGGAAGGGCAGAGAGGTGATGCTTAGTAAAAGAGTTAAGATAGTTAATGAAACTTTGTATCCCTTGGGAAAATTTTTTCTTGGCCTTCCAAACTCCTTTGCCTTTTAAAATTCTGACTTTAAGATTTTTAAAAAATGAAACCTCTTGTGTGGAACCGTGTAACGGAGTGGTTTTGCAGTAGACTGTTTCTGCACTGCATAACGTGTTGGTGCCTTAGGTGACCAGCAGTTTTTAGAGTAAGTTCTTTGGAATTTTTGAGTGACTTAAAAACGTTCAGAAGGATTATTATATATGTAGGAAGATTATGAAGTGGCGTACAATGATTTGGGTTATCTTTTCATTTTCTCCCTTTTTTGACCGTATATGACAAAGTAAATTTTTTATTCACTTGATATGTGATACACTTCAGAAAAGGTATTTCCTGATTAAACTTTATTATTATTATTATTATTATTATTATTGTTTTCTGCTAGGAATATTTTCATATTGTAACCTATCATGGGGTCATCTTTTATTTTTAATGCTTACTTACTCATGGAGGGTCCTTAGTTGGTGGTGGTTATTTAAAACTAAAATAATGCTCTTCATATTTATTGCTTTTTGATAATGATATTAAGGGATAGCCTTTTTTTTTTTTTTAGTTAACGTAGCTTCTGCATAGTTGAGTTTGACACTTCTCATTGCTCCAAATGCAGTACCCAAATGTAAATAGTCTGTGTTAAGTTCAGCATTCTCAAGTAGGAAATGCAGTAATTGCCCAGGTGTACTTTCTATTGGCTATCTTAGATTGACTTCAGGTTTGAAGCTGAAGAGTTCACAGAACTTTTTGGATAGTTACTGAGTTGCAGAGAAGTCTGGAAAATACTAAGAATGGCTAGTTGTTATTTACTCTAGTGTGTGTGTCTGGACAGTGTGTGTGGGTACATTTTTAAATAAAGGTCTAAAGTGAAAAACAAAGTAAAATTAACCCCCCAAAACAATTGATTGAGTGATGTGGTGAGAAGTAGAGAATTTTATATTTATGGTGATCTTCGCTTGCCCATTTCCATTTATAATGTTGAGAGGAGTATTATTAATACAGGTCTTGGTTTTCGGGTAATGTGTTTGAACTGTTTGGATTTTAAAGTACAACACGTTTTAAAGTTACGCCTAATATTTATTGGATTGATTGATTGAAATTTAATATCCAGAGGGTACTAAATGATATATATGGTTCGTGATATGTTTTTCTGACAAATTTATATGCATACTAACCGAGTGTTACATTAATCAATTAATTAATTGTCTTGAATTCCAGTTTTTAACAAGTTACATAAATACTGTTTTGCCAGTAGTGATTTCTATCCTGAGATAATATCATTCACTGATTACTTACAAGTACTGTTTTTAAGTATGTAATTTCAGGGTTGTTTGCAACTCTTTACATTGTTCCCAGATCAATTTGAGCTTTATGCTCCTATTAGAAGCTGCTTTTTGAACTATATCCTTAGCTAAACTTGTTTTTCCTCCATATGTCACTCTCCAGGTTTGTTTTTGTAGGGTTGTAGCTAGGCTACGAGGAAAAAAGTTGAAGCATTTGTTTTGGAAAATAAAACCATGTGAAGATTTGCATGGCTTGTAAAGAAACACAAGAGAAATATGCTGGTCAAAGATTGGGTACTACCAACCTTGAAAGATTTTTTTTCCAGAGTGGTGTAATTAGAGGACATGTATTATGCTGGGTTTTACACCTTCCTCTGAAAAATCTTAACTGGCAGACAGGATGCCAAGCTTTCACAGTAATTCTGTGATTTTAACTATAAGAGTCCCTCTTCATAGTAAGAAATAGTAATCAAGTGACTTTGTGAGTTCTCTCTTGGATATATGAGCAGATAATGCAGTATGCTTTATAAATCACAGGTGAGATAATTTTTTTAAAATAAGAACTGCTTTCTCATTTGGCCTATTGTAAGACTATTACATGTTAGTTCTCATTTATTCTACAAGTTTAATATTTGCTGACATTCCTCTATAATTTTATTATTAATTAGATGGATGGCTGTTAGCCAGGTATATAGCCAGTATGAAGGTCTGATGTATTTTCAGGGTATTACAGACACTTAGATAAAGAAGAGCAAACTAGTATGCTGGCCATGTATATATTCCAACATTTTTATGTTTGTTTTGATTACAAACATAGACAGTTATTGAATGTAGAAACTTGAGTTTAGCGGTCTGTAAAAGTTTGCTTGATTATAGCAAACATACATTTATTCAGTTTTAGATTGAGTATAAAAATTTCTCAAAGTCTAAAATTGAAAATGCAACTGATGTTTTAACATTGGCATTCAGTGTTTTAAATGTTAGTACCTACTGGTAATGGGTGAAAGTACTCTATTTAAAAATTGAGTATTAATCCTCTCTGATGTACATCTATGTTGTTTCCACTTAGTTCTTTTCTTGGCCTGTACGTCTCAATTTCTTCCACAAATGCTTATTATTAGGATATCCCTATAAGTATAAAATATGATAACGGAATATTTCCCACATTTTGTAGTTGGAAAGATTCAAGTGCAAAAAAATATATCCAAATGACTTTAGGGGTGTTTGTTAATTGGACAAAAAAGTTGTATTCCTGGCACATGTTCTATAACATTTAATCAGTCTATTTTGAATTCAGTTTGTTAGTCACAAATGATTTTAAGAAATTAAAATCTAGTTGGAAGTTGCATATGGTTAATGTATGGCCAATATACACAATGTGTTCTGTATTTACTCAGTGAATTTTATTTTGTTTTGTTTTGGTGCAGAGATTGGGGGACGATTTACTACTCTTAGTCCCATTTAAAAATTTGAAGTCTTGCTACGAAGATTTAGGTAACTATTTCCAATACTTAGTTGAAGGATTTTCTTGTAGCTTATATGACCATTACTATAGCTATGGTCAAGGCTGACTTGATATCTGTCATAAAACTTGATTTTTTGGAAAGGAGGTGAAATATCTTGGACATTAAAAAATTTATTATACAAAACTATATACTGATGTACTGATTTTCTTATAATATGAAGTGATTTTTTTACATGCACCTACCTTTAAAGTAGTCAGCAACTTACCTGTAGAGTTGTAACCACCAGAATGAATTTTCAGTTGCATTGTGAATTTATTCTATTTTTTCCCAGTTGGTGAATAAAGCTTTCTCTTAAATTATACCAACAGGAAGAGTTTACATTTATCAATTAAATAGAATGAATACACTCATGTGTTCTATAGTTAGTGTACACCATGTACGTATCCTCTTTTAAGAGGAAGCATTTAATGAATCTCTTGATGTTAAATGAAAGAATATTTCATAATTGTAATAAATAAAGTGATACTCTAAGTTTGTGAGTTGCTAAACAGAATTGGTAAGCAGACATTGCTTGCTTTTTTCAAGGAAGAAAAAGAAAAGTAATATAGAGATTGAAAGGACAGCTGTGTTTAAATAAATTATTGGTGTATGCATTTTTAAATTTAATTTTGTAAACTGTATCCTTTCATTTTGAACAAACCTGATTTTGCTATCTTCTGATATTCTGTTACGTTTTAAAGGACATGCAGACGTGTAGAAAGGAGGAGTGGAAAGTGGAGAAGGTTGTGAGACTGATCAGAGCTCAGCTAGGTTCATGTTGTGTCTTAGAAATCGTGTTTAAACAACTTAAATTTGCCCCAAAGTAGAAATAAATCTCACTCACTCCAAGATAGTTCATTCACTGAAGATACATATTTTACTGAGGATATCAACTAGGAGCTTAACTATAACTCCCAAAAATGTTTGTGGTTTTTTTACATAACAATTTTCTGCCTTTAACTAAAAATGTCTCTTTCTAAATAGGAGCACTCTTTTATAAACCTACCTGTACTCTGTTGCGGATTCAGTATTTTCATAATTGGTTGTGTGTGAAACCCATTATAACTGATGGAAACNCAGAGACACACAGACTCTGAGAGCAGTTTTCGTGCAACTCAAAATTAGCGCGGGCAGGTTTAACATCGATAATCGGCTGCGAAATGATCCCGGCAGCCGGGGGCACAGCCTCGGCCCCGTCGCCCTCGGTTTATACAGCTAACAAAAGAAACCAGGACCTGTCTCCAAATAGCCATCTTAGGCTTCAAGGCTAGGCAGAAGCTGTAGGCCTCAAAGAAGGGCCTATGGAGATGGATAGATCTGGGAGAGGGATCGGAATCGGCCCCGGCCCCGGCCCCCCCAGAACCTGCGGACGTCGCTGTCCGGAACAGTATTGATCCTTTTGAACTTTTTTTTTTTTTAGTGTAAACGGACCGCGTTGAGATTTAAAAG
>NW_027528345.1:6655621-6694472 GCF_008692635.1 Crocuta crocuta
ACAAAACAAACCCACCACCCCCCCTCCCGCCCCCCAAACAAAACAAGTGCTATTAAATACAGGGCTCTCGGGTGAAAACACAGTGATTCGAGCAGCCCTTGCTTAGGAACTCTTACGGATGGATCCGAAACACCCACTGATGCTTGAGGTATCTACAGATCTCTGTAGAATGGGTATTTATTTCAGTTAGGTTAGAGTTTTCTTGGATGGTGCACTCTCAGACAAGTGTGGCTGTGTTTTTAACAGGTTTCTGAGAAGAATCAGTGGGGAGAAATTGTTGAAGAGTTCAACTTTCCCAGAAGTTGTTCTAACGCTGCCTTTGCTTTAAAACAGTATTACTTGCGGTGAGTAGTAGTGACTCTTCCACAGTATTTGGAATCGAGGGACTTAAGGGGAGATTTGTTTTTAGCAAAAAGAGAGCCCCCAAACCAACCTTGCACACCAGACAGTCTCCAAACTTCTGTCCATTTTTTCCGTCTGAGAAACATCAGCTACCCATAAAGCGAGGTTGTGGGAAGGTGAAAGTTTTCCTCACCTATTTTAGGATTGTTTACATTTTTCATACAGGATCTTTACAGGTGACACCCTACCCCCCATCTTGGTAAACATTCTTTTGTGACATTGTTATTGATTGCTTGATATCCACGGAAGGGCAGAGAGGTGATGCTTAGTAAAAGAGTTAAGATAGTTAATGAAACTTTGTATCCCTTGGGAAAATTTTTTCTTGGCCTTCCAAACTCCTTTGCCTTTTAAAATTCTGACTTTAAGATTTTTAAAAAATGAAACCTCTTGTGTGGAACCGTGTAACGGAGTGGTTTTGCAGTAGACTGTTTCTGCACTGCATAACGTGTTGGTGCCTTAGGTGACCAGCAGTTTTTAGAGTAAGTTCTTTGGAATTTTTGAGTGACTTAAAAACGTTCAGAAGGATTATTATATATGTAGGAAGATTATGAAGTGGCGTACAATGATTTGGGTTATCTTTTCATTTTCTCCCTTTTTTGACCGTATATGACAAAGTAAATTTTTTATTCACTTGATATGTGATACACTTCAGAAAAGGTATTTCCTGATTAAACTTTATTATTATTATTATTATTATTATTATTGTTTTCTGCTAGGAATATTTTCATATTGTAACCTATCATGGGGTCATCTTTTATTTTTAATGCTTACTTACTCATGGAGGGTCCTTAGTTGGTGGTGGTTATTTAAAACTAAAATAATGCTCTTCATATTTATTGCTTTTTGATAATGATATTAAGGGATAGCCTTTTTTTTTTTTTTAGTTAACGTAGCTTCTGCATAGTTGAGTTTGACACTTCTCATTGCTCCAAATGCAGTACCCAAATGTAAATAGTCTGTGTTAAGTTCAGCATTCTCAAGTAGGAAATGCAGTAATTGCCCAGGTGTACTTTCTATTGGCTATCTTAGATTGACTTCAGGTTTGAAGCTGAAGAGTTCACAGAACTTTTTGGATAGTTACTGAGTTGCAGAGAAGTCTGGAAAATACTAAGAATGGCTAGTTGTTATTTACTCTAGTGTGTGTGTCTGGACAGTGTGTGTGGGTACATTTTTAAATAAAGGTCTAAAGTGAAAAACAAAGTAAAATTAACCCCCCAAAACAATTGATTGAGTGATGTGGTGAGAAGTAGAGAATTTTATATTTATGGTGATCTTCGCTTGCCCATTTCCATTTATAATGTTGAGAGGAGTATTATTAATACAGGTCTTGGTTTTCGGGTAATGTGTTTGAACTGTTTGGATTTTAAAGTACAACACGTTTTAAAGTTACGCCTAATATTTATTGGATTGATTGATTGAAATTTAATATCCAGAGGGTACTAAATGATATATATGGTTCGTGATATGTTTTTCTGACAAATTTATATGCATACTAACCGAGTGTTACATTAATCAATTAATTAATTGTCTTGAATTCCAGTTTTTAACAAGTTACATAAATACTGTTTTGCCAGTAGTGATTTCTATCCTGAGATAATATCATTCACTGATTACTTACAAGTACTGTTTTTAAGTATGTAATTTCAGGGTTGTTTGCAACTCTTTACATTGTTCCCAGATCAATTTGAGCTTTATGCTCCTATTAGAAGCTGCTTTTTGAACTATATCCTTAGCTAAACTTGTTTTTCCTCCATATGTCACTCTCCAGGTTTGTTTTTGTAGGGTTGTAGCTAGGCTACGAGGAAAAAAGTTGAAGCATTTGTTTTGGAAAATAAAACCATGTGAAGATTTGCATGGCTTGTAAAGAAACACAAGAGAAATATGCTGGTCAAAGATTGGGTACTACCAACCTTGAAAGATTTTTTTTCCAGAGTGGTGTAATTAGAGGACATGTATTATGCTGGGTTTTACACCTTCCTCTGAAAAATCTTAACTGGCAGACAGGATGCCAAGCTTTCACAGTAATTCTGTGATTTTAACTATAAGAGTCCCTCTTCATAGTAAGAAATAGTAATCAAGTGACTTTGTGAGTTCTCTCTTGGATATATGAGCAGATAATGCAGTATGCTTTATAAATCACAGGTGAGATAATTTTTTTAAAATAAGAACTGCTTTCTCATTTGGCCTATTGTAAGACTATTACATGTTAGTTCTCATTTATTCTACAAGTTTAATATTTGCTGACATTCCTCTATAATTTTATTATTAATTAGATGGATGGCTGTTAGCCAGGTATATAGCCAGTATGAAGGTCTGATGTATTTTCAGGGTATTACAGACACTTAGATAAAGAAGAGCAAACTAGTATGCTGGCCATGTATATATTCCAACATTTTTATGTTTGTTTTGATTACAAACATAGACAGTTATTGAATGTAGAAACTTGAGTTTAGCGGTCTGTAAAAGTTTGCTTGATTATAGCAAACATACATTTATTCAGTTTTAGATTGAGTATAAAAATTTCTCAAAGTCTAAAATTGAAAATGCAACTGATGTTTTAACATTGGCATTCAGTGTTTTAAATGTTAGTACCTACTGGTAATGGGTGAAAGTACTCTATTTAAAAATTGAGTATTAATCCTCTCTGATGTACATCTATGTTGTTTCCACTTAGTTCTTTTCTTGGCCTGTACGTCTCAATTTCTTCCACAAATGCTTATTATTAGGATATCCCTATAAGTATAAAATATGATAACGGAATATTTCCCACATTTTGTAGTTGGAAAGATTCAAGTGCAAAAAAATATATCCAAATGACTTTAGGGGTGTTTGTTAATTGGACAAAAAAGTTGTATTCCTGGCACATGTTCTATAACATTTAATCAGTCTATTTTGAATTCAGTTTGTTAGTCACAAATGATTTTAAGAAATTAAAATCTAGTTGGAAGTTGCATATGGTTAATGTATGGCCAATATACACAATGTGTTCTGTATTTACTCAGTGAATTTTATTTTGTTTTGTTTTGGTGCAGAGATTGGGGGACGATTTACTACTCTTAGTCCCATTTAAAAATTTGAAGTCTTGCTACGAAGATTTAGGTAACTATTTCCAATACTTAGTTGAAGGATTTTCTTGTAGCTTATATGACCATTACTATAGCTATGGTCAAGGCTGACTTGATATCTGTCATAAAACTTGATTTTTTGGAAAGGAGGTGAAATATCTTGGACATTAAAAAATTTATTATACAAAACTATATACTGATGTACTGATTTTCTTATAATATGAAGTGATTTTTTTACATGCACCTACCTTTAAAGTAGTCAGCAACTTACCTGTAGAGTTGTAACCACCAGAATGAATTTTCAGTTGCATTGTGAATTTATTCTATTTTTTCCCAGTTGGTGAATAAAGCTTTCTCTTAAATTATACCAACAGGAAGAGTTTACATTTATCAATTAAATAGAATGAATACACTCATGTGTTCTATAGTTAGTGTACACCATGTACGTATCCTCTTTTAAGAGGAAGCATTTAATGAATCTCTTGATGTTAAATGAAAGAATATTTCATAATTGTAATAAATAAAGTGATACTCTAAGTTTGTGAGTTGCTAAACAGAATTGGTAAGCAGACATTGCTTGCTTTTTTCAAGGAAGAAAAAGAAAAGTAATATAGAGATTGAAAGGACAGCTGTGTTTAAATAAATTATTGGTGTATGCATTTTTAAATTTAATTTTGTAAACTGTATCCTTTCATTTTGAACAAACCTGATTTTGCTATCTTCTGATATTCTGTTACGTTTTAAAGGACATGCAGACGTGTAGAAAGGAGGAGTGGAAAGTGGAGAAGGTTGTGAGACTGATCAGAGCTCAGCTAGGTTCATGTTGTGTCTTAGAAATCGTGTTTAAACAACTTAAATTTGCCCCAAAGTAGAAATAAATCTCACTCACTCCAAGATAGTTCATTCACTGAAGATACATATTTTACTGAGGATATCAACTAGGAGCTTAACTATAACTCCCAAAAATGTTTGTGGTTTTTTTACATAACAATTTTCTGCCTTTAACTAAAAATGTCTCTTTCTAAATAGGAGCACTCTTTTATAAACCTACCTGTACTCTGTTGCGGATTCAGTATTTTCATAATTGGTTGTGTGTGAAACCCATTATAACTGATGGAAACACATACCATTGCTGTGAAGCCTTCATATTGCCAAACTGAGTGATATAAAGTTGGAAAAAGAATGAAAAACAAACATTTTAATTCATTGGAATTTAGGTGCATTGGTCTGTAGGCAAGATTCAATACATATTTTTAGGTGGAATGTTGAGAGCTTTTGTTAATATTCTACATACTGGGCATGTTCCAGAGTGGTGTAGACTTGACTAAAGTTTACTGGCACAAATGGGGTTTGTCCGAATTGGGAATTAGAGGACATATGGGACATAGTGAGTGGGATTTTCTCAGTCTCTGCTTCTTTGACCTGCCATCACCATCATTACTATATTCCTTGGTATTCAGGTTCAATTAGAGTAGAAATTCTTAATTTGTGTCTTATAAAATACTTGTTTTCTTGAAGAGTCCCTGTGTTTCCTTGAAAGAAGGCCAAATGAGTTTGAGCAGTAAAGCTAAATTTGGGTTACTTTATTGCAGGACTTCTTAGCGACTTTATTTTGTTAATGTGCATATGGATTTCTAGACAGCTTGGAGAAACACAATTTATTACCTCCTTTCCCCCAACCATAGTAAATGGTGTTTCCCTAACACTTCCACACATCATAGGAGTGTGGTACCAAATCCCTTGTTTGAAGAATACTTGTTAGGTTCTTTGGAGCAGTTTGGGAAGCTCTGAACTAGAAGAAATAGGGATTAAAGAAGAGAAATTTGAGATATGGAAAATAATAAGGAAATGAGAATAAGAGGCAATTATGCGTATTTATATAGACATATAGATACGAATGTAAATTTTTTGGAGCTGTTGTTGGCATGTCTTTATCAATGGCTGTGCAATATTGCATTGGTAGTACTTGCTAAGTATTTGTTTGAAAGAGGGGGACATTAAAAGTAACTTGTATTCGTTGCCAGTAAAAGAAAGGTAAGGAAATATAGCCGTCCAAATAGAAGAAGAAGAGTTGAACCTGTGAGATAAGCAGTGGCCTTAGTTGGTCTGGAATGAGGAAAGCTGTCCTTGTAGATTCATAACAATCTTTTTTCTAGTATTTAAACTGTAATGTGATGAAAGACAAAAAAACAAAAAAAAAATAGGACATGATAAAGATTTTTAAGTCTCAGGCAGCGGTTCACGTATTAGCTTAATATTCTTTATGACAAAAGAATTTATGATTAGTTTATTTGACCAGTCAGCAGCCCCTCAAAAAGCAAGTAATTGCCCTTTATTTCCCCCTTTTGTCCATCGTTCTAACTGGAGGTGTTTTTTTTTTTTTAAAGAGGATATTTATATTTAAATTTGGTTTCTAAATTTGTCCATACAAGGCTCTCTCAAGAATTAGAGCAGAATTATTGATCACATTGTTTTGTGATAGTAATTACTTTTGTTGAAATACAGGGATGGCCCTGCTAAAAATTTGTATTTGCTTCAGTTCTATGACTTTAAAAACTGGGAAGTCATACCGTGAATTTCAGTGTTAGGGAAAGCTGTTGAGAAGTACATATTGGTTGGGGCGCTTGGGTGGCTCGGTTGGTTGGGCTGCTGACTTCGGCTCAGGTCATGATCTCACTGTTCGTGGGTTTGAGCCCCGTGTTGGGCACTGTGCTCACAGCTCAGAGCCTGGAGCCTGCTTCAGATTCTGTGTCTTTCTCTCTCTCTGTTCCTCTCCTGCTCACGCTCTCTCTCTCAGAAATAAATAAAACATTAAAAAAATAAAAAAATAAAAAAAAAGAAGAAGTAGGTCTTGGTTGAGGTGCCTGGGTGGCTCAGCCGGTGAGGAGCTGACTTTGGCTCAGGTCATGATCTTGCTGTTGGCAGAGTTCAGGCCCTGAGTCAGGCCGGGCTGACAGCTCAGAGCCTGGAGCCTGCTTCTGAGCCTGTGTCTCTCTCTCTGTCCCTTCCGTGCTTATGCTCTGTCTCTCTCTTTGTCTCTCTCTCAAAAATAAAGTAAACATTAAAAAAAATGCATACATATTGGTTTAAGGACCAAACTTATTGGAGTTAAAAATGAGGATGTTAGTGTTAAAGATTATGTTCAAACATTTTATGACCTGAAGTTATAAGCACAATTTTTACAAAAAGCAAAAATATTGGCTTTCAAATTTAAAATAAATTTAAATAACCTAGTTAGTACAGTTTATCAATAGTAGAACCAAGGAAACTAGGCAAATTGATGCAGTTTATTCAGAAGGGCACAAAAATGCATATTTTTTGGTTGGTAATTGGTATTGGTTACCTATCATAAAATTTATTGATGCATTCACTTGGAAATAAAACTTTTGGGGGACCTAGAATAAATTATTACTCTCAGTAATGTTCGGATTATCTATGAATTTCATTAAGCATTCCAAGAACTGTGTTACTGAAATAAGAGTCTTAACATATTCTGTTTCAGAATATAAAGAAATGTCATTTGTGTTTGGATACTTTTTGCATATTCATTGTGTTGTGAAGTGAAAGTTAATCCATTTCTGCAAGATACATACCCTGTTGACTAAGTACATTGCAATAACCTGTTGCTGGAACTACAGTCTTGGTGATATCTAGGAATAGCTATCACATTCTGAATTGTCCGAGAATGATAGATCCGTAATTCTCATTGTTTCTAAGTCAGTGTTGGTAGGGTCCACCCCATCTTACTGCAGGAGATTTTGTGGCGGGGCTGAATCTGTTTAGCTGTTTTATCTCATTAATCTCTTAACAGTTCCCTTTTTCTTTTCCCTTCATGCCATTGATTTAAGTAAGGGGGTCATTTGTTCTTCAGATTTTACCAAATTCTCGATTTGGTTGATTGCTTCCTTCTGGTGTCAGTTAACTTGTTCCTCTATCCCCTGTATTTATTTCCTGAAAACTGATAGTTAGATCTAAAGGTTGAGAGCATTCAAGTTCAGTATTTTAGGCATTCTTATTAGATATTGCTGTGCTTTTCATCGAATGAGATACATAATATTTAGTTGTCCCATTTTAGTTGTGCTAAGATTGATTGGTGCTTTTAGATAATAATAGTCTGAAATTGTGTTTTTAATAAGTGTGCCATAGGTGATTCTTAAGTGTGCTGAAGTTTGAGAACAGCTGATTGAAGTATTGTAATGAAACCAACTTAGTTGCTGAGATAACTAGTTTAACTTGGCATCAACATATTGGCCAGGGCTACATTCAGAAAAAAACCTCTAGATGACATCTGGTCTGGGGCACCTGCTCAAGCTGCACCTGTCATTTCTAAGCAGAGCCAGGACACACCCTATACTTTGTCTTTGGGCTCCAGAAAAATTAACAAGGGCTCCACTTCAGCTAAGGGGAATAAAAGGGTTTTGTGAATTACCAATTCAGACTTAACTATATTTGCATTATTTGACTTTTAAAAAATTAATTAAAAGTGAGTTTTCTTTAATATTTAGGTGGGGTGTTTTTTTTTTTTCTATATAGGACTTTATTATAGTCATCCCAAATGAGATGCCATTTGTTTTATTGAATTTACTGAATGCTTTTCTGCTTTTTGAGGATTTTGTTCATCTGTCCCAGTTCTGCTTAGGGAAGTTAACTTATATTGTATAAATTCCTATAAAAATACCAATGTTAACAATAACTTGTTTTCTAATGCACTGTTTTCATTTTTCAAACCATTTTCATATGTGATATTTTTATTTCAAATTTCAGAATTGTAATTATTTAATCTTAGAAAACATAACACTAAGAAATTTTTTTTTTTACTGTCTTTATTTATTTTTGAGAGAGAGAGAGACACAGAGAGACAGAGAGACAGAGCTTGAGTGGGGGAGGGGCAGAGAGAGAGGGAGACACAGAATCCTAAGCAGGCTCCAGGCGCTGAGCTGATAGTCCAGAGCCCGACACGGTGCTCAAGCTCAGGAACTGCAAGATCATGACCTAAGCCAAAGTCAGATGCTTAACTGACGGAGCCACCCAGGCGCCCAGAAAAAAATTCTTTATACCAGTCAGACTCTTTTCTTTTGGAGCAAATGGGCTACTACTTCTTCTTTTAATGCAAACGGACTACTTCTTAAAAAAAAAAAAAAATGGAAAGGGCTATAGGTTATAGCCAACTCTCAATCTCAAGTGTCAGCTACAATGGGCTGTGAGAAAAGTATTTTTTTAAACATATTTTCAGACCATACTTTTTCCCTTTTGCCTTTCTGTTTCATTCCCTTGTGATAGACTTGCCTTAACAAAGCATTGTCTTATTTATCACCCTTCATTATCCATAGTTGTTAAATATCCTCAGGTATAGCCCATGTTCTTGCTATATTTACCTTTTGTTCCTATCAGTAAATGATTTTATTCATTACCATTTAGTGGGGCCAAATAAAATGTTGCTTCTTATGAAGCAGGATTTAGAGAAAGTTGTATAAGAATCTGTTGCTTGAATATACATCTTATTGTGAAATATGGCAAGTATCTAATTCTCACCTTTCTGAGTTCTTATGTTCTTGATTAATTCTGATTTACAGGGTTCTGTGGTCACTTGCTCTGTGCACAAAGATGACATTTTTTACATAATCATACATCATTCGTGGTGAAGTGTTTTCAGATGAAATTTTATTTTGTCCCTCTCCTAGCCTATTGGTTAATTTTAAATAAATAAAATGTTAATAGAAACATACATGAGGTCAGTAGGAACATTTATCTATCAAAATAGGACAAAGAAGAGACCATTAGTTAGGGTTCTATGTAGAAAATACCTGATTTGTAGTACTTTAAAATTTAAAATTGTCAGTAATAATGCTCAGGTTGATTACACTTTTCATAATGGTTCATAGAATAAGTGAATTTTTAATGTACTTGAACTCTGATCAGACCACTGTGTACTTCATAAACAGAAGTTCCTACCTTAGCAGTCTACCTCCAGGTGCACTCCCAAGTAATAGGTGAAGTGTGTTTAAGTGGTTTGTATTATCTTCTTAGTTTACACCATTAAAAAGTCACACCTCTGAATTTGTGAGTAGTTTTTCCAGGTAGCCTCACATTGCAATTCATTAATTTAATCCATTAGCAAAAATTATGAGAAATAGTAAACCTAATCATTTTCCTCCTTGCTATATTTTCTTTTTTAAAGAGTCTTAATTTTTTTGTCTTTATGTGAACTCTTGCTTACACCTCATTTATATTGACCAGTTGTTATTATTTTGCCACACTTGCTTTATATTTTTCTCTTTATATGTGATGGTATACATATATTATTATTATTACTATTTTATAATCATTTGATATCATTATAAATATCATGCTCTTTATTCCTAAATATGTGTGTATATTAAGAATAAAACATTCTCTTAATGTAACAGCAGTACAATGATCAAGTTCAGGAAACTTAACATGGATATAATCATATTAATCTGTATTATATATAGACTTTATTCAAATTTTGCCAGTTATCCCAAAGATGTCTTTTATAGCAATTATGCCCAGCCCAGCAAGTCCATGATCTTGTATTACATTTAGTTATATCTCCAGTTCTTCATCGTTTCATCATATTACCATTTTTGAGCAGTACAGGCCAACTGTACTATAATTTTTGTCTGATGATTTTCCGGGATTAGATTTAGGTTAGGCATTTTTGGCAGGAGGCCAAATGTCACTTTGTCCTATTGTTAACTTTGGTTTAAGGTAATGTCCTTAACTCTCTACAGGTTTCTCTACTGTAAAGTTTTTATTTTCTCTTTTATAATTAATAATCTGTGGGGACATACTTTGAAAGCATGTAAATATCTTGCTCACCATTAGACTTCTACTCCATAGTTTTAATGTCCATTGATGATTCTTGGCTTGAATCAGTTAATTATAATGGATGTACAATGCTTATCTTCTAACTCTGTCATTCTTTCTGGATTTCTTAACAATCTGTGGTAAAGAAAATGTTTTCATTCTTATTGTTTATTATATTTTTATTTTATACAGTAGATTCATATCTATTATTATGCATTTTGTTCCTTAAGTTTGGCCAGTAGGAGCCCTTTCAAACTGGTTCCTTTGTCTTTAACATGTTCCCATTTTTGAGCTCTTCCATGCTTTTTCAGATCTTCCAGGGTCAACTTGTATTTTTGCTTATCCATCTCTAGCATCAGCTATTTCTCCGGGGAGTTCTGGATTTCTTTAGTGTGGAATGGCATACCGAAACCAAGATCTGGTTGGCAGGTGTATGCCAATTGTTGCATTGTCTTCCAGTCTCTTTCCAAGGAAGAGCTAGGAAGTTTCTTTATTTTAAATATAAATATACATATTTAAAAAATCACAATGCTGTATATACTGATAATCTAGCTACAGTCCACACAGGCTTCTTCTTGCCTTTTTCCATACCATGTATCTTACTTCTCCCACATTAAGAACTCTCGTTCCCAGTACCAGTGTATTTACTCATCTTGTCAGGTCTGTAATATAGAGAGTACAGTTTAAGAATTCTTAACACCCATACCACTACAAACAACAAACTTGCTAAGTAGAGTTACAGATTTCTTTGCAGTTCTTTGAGTGTTCCGACTGAAGCTATATTGGTATTTTGTTAAAAAAAATTCTCAGTGATTGGATTATTTTTTCTCCTGCTACTGTTACTCACTTAAAATACAGTAAAATTCAAAATTTTTCATTTGTGTTCAATCTTGTGTTTTCCCTATTTTTGTTTCTTTAATTTTATTTATGAATATGTAAAATAATAAAATTATAAAATCAAAATTTAAGATCTACTTGGAGGTTACCACCTTCTCTTCCCTTTCTCTTCTACCCCATTCCCACTTATACTTTGTTGATAACCAGATTTTTTAGCATCTGGTTTTCCTTCCTGTGTTCTTTCTGTAAAAATTATATATAATGTATGGCGTCTGTGTGTATATATATATACACACACACACACACACACACACACACACACACTTGGTTTCTGTTAAAATGAGGAATGCATTTTGCTTTTTTTTACTTAATGTATCTTGAATATCACTGTAAATAAATCCATTAAGTTCCATTTTTTAATAGCTGCATAATATTCCATTGTGTGGATATATCCTGGTTTATCTAACCAGTCCCCTATATGATGGCACTTAGGTTGTTTCCAGTACTTCGAATAACAAATAATGCCATATGAGTAATCTACAAATCTAGTCATCTTCTACAAATCTAGTAATCTATGCAAACCTAATTTTAAAGGTTTGGAGATACATCTTCAGAGCAGATTACTAAGTTGGGTATTGGTGTATTAATCAAAGAATAAATGCATACGTAGTTTGTTAAATATTGCCAAATTCCCTTTGTGGGAAGGAACTATTTAGCATTTCCACCACAGTATATGAAAGTGCCTATTTCCCACAGCCTTGTTATGTGCTGTCAAGCTTTTTAAGTTTTAGTAATGTGAGGGGTTAAAAAATGGTATCTCACTATATTTAATTATTGTGGCTTACGTAGCATTTTTTTAAAGTTTATTTATTTTGAAACTGAGAGAGTACAAGTGGGGTAGGGCCAGAGAGAGGGGAGAGAGAATCCCAAGCTCCGCCAGTGCAGAACCCAGTGTGTTCAAACTCAAGAACCTTGAGATTATGACCTGAACCGAAACCAGGAGTCAAACGCTTAACTGACTGAACCACCCAGGTACCCCATGCATAGCATGTTTTAATATTTGATAGTGCCATTCCCATCTCATAGTTTTGTGGGGGGTTTTAATATGACGTTTTCTTGGCTATTCTTTTATGTTTGTTTTTCCATATGAACTTTAGTGTCAGTTTTTCCAAATTCCAGAAAAAAGCTTGTTGATTTTTTTTTTAATGGGAATTACATAAAATTTATAAATTACTTTAGGACTGAGATGATAGTACTGAGTTGAACTAAGAAAAATGGAAGTCTTCCTATGCAAGTCTTTTTGTGTCATGCAAGAGCCTAAAATTTTTCTTTTATGGGTTTTGGACATTTTTACAGTTTACTCTTAGGTATATTATCATTTTTGTTCCTACCATAAATGTGGTTTGTCTTCCATTTTAATCTTCTAATTGGTATCATTTATTTACCTGAAAGTTATTGGTTTTTTCTGTTATAATCTACCTTACTCAATTGTTTTACTGTTTGTACTAGTTTTATTATTGATTTAAAAAAATTTTTAGATATACTAACATGTCATCTGCAAATAGGGCTGGTTTTACTTCTTTCCTAAAATTTCTCCCTTTAATCATTTTATGCCTTTAATTATTTTCTTTTCTCTAATTGTATTTGGTCACTGTAAAATAGTTGGGAAGATGAAGGTGTCTTTGTCTTGGCGCTGACCGTAATTTGACCTTTCTTAACATTTCCTCATTGACTAACATACTGCCTGCTATGTGTTCTTGATGTAATCTTAACTCTATATGTTCTACTAACATGTTATTTCCATCTGTTTATTGAATGAATAATATTGTTAGACTTAGAAGTCAGATTTAGAGATATCCTTCATATGCTTTATCTGCTAGCGTTTTGTTTTCGTTTTTTAACATCTGTAATTATTTATTGGCTATATTCAAGAGGAGAGCTAATACTGAATATTAAAACTGCTAAGTCCCATTTCACCACTTCTATTTGAATGTGAATATTTCTCATGTTTAGGAATTTAACATAGAAATAAAAATCAGCTAAAATGCTAAATGGTAACTCCAGAAGAAAGCTACCTCTCCTATTCTATCTATCCATTAAAAAGTCTTTACTTTGCTGGCCATTGCATGACCTGTTATACAAAAATAAGACAATAATTTAATTCATTACTTGGTTTTGTTAAAGACTAGTATAAACCATGATTGTTGCGTGACTTCTATGTTCTCAAGGTGAGAAGTAATTGTTTTGGTTTAAAAGTTTTCTTTATAGATTATCTACCCTGTGGAAATGAAAAGCAAATTCATACTTTAGTTGTAATCAGAAATCTTACATGCTTGTTTCAGTGAATCCATTCACATCCATTACCACTAAATTAAATGTTATGTTTTTACATTGCATGTCTGATCCTCAGATTTAGGTCTAATTTGGATATTAAAGTCTTGGTAGGTTTGTGACTTACTTAGAATATCCCCTTTTTTATAAACTATGGGGATTAACTTAAGTGGATGTGTATGTGTGTATGTCTGTGTGTGCACGTGCATGCACACATACATGCAATACTATTTATTAGCTTTAAGCAAATGGTTTGATAATTTCTTGGTTAGTTTTTAAACATACCAGATCTTACAGATGTTATCAGGTCTTACACATTTAAGCGGCTAAGCTGAGGTAGGCAATAGATACTATATGCAAATGTAATGTTTTATAGAGTCCTTAGTAATGTAGCTCATGGAATCTGAACATTTAGATTCCTAAAGATAGGAACAAGAAGTATGTAGTTAGAATTGGTTGTGGTTACCTAATCTATCAATACATGGCATCATTATTCTTAAAACTAGAAGGGATTTTAAGAAAATGGTCTGTTTCTTTTTAGTAAGCTAGAAATAAGGATGTTTCCCTGTTTGGCCTGCCTAAGATCATTATTATTGAATGATGGAAGGGGGAAATAGAAGCCAGAGTTGCCTTTATTACTCTAGCTATTCTGTTATGATTTTAAAGGAATCTAAATGTAGAAGATTGTCAGAGATTTCTTTGCTAATATAAACTGTGACCTTTATTTTTACATTAAGATGATTCTACTGACTTATACCTTGAATGAGGCATAGGTAAACTGAAGGCCAGTAGTAATGATAATTATGTACTTGATTTGGCATTTGTATCAACAATCTTATCTCTTTCCCCTTCCTGTCTTATGTTTATAAGACAAATATTGGAAAGCCCATAGCAAAACGTATAACAATCACTGGGAAAAATCACTTTTTACTTCAGAAATATTCTTTATTTTTTTAAATGTTTTGTTTGGAAAAAACTGAAACTTACATATTTGGTTTTTTTTTTTTTTTTTTAAAATAACCAGGAATACTAATTTAAAGTTTTCAGTCTGGTACATTATGTTTTAGATGGAGACCTCTACTGGAAGTACAAAGCAATAGATGGATTCTATTATACATTATTAAATATCTAGACAAGGGGATGGCAAGGAGATTTATTTAAAAAATAGTCAATGTAAAGTATCCTCGAGTCCTTTTAAAAGAATCTTCTGGTACTTTAGATGATAGTGTACTTTCGGTTTTATGATATCATTTTAAGTTTTTTTATAAAGCAGAATATCAAGTTTATATTTTATTTTTTTGCTTCTTAGCTGTTTATTGAATTCGTCATGTGCCAAATGGTACTAAATGGTTTACTGTAACTCATTTTTTCTTTACACTTCTGTATGACATAGGTACTATTATTATTATACAAATGTTATAGAAAATAAAATAGGACAAAGAGGTTTAAGAATCTTGCCCAAGGTCACACTGTAAGTTCAGGAGCTAGTCTTTGAACCTAGGCCATCTGGCTCTAGAAAAGGCATGCTATGTTGTCTTCCCTCTAGTGCACATGATTACAGTTTTATAAAAAAGTGTGTGAAGACAAGGACTTGAAGGGAATAAGCAAAATTTGAAAATGGTTGAAGCAGCTGTAGGATTGTGGCTTTTATTTTTTAAAAAATCCTTTAATGTATCTTTTTTCAACAGAACTTGTGTGCTCCAGTACAATTTATAGTATAGTTTATATCTACAGATACTCACCTTACTGGATTTTTACAGTTCTGCACGTTAGTATTATCCTATTTTATAGGTGAGGAAAAAAAGCCTTTACCATTGCTAATAAGTAGTGGTGTCAGGATTAGAGTTTTGCTTTGTGAATTATAATTCACTGTTCTTACTTTACTGCCAAAGTCTTGGAGTCAAGGACTTTTTTTTTTAAATGTTGATGTACCTTTTAAAGGCTTTAATTTGATTTTTGATATATATAGTTGAACTAAATCAGATCCTCTGCCACTGGGGACATCCATAAGAACCCAGGTGGGTATGGTGGGCCTCTCAGCAAAGGGGGAAATCTAACTTGGGAATTCTGAAAGAATTGAAAAATTCTAAAATATGGAATTGGTAGTATTATAGCATTCCATTGATCTGCCCCTAAGCTTAACCTTTTCTTGTGTGGTTTTATGAAACAAGTACCAAGAGTCAGCTCTGGTTGTAGAATATAAATTAACATTGTGATAAATGTGGCATTTTGTGCTGTTTTATATAGTCCTTAAAATATATTTTTTTTAGGTAAAATAGGCACTAACCTTTCTTATCTCTGTTTACAAACTACAACAGAATAGAATCTTGTGTAAGGTTAAGAGTTGACCCAGAGTAATAATTTTGTTTCACACTATCAGGTGACATTCCAAGGATTTTGCAAAGTAACTACTATTTCTGGGAAAAAAATGGTTATTGGAAATGATGTGATAGTGCAGTAAAAACATTTTGAAAGTCACAGTGTTCATTATCAGGGGGCACCTGGGTGGCTCAGTTAGTTAAGCAACTGACTCTTGATTTTGGTCCTGGTCATGATCTCAACGGTTCATGAAATTGAGCCCCTCATCGGGCTCTGCACTGACATTACAGGGTCTGCTTGGGATTCTCTCTCTCTCTGCCCCTCCCTTTGCTTGCACAGTCTCTCTCTTTCAAAATAAACAAACATTAAAAAAAAAAGAATGTTAATTATCGTCATAGTAATAGCTAACATTTATTGAACATTTACTATTTGCAAGGCACTGTGCCCATCCTGAATTATTCTAGTCTTCAAAGCCATCCTGTAAGATTAATACCATCATCATCATTTTATAGATGAGGAGACTAAGATTTAGAGAGATTAAGTAACTTTGACAATGTTACCCAACTGCAAAGTAGTGGAATTGGAATTTGATCATGGTCTTCTGCCTCTAAAGATCAAACTTGTAACCATTAGGCAGAATACTGCCCTTTATTCAATTCATTGAATAACAATTGATCATCTGTCATTTACTGGACACTGTTCTATGCACTATACATGTATCAGTGATGAAAACAGGAAAATCTTTCCCCTTTGGAGCTCAGGAAAGGAGACAGGATACGAATAAGCAAAACAGTATATTAGATAAGTGCAAGGAGAAAAATCAAGCAAATAAAGTAGGTAGTTTTTGGTGGAGAGAGTGTAACATCTTTAGATAGAGTGGGCAGGAAAAAGTCTTTATAGTAGAGGGTGACATTTCAGTAAAGACTCAAAGGAGATGAAGGGGCAAACCAGGTGGAATCTGGGATAAGAGTAAATAGACAGCAATGGAGCATGCCTGGTGTGTTCTAGAAACAGTTAAAGAGGCCATTGTGGCTAAAGTTAGTAAAGAGAAAGAAGTTGGAGATTATTAGATCAGAGAGATAGAAAGCTGGTCGCTGATCTTGTGGGGCCTTTGTAAGGTCTTTGCCTTATACTGAAGCCATTGGAGGATTTTGAGCATGATGTGCCATTGTCTGGATCTCTCTGGGTGCTCTGTTAAATACAGATGAAGGGTGGTCAAGGGCAGAAGGAAGGGGACCTGTTAGGGAGTTAATAAAATAATCCAGGTGAGAAATAATGATGCTTTGTACTAGCAAGATTCATAGCTCATGACGTAGTGGTAAGTAGCCATATTTTAGGTGTCTAAAGTTTTAAATCTAAAACTTTTGAGACTAATTAGATGCTAATTAATCTTACTGAGAATCCACTGGGTGTCAAGTTTTGTACTACTTCAGTTATAAGCTATTTTCCATAATTATCAAAGTACAGTAACACTTGCTCATTGTACACAATCTAGAAAATACAAAGAAGGGGAAAATATTGAGCACAGTTAACATCTTAGCATGTTTTCTTCTAGTCTTTTGTCATAAGAATTGAACCTTAAAATCTGTCTACCAAAAGCTGGCTGTCTCTGCTGCTAAAATGTTAGCATCTTCAGAGCAAGACCTATGCTCTTTAGTTCTCTGCCTTAGGTACATAGTTCATAATAAGTGTTCAGTACTACTTGTTTTGTTTGAATTAATTGTGCCAACCAATTAGGTGCCATATTCTTGCACATTCTTTTAAGAGATACTGCATTTTTTCATTTGTTTTAAGGTTTGGTGATTGGGAAGCCAGTAAGTGTTGGTAGACTTAGTTAATGTGCTCTGAACTCCAGCCCTGCTCATCTATTTATAGTGGTCTGAACATGCCAAGTTTTTCTCGCCTCTCTGCCTTTGCATGTGCTGTTTTCTCTGCCTGGAATTCCTTCCCTTCTTTTTTGCCTGACATAACTCCTACCCGTCTTTGAAACTTAACATAAATGTCACCTTCTCTGAAAAGCCTTTATCTTCCCAAACAGCTTGAAGTGATCCTTATGATCCTACTTTTCCTCCCATCTAGTATAGGTAGTCTCTCATATTGGGCTTTGAGCTCAAGGAAGTAAGGACTTACTTTTATATATCTTTGTATCATATCTTTGTATCATCATAACACATTGATTGTTAGAATATAGGAGTTAACGTGTGGCTAATGGAATCAATGAATGAACACTGGAAATAGTCACTGGAAAGAAGGAAGTCACTTTGAGGGTAGGGAGGAAGAGTTCTCACTACTCAGCATCGAAAGATCAGTTGGATTCAGATGGAAAAGAAAAAAGAAAGATGGAGGACTTTTTAGGTATGAGGAAAAGAGTAAATGAGGGTATGCATAATGTATTTTAATTATATTAATGAACCCTGCTCCCTTGGAGGTTTGTGTATGTGATTGGGGGAAGGTATGATGGAGACCAAGGTTTGGTAGCATATCATGGAGGATTTTGAAAATCAGATCAAGATGTTTGACCTTTATCATTCTGTATATAGTGAGGGTGTGAGATTTTTATTATTTACTTGTTTTGTATCAGAACAGTTTCTTGATGAAAATGATATTTGGGGAACATTAGTCTTAGTGCTGGTGTGTGGGATAGATTTGAGAGAGGAGAAAATGGTGACAGGAATGGCAAACATACCTGTCTGGTTGGATCAGAAAAAAGGGATATTATTTTTTTAAGTTTATTTTTGTTTATTTTGAGAGAGAGAGAAAGAGAGAGAGAGAGAGCGCACGCACGCACATGCACAAGCGGAGGAGGGACTGAGAGGGAGGGAGAGACCATCCCAAGCAGGCTCCACACTTGTCAGCACAGAGCCCGATGTGTGGCTTGAACCCAGCCCATGAACCATAAGATGGTGACCTGACCCAAAATCAAGTCAGACACTTAACCTACCAAGCCACCTGGGTGCCCTAGTGGAATATTATTTTTATTGAGTATTTGGATAAATCTGAATAATTCTTTTTTTTCACATTTTTAAAAATTGAGGTGTAATTACCATGATATTATATTAGTTTGAGATACACAATGTAATGATTTGATATTTGTATATATTGTGGAATGATCACCGTAATAAGTCCAGCTAACACATGTTACCATACGTAGTTATTTTTTTCTTTTGATTAGAACTTTCAAGATCCACTCTCCTAGCTACTCTCCCATATATAATATACTTTTTATTAACTATAGTTACTGTGCTGTCCATCACATTCACATGACTTACTCATTTTATAACTGGAAATTTGTACCTTTTGACCCGCTTCACTCATTTTGCCCATGCTCCACTCTGTCGCCTCAGGCAGGCACCAGTGAGTTTGCTGTATCCATGAGCTTAGGATGTTTGTTTTTTGATTTTTTTAGATTACACGTATAAGTGAGATCATATGTATTTATCTTTCTGTCTGATGTTTCATTTAGCATAATGCCCTCAAGATTCATCCATGCTGTCACAAATGGCAAGATTTCATATTTTTTATGGCTGGGTAATACTCTGTTGTGTATGTATACCACATTTGGTTTCTCATTTTGTCCATTGATGGACATTTAAGTGGTTTCCATGTCTTGGCTATTGTAAATAATGGTGCAGTGAACATGGGGCTTCATTTATCTTTTTAAATGAGTGTTTTTGTTTTCTTTGGAAAACTTTTCACTTCTTAAAAAATAATAGACAATGAAGTCATATTCAGAAAGTACTTCAGAATCTTGTAGTAGTATCTTTAGGGTTGTTATAAATACCAGTTTTCATTGGACTGTCAATTTACAGAAGAGCAGGTTAGTAGAGAATTCCAGTTGCTGGCAAATTTGATAAAGTGACTATTGCTGCACTTCATTTTATTTATCAGAGTGTAGTTTATCATTATTAGTTTACAGTCATGTAAGATTTTAGATTATGTGTAGATTCAGTTTATATGTAAATTCACTTTACCTTCTATCTCTATGCTAGAAGGAACTTTTTACAAGTTCATCTCAGACTTCACTTTTTTCCCTCCTGAGCTCTGGAACTTAGCGCTTCTGTTTATTTGCTTAAATAATTTAACAACATTTTCCTTTCTGTTTTTCTAAAACCATGTGAGACAGGATCTAGTGGGGATAAGTAGATATACTCATGACAAAAACAGACTGAACTGAAGACAGATGAACATATTTGACACGTTTAGAGTTCTTTAGAATGTTTTCTAATGTAGGGTATTCTTGAACACACATTTGTATGACTGGTACGTGTGGTTAAGAAAAAGAGATTCTTTTGGAAAGAGTGCTTAGGACTGAGGAGAATGGTCTGGTGGGATGTACATAGGGGCTTATATCTTCTCAAAATTCTCCTGAAAGCGCTTTGAGATTATTTTGTCAATAAACTGATTTGCTTTGGTTTGAACATTTCTGTATTCATTTGTAGGTGATTTTTAAAAAGTGATCACAAAGGTTAGGGCTAGTAAAAATTGCCTCCACTCTAACTCATCTTACTATGTGAAGAAATATGTAACTGAGCAACAGTCTGACTACAAATAAAAGAGAAGACTGGTATTGCCAAATGATGATAATCCAGCAATTTTTTCTGTGCTTCTTTACCTTTAACATCCAAGGAATGGTTTTACTTTTGCCTGTAAAAGCAGAGGAAGTTGTAACATGGACAAAATATGGAGTCTCCTGGTAGTGTTCAGAGAAAATTCAGGAATATTCTCCTTGCTGCCTAGCAGGGAGGATTTAGCCTTCATACTGCAGCCTGAGTTAAGGAGAATAGCTCAATCCAGTCCTTTTTCTGCATCATTATTAAGAGGAGAAGGAGCTTACACTATTGAAGAAATACCAAGTTCTCTTTCATTGCACAATTTGGGATGATTGGCTGAGGACTGGTTGTCTTCACAAAGGTCCTTAGGTCAGTATTCTCAAACTGTTCATTACGTGGGCTATGGGAAAAAGCGTTCGGACTTAAATACAGTTTGGAAACTTGGTTAATAGAGTTAAACATGGTTCTTTTCTGAAACACTTTTCAAAACTAATGTGCTTATAATGTGTCTTGTGACTGTCTATGGAATTTTCCAAACACATTGAGCACATGTTGTCCCATTCCTTCTTTTGGCCTCAACAGCCTTCAGCATGTATATCTACTTACAGAGTTACTGTGAAGTTTAGAAAATGCTACTCTTAGCAAAAAACTTGCTAGATAAAATAGACCCAGCTGGGATAGTCTTAAAAAATGCATAACTAGTTTACTAAGATAGATGTGAAAGCCCATTGCCTTCCCAGTTCTAGGTTGCTTGGGAAACATGATTAATCATAGATAGCTTGATTGAAAAAAAGAAGACAGGTTTTAATGGCTTTGATTTAAGATGCATTTATTATACTAAGCAGAATAGGGTGCCTTGAGAGAGGAGTCTTTTATTAAACTCTGGAGGTTATGAACCTTGATAAGTGAATTAGTAAATATTTAGTATGGAGAGTTGTTAGGACCAGGCTTTGATACGTCATTGCAGATTCTTTCTTTTGTCCTCTGAAATGCAATGTGAGGAAGCATTTCAGTTAGACCTCTAAGTTGTTGAATTATCTTATATCCTTGAATTTAAATAGCCAGCGTGGTTCTTTCAGTTAATCATTAGCAAGGATATCCAGTGAAAAATATATTTTCTATGCAGTATTTTTCTAATACAGTCCTTTAAGTGATTATACAAAGATCACAATAATGAATTTCCATTTGTCAGTTCCTTGTAAAGAACAATATTTTCACGGACAAAGTGATCCTTCTAGACAAACCAACATTTGGTTTTCTGGAATCTGTAAGCAGAAAGCTTACATTGTCTCTTAACATAGCATATATTCCTTTCTTGAGAAAAAAGTAAAAGAAAAATAATTGGGTATATATTAGGTAGTTTTTAATAGGGAAAACAAACTTTGAGGACATTTCATAAATTCAGAGTAGATGCATCCACTTCTTAGATTTTCTAATGCTCTACAAGATAGACAGTTGATGTTCTGAATGGTATTTGTATACTGGTTTTGTTTCTTTTATACACATTAAAATAACAGTGGCTTACACATGACATAAGTTTCTCTAGACTATAACAGTGTGGACCTAAATAGTCCAGGACTGATAAGGTAGCTCTAAAAGAAGCCTTCAGGGGTGCTTGGGTGCCTCAGTCAGTTGAGTGCCCCGACTCTTGATTTCGGCTCAGGTTATGATCCCAAGGTCGTGGGATTGAGCCCCATGCTCAGCATGGAACCTGCTTAAGATTCATTCTCTCTCTCTCTCTCTCTCTCTCTCTCTCTCCTCTCTCTCTCTCTCTCTCTCTGTCTCTCTGTCTTTCTGTCTCTCTCTCCCTCTTCCCTGCACATGCTCTATCTCTAAAATAAAGTTAAATTTGGGGCACCTGAATGGCTCAGTTGGTTAAGCATCTAACTCTTGATGTTGGCTCAGGTCATGATCTCGTGGTTTGTGGGTTTGAGCCCTGCATTGGGGTCTGCGCTGACAGTGCAGAACCTGCTTGGTATGCTCTTTCTCCTGCTCTCTTTGCCCTTACCCCACTTGTATTCTCTCTCTCAAAATAAATAAATTTTAAAAAATTAATAAATAAAGGAAGACTTCAGCCCATTCTTTTCTGTCCTTTACATATGGCTTTTATCTTATGCTACCATATATAGATGGCTGCTCCATATAGAGATGGTACCATATATAGATGGATAGATCCTCCTCATTGTAGCCAGCAGGACAGAGTAAAAAGAGAGAAGAGGAACTCTTTCTCTTAAGAGCACATGCCTTTCCATTTACATCCCATTAGTCAGAATCATGTTACACAAGGAAGGCTGGGATATGTATTTTTTGAGCTTTCACAGAACATTCATAAAATTGATCATGTAACAAGCCACAAAGGACACTTTCATACATTCCACAAAAAGTCACAGATGTCTTGCTGAAACTTTTATTGCATAAAGAAGAGGTAAAAGAAGAAAACACATGCACACAAGGATTATATATACTTATATACATTATACGTGGCATATAGAGTGTGTGAGTGTATGTGTAGACAGTTAGTAGTCTATGTCATTCATTATTGTGAAATAGGTTTCCAGATGCTGAAGTGCCTTCTTAGTTATTGCAAAAAGAAGAGATTGTATTTAACAACTTAATGTTGTTAATTCTCTGTAAATAAGTACCCTATGGGTTTAAGAATTTTTGGTATATTAAGTTGAATGAAGCATTCAGTCCCCAAACATGTCTGGGTGTGTATTGAATTTCTTGAGTAGTGATTTATATATACATGTATGGGAATATAATATGATTTGATATACAGATACTTGATTTATAGACTGCTTATCAAAAACGTAAAATCAGGGGCGCCTGGGTGGCTTAGTTGGTTAAGTGTCCGACTTTCGCTTAGGTCAGATCTCGCGGTTCGTGGGTTCGAGCCCCGCGTCGGGCTCTGTGCTAACTGTCACCTCAGAGCCTGGAGCCTATTTCAGAGTCTGTATCTCCCTCTCTCTCTGACCCTCCCCTGCTCACGTTGTCTCTTTCTCTCTCCTAGAAATAAATAAAAATATTTAAAAAAAAGATAAAGATGTAATCTTCAAAAAAAACCCGTAAAATCAAGTAGTAGTTTATTAAAATGAGTACTTTTGATTATAGTTTTTTCCATCAAAGGAAAAAATGATGACTTGATGTAATAGTTCACTTAAATAACCGTATGATCTAGGAAATTTTAGGTTTTATTTCAAAATTAAATTAGTGTAATTTTTGAAATTGTGAAGATAATTGGTGCATACATCTTATTTAAGTGAAGGATACACTTACTTAAGTGTATCTATTCAGATATATACATTAATTTTTATAGACCTCATAATATTTTGTATATAAAAATATGAACATAAATGACAATTCCTTTTAGTGTAATAATTTTTATATTGAGTTCTAAGTAAAACAAATGGGAAATAGTTTTTTCACAATACTTTAGGAGTTTTTAGAGCCAAACAAGCAGTTTTTCATGTATCTGACATTACTTGATATATCTGGAGCTTGTTTTTATGATTCTTATTTTCCGATAAATGCTTTCAAATCTTTGTATTTCTTTTTAAGACTTAGCCAGATTTCACATCTTTTGATATGTGTTTTCTTTTGTCATCCTCTGCTAAGTATTATACTTAGAATTTCCTGCTCTTTAATCTACAGATTAAATCCAGGTAAAAGATTTTTAAAGTTCTCTTTTGGTTATCGTCTTTATTTTGGTTTTAATTTTATTGCTTTAAAATTTGTGAACACAGCCCGTATTTTGATGGGGGGTAATATGTAACAAGGTATCTTTTGTGGTCTATTATGTGATTGATTTTTTATGAATGTTCTTTGTAAGCTCAAAAAGAATATATTCTATGTTGTAATGTCATTTATGTCATCAGTCTTTCAAGGTGGTATATTTCAAATCTTTCAAACCGTTGCTCTTTTTTTTTTTTTTTAACTGCTTCACACTTTTACAAAGGAATGTAAAAACCACCAGTTAGAATTGTTTGTCTATTGCTTGTGCACCAAAATTTTCAGTTGTTGCTTCATGTACATTGAGGCTGCATATTCACATTCATTTTATCTTTTTACCACTACATACCTACTTGTGTCTTATGGCTCCCTACCTTGAAGTTTAATTCTTTTGATATTAATGGTGGCTTTCTTTTGGTTGACATTTTTCAAATACTTTTCTTTTCCCTTTATTTTTTATTTTTCTTGAACTTGGTTTTATGATTAAGAATGTCTTTTGAGTTTAGTCCATTTATATTTAATGTGATTACTGTTATATTTAAGTTTATCTCTGCCATTTTATATTCTATCCCTTCAGTATCTGAATTTAATCTCTATGTCCTCTCCCCTTCCTACCTAGTAAATACCAAGAACCTTAGCATACTCTCCCCTTGGCACTCTTATTTTGTTGGAATAGGTTGTTGTGATATTTTAATTACTTATTTTTATGAATCTACTTTTTTAAAAAGGTAAATCTTCTAAAATTTTTCCTTACTTCCATATTTTGTTGTTTTTTCTGGACTCCTTTCTCATCCTGCCAGATTCCATTCTTCAGAAGCTTTGAAAGAGGGTCTTTTGTGGCACATTTTTGAGAGATTGTATGCCTAGAAGACCTTTATTTATCACTCACACTGAAGTGATAATTCTCTTTGATATAAAATTCTAAATATGCGTTTGGTTTTTTTTTCCTCTTAATATTTTGAGGGTAAGATTTCATTGTCCTCTTCTTGCCCTGGTGTTTGTTGCTTGTGAAAAGTCTGATATTTGATCTTGTTCCTTTGTATGTGATCTCTCCTCTTCCCCCTGTTGGAAGCTTTTAAGTAATTTGTTTTGTTTTGTTTTGTTTTGTTTTTTTTGGAAAAGCCAAGCTTTCACTCTAGTATGTTTTGGTATAGGATTTTTCTTATATTCTTACCACTCTAAGCCATTTCAATCTGAGATCTCATGTATTGAATTCTGTGAAATTCTTGGCCATTATTTTTTCAAGTTCTTCCCTTTCATTTATTCTTTTTTTTGATTATGGAATTAACTATTAGGTAGATGTTGATACTTACATTACTTATAGTAGATCACCTTTTTAAAAAGTGTTTATTTATTAATTTTTTTAGAGAGAGAGAGCAAGCCAGGGAGGGGCAGAGGAAGAGGGAGAGAGAGAGTTCCTAAGCAGACTCTGCACTGTCAGCACAGAGCCTGACATGGGGCTCAAACCCATGAACTGTAATGTAAGATCATGACCTGAGCTAAAACCAAGAGTCAGAACACATAACCATCTGAGCCGCCCAGTCACCCCTCTCTAGATCACTTTAACTTTAAATTTTAGTATTCATCTTTTTATCTCAGTCTGCTGTTCTATGGGACATTTCCTGGATTTTGTCTTAAAAGATTACTACATTGTACTTCAGTTCCATCCATTCTATTATCCAAACCATTTTAAAATTCCTTATTCAGTTATTACATATAGTATCTTCGTTGTTCTTATCTGCTTATTCCTGCTTTATACTTCTACTGCATGTTTCTCTAAGTCTATACAATATGAATGTTTAAGATTCTTTCAGTTAGTTCTGCTTTAAAGGTTATTTCCTGTGCTTTTTCGTGTGGATGTGGGTTTGGGTGTTTGTCTCCTCTCCCTTTTATTAGTTATTATCAAATAATTTCCTTTTTTTTTTTTTTTTCCTGTTTGTTGCTCTTTTATCATCCTGAGATGCTGGTGAATTAAAAAACCTTTTTTTTAAATGTTTATTTTTGAGAAAGAGAGATAAAGAGTGTGAGTGGGGAAGGGGTAAAGAGAGGGGGAGATACAGAATGCGAAGCAGGCTCCAGGCTCTGAGCTATCCACACAGAGCTTGATGGGAGGCTTGAATCCATAGACTGGACTGTGAGAACCCATGGACCTGAGCTGAAGTTGGACACTTAACTGACTGAGCTACCCAGGCACCCTTAGATGTTGGTGAATTTAGAGTGAGAGATGGACATACTCCGAGTTCTACCATTCTTGGCATTTTATTCACACGTGGCTCTTGGTTTTTTTGGTTTTTTTCTTTTTAACATTCATTTTTGAGAGAGAGAGAGACACGCGCGCGCACACACACACACACACACACACACACACACACACACAGAATCCGAAGCAGGCCCCAGGCTTTGAGCTGTCAGCACAGAACCCAACACGGGGCTCAAACCCACAAGTAGTGAGATCCTGACCTGAGATGAAGTAGGAGGCTTAACTGACTGAGCCACCCAGGCTCTCCACGTGGCTCTTGTTTTTGGGGATACTTCTCTGCAGGCACTGCTTATATCAGTACGGTGCCTCCTCTTTTCTATTTCAGTCCTGCTTATTGGCTCTTTCTACTGCTTTCCTATTCTAAGGTAATGATAGCATGGGCAATAATCTACCTAAGAAAATCCAGCCTAATAAAAAGGCACACATCTAGAATTCCTAACCTCAGTTTATTCTCCTCATCAGTGGATGCTGGCTTTCATATGCTCTATGACTCCCTAACAATGCCCTAGTATTATCTGTGTGCTCCAGTGTTTCTGAACTAGATTCCGAGATCCAGCAATCTAGTGTCTACTGTCATCTCCAGAGTAGACTTCCTGGCATCCAGGAAGGTGCCAACAACCAGCAGATGGTGCTGCTGGTCTTTTACCTTTTCAGGAATCAAAATCATATCTTACTTGTACAGGTAGTGGTTACTATAAGTGATTATTAATTTTTTTCAAGTTCTCAGAACATCTTAAGAGTATTCGAGTATTTTTATAAACAGATAAGAAGGAAATAAATGTATCTTTAACAATTTATGTCTCTTCATGTATAAAATTGTGCTATTCTAGTTATAGGGCATTTTGAATACTTTTTATGATAGGATAATTGACTTTTAACATATTGTGATCTATAATAGCTATTGTTTATTGAGTGCTTACTGTGTTTGGGGTGCTTCACTAAGTGTTTTATGTAGGTACTGTTGGTGAAAGACCAGGATAATTTCTTCAATGAGAAGCTTTAACTTAGTAGGTTTATAAGAATTGTGGATTGCTATTGACTCTGTAAGACAGAAATTATACTTACTTAGTTTAACACCAATAAATTCCATTAAAGTGATAAAATGTTTTGCCTGTAGAAGAGGGAAATAATTGAAGGAGGAAACTTAGAGACTTTTTAATGTGAGAACTACGACTTAGAGAATTTGTTGCTTTTATATAGTTCATGAGCTTTCTCTGTTTTGCTTTGGTTTTGTTTGAGGGGTATATATGAATGACAGAACCATTTTGTTTTTAGAGTATTTAATATTTATAGAATATTACAAATAGAAATGTTTACTGAAAAGCTATTTACTGTATGCTTGTGTGCTTTACAACAGATGTGAAAGTAGAAAATAAATCATTCCATATTCCTAACGCAGTTTAAGTGGTCATTATTTCTCATCTAGCTTCATCTAAGAACTAATGTGCTTAACTATTTAAATTTATTTTTAGTAATAAAGTAGCCTTTACCTCAGAGCCATAATTTTCTTCCCTTATCCTGTGCTTTCTGATTATACTTGCTGGTGGAACCCAAAACAATGGTTGAATTAAATGAAGAAGCAAATCATACAGATTAGAAAATTGCTGGAGGGAGCGGGGCATCTGGGTGGCTCAGTCAGTTGAGTATCCGACTTCAGCTCAGGTCGTGGTCTCGCGGTTCATGAATTCAAGCCCCACAACGGGCTTACTGCTGTCAGTGAGGAGCCCACTTCTGATCCTCTGTCCCCCTCTCTATGCCACTCCCCCACTTGTGCTCGCTCAAAAATAAATAAACATTTAAAAAAAAATAAAATTGCTGGAATTATGTGGTTAGAGGTTTTTTTTAGCTTGACATTATTTAGGCACTGAAACCCTTTTTAAAATTAAATATAATCTACACACAGTGAAAGTCACTCTTTTAGTATTTTGCTCTGTGAGTTTTGACACATGTGAACATTGTATAAGCATCACCAGAGTGAAGATATAGAGAGCATTTCCATCACCCCCCCAAATTGCTCTCTGTTCTTTGTAGGCAGCATTCCATCTTCTATTCCTTGTAACAGCTAATCTGTTTTATACCCCTTTAATTTTGTCTTTTTAAGAATATCAGATTAATGAAATTATGCAATATGTAGACTTTTCAGTCCAGCTTCTTTTACTTACCACAGTGCTTCTGAAATTCATACATACTGCCTGTATCCATAATTCATCCCTTTTTATTGCTAACAAGTATTCCATTGTATGGATATGCTGCAGATTCTTTATCATTTCTTAGTTTAAGGAGATTGGGGTTTTTCGCAGATTTTGGTGGTTATAAATACTGTAAACATTCTCATATAAGTTTGTGTGTGAATAGCAGTTTTCACGTCATTTGGGTAAATGCTAAAGAAGGAAATTACTGGGTCAAACTGTCAATACATATTGGATAAGAAGCTGCTAAACCATTTTTGCAAATGGCAGAACCATTTTATATTCTCATCAGCAATGTATGAAAACTCCATACTTGCTAGGGCTTGGTATTATTAGTTTCTTATTTTTAGCCATCCTAAAAGATGTCATAGGCTGTCACTGTTCTTAGAATTTGCATTTCCCTAAAGGAGTAGTGATGTTGAACATTTTTATGTTTATTTGCTATCTGTTTATCTTCTTTGGTGAAGTATCTGTTCAAGTCTGTTTCTTTTCTTTCTTCCTTTTTTTTTTTTTTTTTGAGAATGTGTGCATATATGCATGGGGAGGACAGAAGGAGAGGGAGAGAAAGAATCTTAAGCAGGCTTCATGCTCAGTGAGGAGCCTGACATGGGGCTTGGTCTCACAACTGTGAGATCATGACCTGAGCCAAAGTCAAGAGTTGGACACTCAACTGACAGCCACCCAAGTGCCCCGGGGTGTAAATACTTTATCAGATACATGATTTACACATATTTTCTCACAAACTGTTGCTTGTCTTTTTATTCTCTCTTCAGTATGTTTTTTAAAACAACTATTGAGAAATAATTAATACAATAAACTAAACATGTATCAAGTATCCATTTTGGTAAGACTTGACATATGTATACACCAGTAAAGTCATCACCACAATCAAGATAACGTATCCATCACTTTCAAAAGTCTCCGTGTACCCCTTGGTAATCCTTCCATTCTACCTGTCCCAGGTAGATATTAATTTTTTTAAATTACAAATTAATTGCATTTTCTGGAATTTATTTTAAGTGAAATCATATACTGTGTACTCTTTTCCTTTTTTGTCATCTTAACAAATTATTTTGAGATCCTTCTATGTTGTGTGTATCAAAGTTCGGTCTTGTTTTATTGCCGAGTAACATTCTGTTACATGAGTATGCCACGATTGGGCTATATCTGGTTTGGGGCTATTATAAATATAGCCACTATTAATTTGTGTTACACAAATCTTTTTTTAAAAAGATCTATACTTTCATTTCTCTGGGAGTGAAATGGCTAGGTAATATAGTAAATGACTTTAATTTTTTAAGAAGCTGCCAAACTGTTTTATAACATCTTACATTTTCATCATCAATGTCTACTAAGAGTTCTAGTTGATCCACATTATCATCACCAACATTTGATGGTCAGCCCTTAATTTTAGTTATCCAAGTAGGTTTATAGTGGCATTATGGTTAGAATTTGATTTTCCCTAATGACTAATGATGTGAGTGTGTTTCATGTACTTATTTGCTGTTCATAATATCTTTTTTGGTGAAGTGCCCATTTTTTTGGCTCACCTTTTCATTGGGTTGCTTTCCTTATATTCAAAGAGAGTTTTTTTATATATATTCTGAATATTATCAGATACGTAATTTGCAGATATTTTCTCCCACTCTGCAGCTTGTCCTTTCATTTTTTTTTTTATGGGAAGAGGAAGAGTTTTTAATTTGATAAACATAAATTTATCAGTTTTTTCTTTCAAGTATCATGCTTTTGACATATCTAAGGAATCTTTGCCTAATTCAAGGTCACAAATATTTTCTCCTGTTTTCTTTTTCTAGGTGTTTTATAGTCGTAGGTATTTTAACTTTATTGAGAAATAATTGACAACTATATATATTTAAAGTACACAGTGTGATGATTTGATATACATATACATTGTAGAATGATATGTAGGTTTGGATTTTATATTTAAGTATATGATTACTCTTGACTAAAATTTTGCATATGGTGTCACATATGGATTGTTTAGTGCTGCCATTTTCCCTAAGTAATCCTTAGTGACATTCTACAAATATTGATATGTTGTATTTTTATTTTCATTTCATTCAACATACTTTGTTATTTCCCCTTTGAGTTTTTCTTTGACCCATAGGTTTAGAAGTATTTAGTTTCCAAATGCTGGGCTTTTCCAGATATCTTTTAGTTATCATTTTCTAATATCATTCCATTGTGGTCAGGAAGCATACTTTTAATGCCTTGAGTCATCTTTTTGAGAGTTGATTAGATTTTTGAGAGTGGCCTAGAATGTGGTCTTTCTTGGTAAACATTCTGTATACACATGAGAATAAAGTATATTCTTCTGTTGTTGGTTGAAGTTTTCTATAAATGTCAGTTAAGTGTTACTTAAGTGTAATGTATCCTTGATTTTCCATCTACTTGTTCTCATAGTTATTGAGAAAGAAGTATAGATCTCGCTGACACTAATTGTGGATTTGCTTATTTCACCTTGGTATTTATCAGTTTTGATGTGTTTTTGAAGTTCTCTCAATAGGTACATAAACATTTCTAGTGTGTGTCCTCATGGTAAAGTAACTCCCTAATGACCCAGAAATTATCTTTATCCTTGGTAACGTTTTTGACTTGGAATCTACTTTGTCAGATATTAATATAGTTACTCTAGCATTCCTTTGACTAATGTCACCATGGTATGTGTTTTTTTTTTCATTCTTTTATTTTAAAACTATTTGTTTTTTTATATTTAAGGTGCATTTTGGGAAGTACAGTATAGTTGGGTTGTCCTTTTTTTTTCTATTCTGATAATCTTTGCCTTTTAGTTGGAGGTGTTTAGACCATTTACATTTAATGTGACTAATGATCTGGTTTGGTTTAAATTCACCATCTTTCTGTTTTCTGTTTGTCTTATCGACTCTTTGTTTCCTTCATCCTTCTCTGCTATCTTTTGAGTTGAGTATTTTTATGGTTCAGTTTTATCTCTTGGGTTTGTATATCAGCTGTAACTCTTTGTTTTAGAGATTGCTTTAACTTTCTGTAGTCTACCATGTACTAATATTATAGATGTAGTATACATTACCTTAGAATAGCTTATACTTCCATCTGTCATTTTATTTGGCCTTTGTGCTTTTATTTTCTGTATATAATATAAGAGTAAAAATTATTTTTTTCTTCTACATATATTATAAACTAAGCACTGCATAGTAATTAATTTTTAAAAACCATTAACTTTTAAAGAGATTTAAATATATTTTAAAATGCCATGTGTTTTTTCACATTGTTACCATTCTCAGTTCTCTTATGCTTTTTTGTACATCCAGATTTCCATAAAATCTGACCGCTATATCTGTCTTGGCTGAAATTAGAAGTTCCAAGTTTTCTACTTTTTGCTTCGAGGATTTATGATTTGCAATTTAATGGATGGACCTCAGTCAGTACTTTTAGATGCCCTAACTACATGCTTTTTAGGATTTTTTTCCAGTGATTTTTGCATCACACATTTAAAGATAGATTTCATTCTTTAAAGATAGTATAAATGAGTTAGACTTACTCATATATATCTCTATCATCTATCTATCTATCTGCTGCTTTCAGTATTTCAATATTGAAGATTTTTAGTATGTTGCAGGTAACTCTTGCTATCTAACATAAGACTAATGTGTCACTTTACCTTCAAAATAACATGCTTGTTATTTTCCTTCCCCTCTCCCTTTGTCATATACAGAAAAATAATCCTTTTGAATATATTTTTACTGATCACCTAGTCCTTTTGATAAATTGGAATTTCTAGTAGAAATTAATCATTGTTATACAAAATTTAGTTTTACATATTTAGGATTTCCCTTAGTAATTAAATTCAAATGATTGTATCTTAAATGACTTAAAGACATCTTCGGGGAAATTAGGTGGGTGAAAATCTCAATTTACAAAAGAGATTTATTTAGGGGAATAGACTTAAAGTTTTTGTTTAAATGGTTTCTTATAGAGTTATTTTAAAATCAGTTTTTTCAGGGGGCTTGGGTGGCTCCGATGGTTGAGGTCATGATCTTTGTGGGATTGAGCTCCTTGTTGAGCTCTATGCTGACAGCACAGAGCCTGCTTGGGATTCTCTGTCTCCCTCTTGCCATTCCCTGACTTGTATACATCCTCTCTCTTTCAAAATAATGAACTTAAAATTTTTTTTTAAATAAGATTTTTCTGTGCTTTGAATAATCCAGTAAATGAGGAAATCTCTAATGACTGAGCAAGAATGGCAAGTCACTAAAAACATCAACTAACTCTGGGTTCTGGGGAGAGTGGTGGTGTGTGCCACGGAATGTATCTGTAAAAATATAGTTCGTAGATCTTTCTCATTGGTAGTGTGTGAAAAAATCTTCTTTACCCCTGTTACTGATAGTCAACTCCTATTTGGGGGGAAGAGGATGGTGAGGGAGATGCATTAAATCATTAAGAGATAGTTGAGGAGTAAATTTTGTTGGGATAGCCCATTTCTGGCAGGACAACATAAGGTTCTTTGGAGACCCACTTCCCAGTGAAACTGGTGAAAATTGTTTCTTTCTATAGCAGTCATTTAAAGTCTGAAAATGGTCCTAAGGGTCTACAACAAATAAAGAAAATCTGCCAAAACTTGGTAAGAACAGCCCATGTCTGTGGCATTTGAACCAAGCCTTGCTTCCTGTCTCCAGTTTTCTAACTCAGCAAGATGGAAACAAGATCAGCACTTGTTGGTCCAGGCTGGTTCAGTCAAGGGAATCTCTCCTCACTGCCTAGTTGGAAGGTATTTTTCGTAGAGGAGCAAGATGTCAGGATTTCT
Source organism: Crocuta crocuta (assembly GCF_008692635.1). Lineage (NCBI taxonomy): Eukaryota > Metazoa > Chordata > Mammalia > Carnivora > Hyaenidae > Crocuta > Crocuta crocuta. Next base: position 6,688,933 of record NW_027528345.1, read on the forward strand.
CATTCCGTCCCCAGCTACATGTTACTGAGGCAACATATTCCGGGCAAGTGGGGCTGAGACGCAGGAGCTTACTTCTGCTGTCCCACTCATGTCACAGAAACGCTACTTGTACACAGTGCCACTGAGAATTACTCATGCCTCAGCTCTTCAGGTAGCAGTTCCACACTGGGAGAAAGAAGCAAGGTGAGAAGACCTTAAGCTACTGTTCCTCTTCCCTCCACTCTACCAAGCATTATCATCTCAAAGTTGGGTTTTCATTCTGTAGTGCTCCACTGCCCCTCCCCTCAGACCCATGGCTCAAAGAGTTATAAAATAGAGAGTTCTGCATCACTTTCCAAAGTAACTAACTTTATTTGTAACAATGTGTGGAAAAGTTCAAGCTTAAGGGTATTCTCAGAGGCGGAGGTTGTGAAAGGCAACAAGGAAGAGATTGGTAGGTGCAGTGGAGATAAATAAATGATATTCTGGCTAGCTTGCTGGAGGGAACCAGGGAAATAATGAGCTGGAAGGAGATCTCCTAGGGTCAGAACAAATCGCAATTACTGAGCTCCTTCCAAAGGAGCCTTGTGTGGAGCAATTTATGCTTCAGCATCATTGAGAACAATAGAGCAATGAGCTGACAAGTAGTGGTGCTTAAAAGCTGACTTTTATCAGGAAAAGAGACCGGGAACGCTGCCAAAACTGCTGTCATCTCATGGTAACTTTGGGAATACCCAAGGCTGCGCCTCCTGATGAACACCAGGGATTTCACACTGAAGGAAGATGAGGGATAGACTTCACTGAAATTATCTAGCCAGTGAGTAAATACAGTAAACAAATAACAATAACAAACCCCAGAAAGAGACAACCAGTATCCAGAGTTGCTACAGTATAGTATCTAAAATGTCCAGTTTCCAACAGTAATAGAAGACATGGAAAGAAACAGGAAAGTATGACCTCTATACCAGAAAAAAAGGTCAGGCTGCAGAAATTGCCAATGAAATTGGCCAGATGTGAGATTTAACAAAGTTTTCAAATTAGCCATTATAAATATATTCAGAGAACTAAAGAAACCATAGGTAAAGAAGTAAGGGAAAGTATGATGACGGGTTTTATCAAATAGAGAATATCAATTAAGAGAAATTATAAAAAAAAAAACAAAACTAGGTGGAAATTCTGAGTTTGAAAAGTATGAAATGAAAAATTTACTAGAGGGGCTCAATGATAGACTTGAATTGGCAGAAGAAACAATTAGCAAATTTGTAGTTAGATTGATAGAGATTATGCAATCTGAAGAACAGAAAAAAAAAGTGATGAATAATGAGTGAATAATAACAAACAGAATCTCAGAGAAATGTAGGATACCATTAAGTGTACCAACATACATGTAATGGAAATACCAAGAGAAGGAAAGCAGCAGGAAAAGTACTTTAAGAAACAATGGGTGAGACTTCCAAAATTAATTGAAAAGCATACACCTGCATATTTTGGAACCTTAATGAACTTCAAGTAGGATAAATTGCAAGAGATTCACAGACACATCAAAATAAAAATGCTGAAAGTCCAAGAAAAGGAGAAAATCTTGAAAGCAAGAAGAGAAAAAGAAAGCATCACTTACAAGGGAACTCCAGTAAAATTAATAGTTAATTTCTTGTCAGACAGAGGCCATAATACATTGGGATAACACAATCAGAGGTGCTTAAAGAAAAAAATTGCCAACCAAGAATCTTATCTTTCAAAAAGGAAGACTAAATAAAGACATTCTCAGACAAACAAAACTGAAGATATGTTGCTAGCAGACCCACTTTAGGAAACACTAAAGGAAGTTCTTTAGGCTGAAACCAGTTGACCCCACACAGTAATTCTAACACACACGCGCGCGCACGCACACACACACACGAGCATCAGTAAAGATAATTACATGATAATAAAATATAGTAAAAATGTGTATTCTCCTTTTTGCTGATTTTAAAAGCAGTTGTATAAAACAATAAGTATATATTTTGAGCTTATAATGCATAGAAATGTAGTATATATGCCCATAACAGCATAAAGGAAGTTTATGGGAGCAAAGCTGTATAAAAGTAATGACTCCACATGGTAACTTGAATTCACAGGAATAAATCAAGAGAACCAGAAATGATAAATATGAAGCTAATAAAAGCTGTAAGTATATACTTGCTCTCTTCTCTCAGCTCCATTAAAGGTTCTAATTATATAAAGTAATAGTTATAACATTTATACTTTGATAACATTTTATTGTTGAGTTTATAACATTAATAGATGTAGTGTGTATATAACAATAATAGGGCAAATGAGGACAAAAGGAATCGAGCTGTGTAGGAATAATGTTATTATATCTCACTGGAGTTAGTATAAATATGAAGCCCAATCTGATAAAATATGTATGGAAAGCCCTACAATAAGCATGAAGGGAGTAACTTTTTTTAAAAAAATCACTAAAAAGATTAAAATACTACATTAGAAAATACGTACTTCATGCAAAACAGAGCAGTAAAGGAGGAAAAGGGCAACAAAAAAGATGTAGGACACATGGAAAACAAAAAGTAAGGTGGCAGACATAAATCCAGTTGTATTGATGATATTAAATGTAAATGCATTAAATAATCAAAAGGCATTGGTTGTCAGATTGGATAGAAAAATAGGTACAGGATCTAACCATATCCTCTCTATAGGAGACATACTTTAGATGCAAGATACAAATATATCAGAACTAAAAGGATGGCGAAAGATGTATCACAATCATAAGAAAGGTGGGGTGGTTAATACTAATATCAGACAAAATACACTTTAAAGTGATAAAAAGTGAAGTCATTGGAGATAATGACAAAAGTGTCACTTCATCTGGAAAGATATAATAATTATACATATATGCAGCTAACAACAAAGCCGTGATAGATGAAGCAAAACCTGATAGGAATGAAAAGAGAAGTAGACAACAATAATTGCAGCACCCCTATTAGGCAGAAGATTAAGAGGAAATATAAAGTCTTCAACAGACAATTATACCTAACAGACATCTATAGAACACTCTACCCAACAATAGCAGAATATGTATTCTTCTAAAGAGCACGTGGAACATTTTCCAGGAAATGACATATGCTAGGCTGTACAACCAACTCAATACGTTTAAAAAGATAGAATTAACACAAGGCATAGTTTCAAACCACAATGGAATGATATTAAAAATCAACTTAAACAAACCTGGGAAACTCACAAATGTATAGAACTTAAACAAGATACTCTTTTTTTTTTTTTTTAAAGTTTATTAATTTATTTTGAAAGAAAAAGGGAGGGAGGGAGGGAGAAAGGGAGGCGCAGAAACAGAGGGAGAGAGAGAATCCCAAGCATGCTCCATGCTGTCAGTGCAGAGCCTGATGTGGGGCTCAAGCTCATGAACTGTGAGATCATGACTTGAGCTGAAATCAAGGGTCAGGTGCTTTATTGAGCCACATAAGCACTCCTTAAGCAAGATACTCTTAAATAACCAATGGGTCAAAGAGAAAATCAAAAGTGAAGTTAGGAAATACTATGAGATGAATGAAAATGACATAACATACAAAAACATGACTGCAGCTAATGTAGTGCTTAGAAGGATATTTATAATTTTAAATGTATGCATTAAAAGAAGAAAGATGTCCATAACCCAATCTACTTTAAGACACTGGAAAAGAGTAAATTAAAACTAAACCAAGAAGAGGAAGGAAATTATAAAAGTTATAATTAAATAAAGAAATTAAATAAAGAAATAAAATCATAGAGAAAGATGATAAAACCAAAAGCTGGTTCTTTGAAAGTATCAACAAAATTGACAAACGCTTTTGCTAGGAAGGTGTTTTTTCATTGACCAAGGGGAAAAAAAAAAGACGACTCATATTACCAGAGTGAGAGGTAAAGGATGGAATACTATTATTGTTCTTACAGAAATAAGGAGTGTAAAGGAATAATAAGTACATGCCGATAGGTTAGATAATTTATATGACATGGGCAAATTCCTGAGGCGTAACTCCCAAAAACTAAGTCAAGAAAAATAGAGAATCTGAATAATCTAAAATAGAGAATCTGAATAACCTGTGAGAAGTAAAAAGATTGAATTAGTAATCAAAAAAACTACTCACAAAGAAAAACCCAGGCCCAGTTGGTTTCACTAGTGAGCTCTACCAAACATTTAAAAAAAAAAATCCAGTATTTTACAAATTCTCACAAAAATAGACTTAGTTGAGGATATGTGTACCCTGTACACTTGGTGTAGTGGAGAGAGTGACAGTAGCATGAAGGGAAAGGCAGGTGTAAGATAACTCAGTTTCTCCTGTGACTGGAGCATTAAGCATCCTTGCTTTGAGTAGAAACTTCTTTTTATATAGTGGCCTACTGTATTCATTATCCTCTGGTTCTGGTTTATAAGACTTCACTTTACATGTCCTTGAAGAATATTGTATTGGCTGAATGAGGGAAACCCATAGAAGGCAGATCCATTATGTTTGAATCTGAGTTTATTTGCAAATAGCAAGGCTTAAAAAAATTTTTTTAAATGTTTATTTTTGAGAGCGAAAGAGACGAGCATGAGTGGGGAGAGGCAGAGAGAAAGACACAGAATCTGAAGTCGTCTCCAAGCTCTGAGCTGTCAGTACAGAGCCCAACGTGTGACCCAAACTCGTGGGGCCCAGACTTGTGAACTGCGAGATCATGACCCCAGCCAAAGTCAGACGCTTAACCAACTGACCCACCCAGGCGTCCCCCAAATAGTGAGATTTTGAGTTTCTAAGAACACACATACCAGCTGTACTTACTGGTTCTAATTTTATATCAGTCTGATAGCGTTAGTAAATTTTCTGTTTTCAGGTTTTTAATAATCTAGTTTTTAGTGTTATTGTTATAAGAATAAAGTACCTTAATGTGTTCCTTGCATCATTTTGGGTAAGGTTACATAGTATAAAGCTAGGACTGACTTTGCTAATTTTTTTCATTTCCATTTATGTTTTCTTCTTTACATCTTAGTTTAACACTTTTTTCCAAGGGGGATTATTTACATTTATATAGCATATTTGCCAAAGATCATTTGTATGTATCCCATTTGAGTCTCACAAAGTTTTCAGGTTAGTAGGTCAGCTGTTCTTTTTTCTCTTCCGTGTAATTTGTGCATATATTTGGAGTGTGTGTTTAAACATAGGAATTGTGACGTACTTCTTTACTATTTGGAATGGCTTTCCATTAGCGTTTCAAAACATGGCAGTGCTGGAACTCTTTTGATTAAGATTTCCCTTACAAGTACCAATAAACCTTTTTGTTAACTGTTAGACGAAGCTGGTTGTTCTGATTGCATTTGCTGCCAGTGCACATACAACCAATTTATGCAGAGTAATAATACTAGTAGCTAACTGAGTACCTGAGTCTCAGTCGCTGTGGTCAAGAGAATTGTTCTAGCTAAAACTTACACTATTTGAAGAAATTCTGAATTTACTGCTATTAAACTAGGGTAGTGGTTCTCAAACAAGGGGCACTTTGTGCCCCTTACCCCCCCCCCCCCCCCCACAAAAAAA
>NW_027528345.1:6694702-6778893 GCF_008692635.1 Crocuta crocuta
TTTTTCCCCCTTACCCCCCCAGCCCCAAGAACATTTGACCATGTCTGGAACAGTTTTGATTGGATAACTTATGAGTGCCACTGGTTTGTAGTGGGTAGAGGCTAGGGATGCTGCTAAACATCTTATGGTGTACCTGATAGCCTCCCACAAATTATCTGGCCCAGTATGTTAATAGTGTTGAGGCTGAGAGTCCCTGGGCTAAGGTAATTTTGCTTTTATCCTGTGAGCAGTGACTCTTGAAGGCCTGAGGTAAATGATACTTTCTTGTAGTGTTTGGTTCAGCTATATTTTCATGCCCATGTTCCACAGGATACAAGCTGGCCACCAGGATGTCTAACTCTGGAAAAGTTTAGGTGTGTGCCATCTCAGAGAAAACCTAGAACAGTGCTTTTTGGATCACTGCTCTCCATGCTCAACCCAGTCTACCAAAATATCTGTTTCTGCCTTCAGGGTGATGTGATCCAAGGACGTTATTGGTGTCTTTTGCCATTGGTTTTGGTCAAGACACCCTCATTCCACCTGATGGAATCCTCCCCTCCCCACCCCCAATCGATGGAACTTAATCATTGAATCCAAGTGAGAAAATAATTTTAAGTTTTCAATTTCTCCTCGCTCAAAAGCTTCCAACCACTTAGGAAAATCATTCCTATTTTCATACTTTGATTCTTTAAACATCAGTAGCTTCATGGAAGGAAGGCATTATGAAGTATTGTAAAGCTCTGCCATATTGAAACTGTATACATGTGAAACAGGAGAATGATAAAGTCTTGCTAGCTTAGCTAATGTCACATGAACTAAGTGGTTTGGTAAAGCTATGATTCAGCCTTAGCTATGTATGACATAAAAGCATACTATATTCTACCTTAAAGATGCAAGTAGAGTTTAATTTAAATATGATAAAGAGCCAGTCTTTTCATTTTGTAAGTTATTCAGGACTCTTTTTTCCCCCCTCTGTTTTGCTTGAACAAGTACTTTATTGCTGATGTTTATTTCAGTAATTTCTAGCAGGTAAAATGTTAACCTTTTAAAGAATGTTATTAACCTCTGTTATTATAGTAGTGATTTGGAGAAATTTCAAATGGTACTGTCTTTCTCTGAAAGAATTTACTTCCAGTAACTAACTAATATGCCCTGTTAGGTATTAGTATTTGCTTATAAAATTTGTATTTTATTTTTAACCAGAGAACTTGTCACATAAGTTAAAATCTTTATTTTAGTTCATGAGACTGTAGTGGTGGTTCTTCATGTGAGACCCCTAGACCAGCAGCATCACCATCATCTAAGAGCCTGTTAGAATGCCAGTTTTCAGACCAATTGAGAGCATCTCAGACCTACAGAATCAGAAACCCGGGTTAGAGCTGAAGAGTCTGTTTAACAAGTTTTTCAGGTGATTCTCATACTTAGTAAAGTTTGGGAACTTCTCTACAGAGAGTGTGTTGTTGGATTGAGTTCACTTCATTTTAATGCATTGCACTTGTTCTCTTTTTGTTATTATGATTTTCTTATTATGTTTTAAACTTGTATTATTTGTGGGACCATAAGGTATCCAAATTATTGACCAACTTCAAGTAGCAAATGTAACATGTTTAAAGAAAGACTTTAGGCAGATTTGAGAAATATTCTTTCAAGTGATCAGGATAGGTATTTTTGTAAATCACTGTAAAGTATAGCCCTCAAGAGATTTCGTTCAAAATCCTGCATTGTGGAAATATAATTGTTTGGTACTCAGGGGCTGCTAAGTTACACAGATTTCTGAGGCATGAAGTCAAGGAATATATATATGAAAAAACCCACACATGCTCCCATAGTAACTTTTAAAATGGAAAGTAAGGTGATGATAATAGATATCAAAGAGGGAGTATGCTGAAATCTGTATCTGTAAAGAAAAAAATGTCTTAAACCACAGTCTAAAAAGTTATGGTGTAGTAAATACATACACTAGAGGTGTTTTTTAAAAGAGGTTAAAAAAAAGAATTTCTTATTTGGGTACTTATCACAATACTGTTAACCTACCTGAAGATATTTTTTAAATGTAGTTTAATTAGTGTTAATGCTCTAATTAATGTATTCATCATAATCATTGAAATGGTAGTCTGTTACTTAAAGAATACAGGAGATATAATAGTGTTGAATTTACAAAGCTGTGCTGTCCGTAGCTTCCAAATCTGTAGACTTCTTATTGCATAAGTAGTGCCTGAATATTGAGGTATTTCAATTAGTCACCTTAATTTTCTAAGTTGTATTTTTTCATATGCAGGTTGTACTACTACACCCCAACTTGAGTCTGTCCCCTAGTTCTCTTTCAAAAGAGGTGCTATGTGTTTTGTATTTTATTTCTCTTTGTTGATGAACTAATTTAGGTTGTAAATGTCAATTTAGCCTATATTTTTATAGTGAGATCTTATAGAGATCTTTTTTAGTGAGATCTTATATTTGTTAGGTCCTAGGTCTAGAGACTATTATCTCTACAGTTTATATTACAGTTACAGGTAATATTTTAACAAACTAGACTATTTAATCATTTGCTAATAATAAGAGTGATCAAAATCCCAAAGCCTGTTTTTTCTTCTAGAGAACACTTATAGATTCAGGATATACTTGGCAGAATGGGGTAACCTTGTATGTTGCTAATTTGCTGTTTTCGTTTTACTTCCAACTTTACGGCATCTAGCCTCCATAACTGGATAGAGACCAAGGATATTTGCATGCAGTGTAAAAAAGAATGTTAATAAGTTGGATGTCTGTTAGTACTTAGTGTTGTTTTTGATACTAGTTATGTATCTAGACAAAGAAGGCAGAGAGCTGTAGAGATGGGGAGGATGGAAGGGGGAGGGAGAAATATAATAAAAAGATTACAGGGTCTGAATTGATCTGTGTTTGCTCTGAAATTATATATAATAAATGTAGTTTACTGTTCAATGTATTTAGCTCAGTAAGAATGTCAGTCTTTCAAGGTTTGTACACTATTAAGTATTTGAACTTAATTTATTGATAGTTTTTTAAAAATGACTTCATTCACAAAATAATAATTTGTTGTAGTTCAAAATTAAAATTCAGAGACTCTTATTTAATCATCCAAATTTAATACTTTGAAAAATAATGGGCTCTTTTTTCATCCTGATGTCAACACTAGCTAATTGTAGAAAATAAGGAAAATTCTGAAAAATTATTTAGAAGAACATATAACTCAGATATAATTCTGCCACTCAGAGGTAATCACATTTAATGTTTTGGTATATTTCCTCCCAGTCTTTTAAAAAATAAATTTTTAAAATTGAGATCATTCATATCCTTTATTATTTTTTAATCCATTAAATTGCAAGAAATTTTTCATATCCTTAGTCTTTAAAAATAACTTTAATAACTGGATATTTCTGTATCAAAATTTAATATTTTCTGTATTGTCAAACATTTCCTATCATTTTTTTTTACTACTATAGAAATCATGCAGTGAACTTTCCTGTTCATAAATCTTTATCCATATAAGTCCATAAGTCTTTATCTGTATCTGAATATTTCTTCTAGATTCCTACATTGGGAATTACTGAGAGAATATAAATGTTTTCAAGATTCTTAATGTGTATTGCCAAATTGCTATCCAAAAGCATTGATCCAATTTAACTTCCACCAACAGTGTATCAGATAACCTATTAAAGAATACCCTTGTCAGCACAAAATATTACTGCATTTAGAAATCACTGTCTATTTTTTTGGGGCGCCTGGGTGGCTTAGTCGGTTAAGCGTCCGACTTTCGCTTAGGTCATGANAAGTCATATCTTTTTCTGTCAAGTATTGTCAAATACTAAAATTACTGTTATTTTATGTTATCATTTAAGATAGATTAATTAGACCTTCGAAAAACCATACCTGGATTTTTTCATTTTGAATGATAATGTAATATAGTAGAAAACTGTCAACAATAGGAGATTTGGAAATACTCGGTTATCGTAATGGTCTGAGGATGATTGAGAACCATTCTATTATTACTGAAGCAGTGCAGCTAAAAGCAAGAGAGAATGCGTACTGCGAAGATGTTTTTCTATCACTCAAAAAATAGTGCTTGTTGTTTTTCAAGTTTTAGGAATAGCAATAATAGCATAGGACTTTAAGAGCACTGCTTTGAAATTAGATTCTTTAGCATCTTATTAAGATTATGCCTCTTGTGGGTGTTATGCTGAGCGAAATAAGTCAGGCAGAGAAGGACAGATACCATATGTTTGCATGTATAGGTGGATCAGGAGGAACTTTTTGGGGAGAGGGAAGGAGGCAAACCATGAGAGAGTCTTGAATGCGGAGAACAAACTGAGGGCTGATGGGGGTGGGGAGAGGGGAAGGAGGGTGGTGGGCGTGGAGGCAGGCACTTGTGGGGATGAGCACTGGGTGTTATATGGAAACCAACGTGACAATAAACTATTTAAGAAAAAAAAAGATTATGCCTCTAGCTTACCATGTTTATATTGGATAAATTATCTAGTCTTTAAGCCTCAATTTCTTTATCTATTAAATGAATATTAAAAGGAATTTCTTTTAAGGATTATACAAGATAATACATGTAAAGTACAAAGCATTGTGCCTGGCGGTTGGTTAATGCTAAATAAATGCTAGTTTTTATTTGGCAGATTTTGGAAGATTTATTTATTCAACAGATATTTATTGAACACTTAGAGTATGCTTCACACTTCTAGACATTGAGGATGCAGTCATGATATAAACTAATAAATCCCTAATGAACCTTACATTGTAATTAGGGGCAAGAAGGGATGATAATATCTTTTTTTTCTTTTAATATTTTTATTTATTTCTAGGAGAGAGAGAGAGAGAGACAGCGTGAGCATGGGAGGGTCAGAGAGAGAGGGAGACACAGACTCCGAAACAGGCTCCAGGCTCTGAGCTGGCAGTCAGCACAGAGCCCGACGCGGGGCTCGAACCCACGAACTGCGAGTTCATGACCCAAGCGAAAGTTGGACGCTTACCCGACTAAGCCACCCAGGCACCCCAAGAAGGGATGATAATATCTTATAAAATAGAGTAACCACAAACAAGAGTTTTAAAAACTTGGAATAAATGACTTCATATGAATAAATGACTTTATAACAAAGTCAGGTGAAGAATGACTTCTGCCTGTTGAGGGAGGAATATCTTTGGACTGTTTTTTTTTTGCTTTCTGTTTAATTTTTATTCATTTGAAATATGATGTGATTAGTACCTGCTCCTTTACTTGGCCAACTCAAGTTGTTGGAAAATAAAGCATCTGGCTTTTATGGTAATGCATGTTGGAATTAATGATGCTATAATTATTTCTTTGAGAAAGGAAGAAGGAATTGCTTTGTTGAGAATTAAACAGCTGAGTACATGTATATTTTGAAATTTATTAATAGAAAGTATTCGTTTTCTTTGCAGCTAATACTAAAGTGTTAGAAAATCGGTCTTGAAAGTGAGAGAGATGTAATATTTTAAGAGTAATATTTGTCTTTAAAATGCTTTATGAAATACTTTTGAATATTTAAATCCCATAAAATAGATTGCTGCAAGAGAATGTACTAGTTATCTATGGATACATAACAAATTATCCCAAAACCTGGTACTTAAAACAACAAAGGTATGTTATCTTAAAGTTTCTGTGGGTTTTGAATGTGGGTACAATTTAGCTGTATACTCTTAGCTAAGAGTCTCATAGTCTGTCTGTTTCAATCAAGACATCAGGCAGGGTGTTGGCCTGGGCTACCTTCATGTCAGGATTTGACTCAGGGAAGATCTGCTTCCAAACTAACTTATGTGGTTAGTTGTTGGCAAAATTCGGTTTCTTGTAGGGTATTGAACTGAGGACCTTAGTTCCTTGCTGTTTCTGGCTGGATGCCTCCCTCAGTTCTTGCTTTTCCATAGAGCAGTTTATATTAGGGCAACTGGTTTCCATTGGAGCAAACAAGTGGGAGAACAGAACAAGGTAAATAAGATGGAGTCCAGAGTCTTAGGATGTAACTTAATCTCAGGAGTGATGTCCCCTCACTTCTGTTATATTCGTGGTCTAAGAAGCAAAGCAGTAGGTGTAGCCTGCACGGGAGAGAATTACGTAGGGACCTGAATAACTGTCACAAGTCAGGGATCACTGGGAGCCTTTTTAGAAGTTGCCTACCCATAGAAAGCAAAGCAAAATATACATGGGCAGCATCTATGAAAAACTAAGTCATAAAATATTCCCGTGGTTCCTAATACCAGAGGTGGGGGTAGCTCACAGCTATAAGACCTGAGGAGTCTAAGAGGGAGTAAGCTTAGAGAAACAATGGATCATCTGACAGACTAGAAATAAGAAAACCCTAAAATACTCTACAAGCCAAAATATTCTGTAAGTATCTACAAGAAAACACAATGGACCAATTTGCAATAAGTCAAACCAGAATAGGTGTAGATGATACATGATAAGGTTGAAGGGGTTGGGTCATCTAGGCATTATGTATGAACTCTCAAAACTGCAGCCATAGTTCTCTTCCAAGAGAAACCCACACTGAGAGGAAATTGCTAGAAAAAAGTCCAATCTGTGCAGTGCAGGGACCATAGAGATAAAAGAAAAAGATGTCCATAAAAGCAAGGAAGTGGTCTTAGGAGATCTCAGAGAGCATGCTGCTGCTTAAAGACCACACAGAAATAGCAGAATGAGTTTTGAAATGTGAGGAAAGCTCTGTTGAACCATGTCTCCTTAAAAGTTCAGGAAAAGTTATTTCACTTAAAAATGAATAACAAAATAACAAAAATACTGAGCAAGGTATCATGAAGGAAAAAGAGACTAAGGAGCCAAATGACTTCTTAAAGACAATAAATACAAATCAGGATGATGTAGCCACAAAACAGAGGAGTATTATAATCTTTTAAAACAAGCTGAATAAAAATTTTAAAATGGTATATTAAAGGAAAGTATAAAATGGAATTAGAAAACTCAGAAATGAGATAATAGAATTTAGGAAAGATCACAGTAAAGGTAAGAAAATTCAGAAATGGACCCTAATCCAGAATTCAAGAGTAAATAAACATCACAGGTAATGTGTAAAGAGATACAAGGTGAAAAAGAAAAAAAAGAAAAAACATTGAAAGAAGATTTAAGAGAAAGCAACAAATACTAAAAGCAAAGAATCCAATATATGGATAATGCACGCTCCTGTGGAAATAGAGAAATTGAACAAATACTAAAAGCTATAATCCAAAAAATGTTTCTGAAATTAAAAAAAATTTTTTTGAAATTGCATATTGAAGGGACACTTTGTATACCCCAGAATATTGACCCAGAACAATGACAACTGGTAAAAATACTGATAGAGGGGCACCTGGGTGGCTCAGTCGCTTAAGTGTCCAACTTTGGCTTAGGTCATGATCTCGCGGTTCATTGTTCGAGCCCAACGTGCTCCAGAGCCTGGAGCCTGCTTTGGAGTCCGTCTCCCTCTCTCTGTGCCCCTCCCCCACTCATGCTCTCTCTCGCTCTCAAAAATAAACCTTAAAAAAAGTGCTGATAGGGGCACCTGGGTGGCTTAGTCGGTTAAGCGTCCAACTTTCGCTTAGGTCATGATCTCGCGGTTCGTGGGTTCGAGCCCCGCGTCGGGCTCTGTGCTGACTGCCAGCTCAGAGCCTGGAGCCTGTTTCGGAGTCTGTGTCTCCCTCTCTCTCTGACCCTCCCCTGCTCACACTGTCTCTCTCTCTCTCTCTCTCCTAGAAATAAATAAAACATTAAAAAAAAAAGTGCTGATAGAATTAATGAACTTTCAGGAAAAAAACCTGTGGGCATCAGGCACAAATACTAAAAGATTTGTAAAGAAAATTTGATTGTTATCAGACTTTTTTTTTTATTGGTTAGCATAACTTTTTTTTTCTTATTTATTTTCCTTTAGGTTTTTATTTAAATTCTAGTTAACATACAGTGTAATACTAGTTTCAGATGTACAATTTAGTGATTCGGCACTTCCAGATATCACCCAGTCACTTAACTGGCTGAGCCACCCAGGCACCCCAACAAGCACACTCCTTAATCCCCATCATCTTTTCAACCCATCTCCCCATTCTCCTCCCCTCTGGTAACCATCAGTTTGTTCTTTATGGTTAAGAGTCTGTTCCTTGGTTTGCCTCTCCCTTTTTTTCCCATGTTCACTTGTTTTGTTTCTTAAATTCCACATATGAGTGAAATCATATGGTATTTGTCTAAGACTGGTTTTGCTCAGCATAATACTCTCTGGGTCCATCCATGTTGTTGCAAATGGCAAGATTTCATTCATTTTTATGCCTAAGTAATATTCTATTGTTTATGTATACCACATTTTTATCCGTTCATCAATGAATGGGCACTTGGGCTGTTTCTGTAGTTTGGCTATTGTAGGTGATGCTGCTATAAACATCAAGGTGGTGCATGTTCTCATCAGACTTTTTAACAGTAATGCTTTATTGTAAAAGAAATAGAGTAACATATTTAAGATACTCAAGGAAAGAAAATGTGAGTCAAGGAGGGTAATATGTGGATTTATTTTCAGCAAAATGACTTTGAAATGTGAAAGCTGTGAAAAATCTTTATTGATGTGTAGAAAACTCAGGGATTCCTTTATTCCCTAGGAATTTTACTAGAAAGTAAGTCTCCTGCAAAATCAATCACAAGATAAGGACATGAGGATTGGTGGCTAACTTTAGGTCTTTTTTCCTCTGTTAAAGATTCCTAATGAACAGATACCTTCATTAGCTTAAGTTATTTCAAGTATTCTACTATAAATGTTCATATTGGTTATATTCTTTAGTACAGCAGCCTTAGATAGAAAAGTAATAGGTCTTTTTATTTAGAGTTTTTTTGTTTTGTTTTTTGTTTTTTTTTTTGTATAATGGGGTAACCATGGTTCCTTTTGAGAATTGACACACCACTTTGCTTTATAGAGCAGAGTTTCTCAATCTTGGCACTGTTGCTAATTTTGGCTGGATAATTCTTTGTGGGGCTGTTCTGTGCATTGTAAAATTATAGCACCATCCCTGGTCTCTACTTACTAGATGTCAGTAACACCCCATCTCTACTATGACAACCAAAAGTGTCTCTGCATTGCTAGATGTACCTTATAGGGCAAAGTGGGCCTTAGTGGAGAGCTACTGCTGTAGAGAAGTGTTGAATATTCCTACAGAGAACTTACTAGTATATGACTGCACTTGAACAAAGATGAAAGACCACCTTCAAATTGTAATAGAAGGAGGACCTAATAAAAGAAATTAATCTACCAGGATAATGCCATTATATGTTGGATTTTACATTTCATAAACTTTACATTTTAAATGGAATACACACACACACACACACACTTACAATCTATAAGTAATTATGCACTTACTGTATTAATTCTGAATTTAAGTTAGGTGTAAAATGCTAGTTTCAGAGAAGACAAAATGTCAGTTGTAGTATGTAACAAAAATGTGATTAATAGAATTTCATATTTAAATGTATGCCCCATACATTCATGTTTTTAATCCTTAAGTTTAAATTTACCAATTTATTTTTAGTATTTTACATTTTAAGTTTCTATATATTTTCAATATATTGAAACTTAAAAATGTCTTCTTGATTGTAATTTCTACTGTGGAAGGACTTGTTGGTATATAGGAAAGGTATTTTCTTATACAAATATACTTGTAAGTATATAAGAAAGGCATTCACTTAGAAATTCCTACTTATCTGAAGGTATATAGAAAAGGTATACTTCTTGGCATGACCCTAAAATGAAGGGATGCAAAATTTAGGGATAAGGATGTCCAGCCCCCAACTGTCTGTTTGACATTTCCTGGAGCTTTCAAACTTAAATATGCAGATTCTGCCACTCCTAGGTGAGAATGTTTTATTTGAGGTAGCTTTGATTTCATGATGAACACACAGGAAATAAAAAAATTTATATAGCTGAAATTTGCCATACCTTGAATTTTCTCTGGAATTTTTTTTAAGTTAAGAATAACTCTCAGGTCTTAAATTTTACCAAAATTGAATATTTTGACCAATAAAACTAAACCTTTAAAGTATAAAATGTTCATTAAAATTTGAAAAAGTTCACATTTTCAGCAATCAGTATTTGCTAGCTTTCCTTTTAAGTACCAAGTATTGCAAGATTAATGGATATATTTTCAGACAAAATAAGATACCTCCACGTCAGCTGTTACAAGCTCATTTTTCTTTTAAGTGCTTTATACCTCAGATTGGTTTGAAGGACTTCATCATAATTCTGGTTTTCAGGATTTAAAAGCGGAAGTGATCTCTGCTGATTTAATATGATTCATCTCCTTATGGCCTTGTATTTCCCAGCATAGCATTTCACAAATTGCCCTATAAGATATGCATGGGTTTGAGGGTGAGGATCTCCAGAAGGATCTGTGAATCTGAGAAAAGCTGCATATTATATCCTACTTAGAGATTCACTATGCATATTAACATATTAAGTGCTTTTAGGTGAAGAAGATGGTTTAACCCAGTATTTCTCAAAGTTAATTTACCATGGAATCCTTTTGGGTAGAGTATCTATTAAGATCTTGAGGGGCAAATATTTTGTGGATCAGTTTTGGAAGTACTACTCTAGTAGAAGATGAAACCCTCAAACTATTAAATAACCCTGCTTCCTCAAACTATCAGATGACTGACCAGTGGAGAGGAAGTGAAAAAAGTATTAACATAAAAGTTGTAGAGACTTAAAGGAAAACATTGAGGATGAAGGGAGGAGACTCATATAAGTTTTAAAAATGGGAGAGAGTATGTTTGAAAAGATGACGAGCTATAAATTGAAATTATGAAATTAAAGGAGTTTGGTATATGCTACATTAATTCTTTTGTAAAGAACGTAGCTTCTTATGTGATATAGAAGGATGTCAGCAGCATTAGAAATTATATTGATAAGAGCTTAAATGCTGAATTGGTAAGGTTATTGATATTAACCTTTTTGCTATTGTGCAAGAAAATTAAATATTATCCATTCTATACATTTATATTATTTTGTATATATTTGTGCTTAATGATTTTTCTTGGGATTGTAATATTTTTGATTCATTCCGAAGCAGACAACATCAGAAGGAAAAGTTATTTAAACTCTTAACATTCTTTAGACAGCTAGTTTATACACAAATGTTACTTAATCCCCACATTCAGTATTATCGGTAATTTCATCCCTTTTTTTAGGTAGGGCAACTGTGGCTTACATAGGTTGTGACTTGCCTAATAACCTACAGCTAGTTCTTTAAGAAGCTGGTCCTTGAAACCTAGTCCTTTCCATTATGGTAGATTGTCTAATTAAGAGTGAACAGCTGAAATTTGTAATGGACATAAGAAAGGAAAATGTGTTCTAACCAGAGAATTTCCTGTAAGTCTTTCAGACTTTTAAGCCTGCCTTCTGGTTTTCTTTATTTCTTCTTCCAGAATGGAAGCAATGGAAAATGATACGAAGGCAGTAAACTATAGAAATAAGAGCAGTAGACTGCTCTAAAGTTGAACAAGTTTAAGCCCCGATTCTATCACTTAACTAGTTTTGACCTCACAGAAATTATTTAACTTTTATCCTCAGTTTTTGAACTTATTAAATTATTTTAGTAATAACTACTTCATAGTAAGTATTTCATAATTGGCAACTAGTGTCATTATCATTAATTGTACAAAGTGAGAGGATTCAGATCTCTCTGCCTCTTCCCCTGGTATGAGGGAAACATGATCACACCTGCTAATTTATGTGATAGCAAATAGCAATAATCTATGATTCAGAAGGCCTGAGTGCAAGGGCCTTGGTTAATGGTTTTTCTTCTGAGAAAAACCCTACTTAGATTACTAATAATTGGGGCTTATATTTTATTATCATTAAAGTAGAAATATCATGTTAATATGAAGATCCATTGAGATAGTAGGTATTATTATGTAATGGATATGTACAATACAGAGAGGAGCATGAAAAGAAAAGATATTTCAAAAAATGTTGAATGCCTAATATTACTTATAAATACTGTATAATATACTATAGCATCTACTTTTTAAATTTCTAGTTCATCACCAATAAAAAATAAAGGTAATACACAAGTTTATTTGATCCTTTGGTTACTTAAACTAAGAAGAGTCTAGCCTAGGGGTGCCTGGGTGGCTCAGTCAGTTGTGAGTGTCTGATTCCTGATTTCCACTCAGGTCGTGATATCAGGGTCATGGAATTGAGCTCCACACTGAACTCATGGAGCCTGCTTGAGATTCTCTCTCTCCCTCCCTGCCCCTCTCTCATGCTCACTCACTCTTTCTCTCTCTAAAAATAAAAAGAAAAGGAAAAAAGAAGAATCCAGCCCGAAGTAAAGAATCCTTCAGAAGGCTGTATAGAATGGAAAGGGTATGGATTAATCTGTGTAAGTATGGTGACCACACTCTTTAAATCAACTCTTGCAATACATATTCTGATATAGTATGACAGCATGATTCAGTGTTTGAAATCAATGCCCTTTTATAAAATATAGAAGATATAATCATTGTTAAGTGTAAGTGACATTAACAAAGACAGTACTTCTCAGATCTTTTGTTCTGTGAGACATGTATAGGCTTGGAGAGAATAGTTGTGTTAAGGGAAAGACTTTTGAAAGGGAGAAAAGGGGAAGGATGTAGAGCAGTAGCAATCTTTCCAAAAGAAGATAGTAATGTTTTTAATTTGTATAGTGCTTAAGAGTTTAATACATGGTTTTAAAAAATATATTGTCTCATTAATCCTCTCTAAAATACTCAGAGGAGTACTAGCACTGTTTCTTATTGATTAGTTTAAACTGTTAATTTTTTAAAAGCTGTACAAAGTTTGTTTATGAACTTAAAATTGTAGAAAAGAGTCAATATTGTATACATTCTATTCATGATCCATATAGTATTCACATTAATGTGATTATGATATCATTGCTATAATACGTTTGCCTATTCTTAGTTTTAAGATTTCTCAAGGTGCCTGAAGTTTGTTATTTTTTCTCTTTAAACTGGACAAATTTTAAGTGAATAGACATAAATAAAGCTAGGCTTTTAGTATGTATTATCTTGATTAGGATATGAAGGTATAGATTATTATTCCCCTTTTACCTGTGTACCCAAAGTTACATCACTTTAGGGGACTAAAAGCTCGAATTTGAAACAAGATTTAACTATTTCGGGGTTTTTTATTCTTGTTTCTTTACCCTACCTACTTAATAGAATTTATTTACAAACACCTTGCTTTTCTGGTCTAAGCATGCATTTATAGTGTACACTCAACATTTCAATTTGAAACTTTAAAGAGAACATGTGGCTTGGTTCTATATTATTTTTTTTTGCCCTAAGTGTTGGCTGATATTTGAGTAAAGTTGACACAGTGTTACATTAGTTTCACTTGTACACTTAGTGATTTGACAAGTGTATGCATTCTGCTATGTTTGCCACAAGTGTGGCTACTATCTGTCCCGTTACATTGCTGTTACAATATCATTGACTGTATTCCCTGTGCTCTGCTTTTTATTCCTGTGACTTAATCATTCCTTAACTGGAAGCCTGTATCTTCATCTCCTCTTCACCCATTCTTCCTAACCTGCCATCCTATTCTACTCTGGCAACTATCAGTTTGTTCTCTGTACATATGGTTCTGATTCTTCTTTTTGTTTATTGATTTTTTTAAGATTCCACTTTGAGTGGAATCAAGTGGTATTTGTCTTTCTCAGTGTGACTTATTTCATTTAATATAATACCCTCTAGGCCCATCCGTGCTGTCTCAAATGGCAGGATTGTGTCTTTTTTATGGCTGAATAATATTCCACATCGCATTCTCTTTATTCATTTATAGATGGGCACTTGGGTAACTCCCATGTCTTGGCTGTTGTAAATAGTGCTGTAGTGAACATTGTCGTACATGTCTTTTTGAATTAGTGTTTTCATTTTCCCTGGGTAAATAGCCAGTAGTGAAATTATTGGATCATATGGTATTTCTCAGTTTTTGAGGCACCTCCAGACTGTTTTACATAGTAGCTGCATTAACATTTCTGGACATTTCGTTACATTTCTATCAATAGTGCACAAGGGTTCCCTTTTCTCTTCATCCTTGCTAACACTTGTTGTTTCTAACAGGTGTAAAGTGATATCTCATTGTGCTTTTAATTTGCATTGCTCTGACAATTAGTGATGTTGAGCACTTTTTCATGGTCTGTTAGCCATCTGTATGTCTTCTGTGGAAAAATTTCTATTTAGGTCCTCTACCCATTTTTTAATCAGATTGTCTATATTTTTTGGTGTTGAGTTATAGGAGTTCTTTATTTTGGATATTAACCTCTTATCGGTTATATCATTTGCAAATATCTTCTCCCATTCAGTGAGTTGTCTTTTTGTTTTCTTGATGATTTCCTTTGCTGCGCAAAAGCATTTTATTTTGGTGTAGTTCCAATAGTTTATTTTTGTTTTTGCCTTCGGACACATACCTACAAAAATATTAGTATGGTCGACGTCAAAGAAATTACTGCCTGTGTTTTTCTCTAGGACTTTTATGCTTTCAGTTCCCATGTTTAATCCATTTTGAGTTTGTTTTTATGTATGGTGTTAAAAAGTAGTCCAGCTTCATTATTTTACATGTAGCTGTCCAGTTTTCCCAGTACCATTTTTGAAAAGTCTGTCTTTTCCCCATTGTATATTGCCTCCTTTGCCATAGATCCATTGACCATATAAATGTGGGTTTATTTCTGGGGTCTGTATTCCTTTCCATTGATCTATATGGCTGTTTTTGTGCCTATACCATACTGTTTTGATTACTACAGATTTGTAGTGTGTCTTAAAATCTGGAATTATGATACATCCAGCTTTGTTCTTTCTTAGGATTGCTTTGCCTATTCAGGGTCTTTTGTGGTTCCGTACAGATTTTAGAAATATTTGTTCTAGTTTTGTGAAAAATGTTGTTGGTATTTTTATAGGGCTTGCATTGACTCTGTAGATTGTTTTTGGGTAACATGGATGTTTTAACAATAGTAATTCTTCCAGTCCATGAGCATGCAGTCTTTTTCCATTTGTGTCGTCTTCAGTTTCTTTCATCAGTATTTTATAGTTTTCAGAGTACAGGTCTTTCATCTCTTTGGTTAAGTTTATTCCTAGGTATTTTATTTTTGTTGGAATTGTAAGTGCTGGGTTTTTTGTTTGTTTTGTTTTATTTATCTTTCTATGACTTTGTTGTTAGTTTATATAAATACTACCAATTTCTGGGTATTAATTTTGTGTCCCACCATTTTACTGAATTCGTTTATCAGTTCTGGTAGTTTTTTTAGTGGAATCTTTAGGGGTTTTTTTTTTTATGTATAGTACCATGTCATCTGCAAATATTGACAATTTTAACTTTTCTTTACCAATATGAGTGCCTCTTATTTCTTACCTGATTGCTGTGGCTAGGACTTAAGCACTCTGTTGAATAAAAGTGGCAAGAGTGGACATCCTTGTCTTATTTTTGACCTTAGAGGAAAAGCTCTCGATTTTTCACCATTAAGGATGATGTTAGCTGTGGGTTTTTCATGTAGGCCTTTATTATGTTGAGGTGTGTTCCCTTAACCCCATTTTGTTGATCGTTTCTATCATGAATGAATGTTGAGTCTTGTCAAATGCTTTTTCTGCATCTATTGAAATGATCATAAGATTTTTATCCTTTGTTTTCTTGATGTGGTATTAATTAATTTTGTATCCTGCCATTTTACTGGGAGGATGATTAAATTACGAATATTGAACCATAGTTGCATCCTGGGAATAAGTCCCACTTTATTGTGGTGATTGATCATTTTAATGTTCTATAACATTATTAGATACCATTGAGAACATTAACATAATATTAGCTACTACTTATTATATGCATAACACCATGTGCTTTCATGAATGTGCAGTCTCCTTTATAACAATACTGTTAGGTAGATATTCTCTGTTTTACGTATAAAGAAACTGAGAATGAGACAAGTTAAATTGTATATGTCATTTCATATATCAAATAATAGCAGCATTGTGATTGAAATCTAGGTTTGATTCCATAACCCATACTTACATTGTATTTTTATGGACCCCAGATGTCTGTATTTTAATAGAAAAATTTGTGAAATCTTTGAAAAGATGAGCTATATAAAAATTTCTAAATTTTTCTCTCCACATTGTCTTCCTGGATAATATAAATAGTCTTCCAAATAGTTGTGAATGATTGTTTCTATACACGTGCACGTGCGCGCACACACACGTGCCAGGGAAACGAACTAGAGTTTGATTAGGAAATGAAGTATAGTTGATTAAGAAAAAAGATTGTAGTCCTTAGGAGTTAGAACAGTAGTTAGAACGTTCTCCTATAAATCTTTTCTCGTGAAATTTTTCTCTTCTTAAGAGCTATAAAATAGAGTACCAAGTCTATTAATACTATATTTTAATGCTTGAGTTTATTCAGCATTTTAAGTTAATAAAGCTATTTTATAATCAGTCATTTGAGGTTAAATATGTTTGACTTGTTTAAACTTTTCTTAAAGCTAACATTTGCTTGATTGACTATTAATGCATAGGAAAGTGAAGAGTGTATCACTCTGGTTCCTTTTGGAAGAAAAGACTCATCAGCTTCAGAGGTGTTTTATATTCCTTAGAAAATCAACAGCAGTTGTTGGCTCAGTGGGTCAAAAGCTGATATTAATTAAACCTTATATAATATTAAAAAAAAAAAAAGAAAATCAACAGCAGTTGCCTTAAGAGTCCTTGATATTTGTAAAAAGGAAAAAGTAACTTTTGAGTTATTGTATGAAACCTATATTTATTGTTTAGAATGGTATCATTCATTAATAGCACTCATGAGGATCAAGCACTAACTACAGATAAATCTCTAATGGATATCTTAATGCCTAGAATTTTCTTTCCAGTAATGCCATACCATGCATAGTATCTTAATGAAATTTCCCTGTCACAATACAGCTCTTGGACAAGTATCAAAATGCATACTTTATGTAGTTCTTTTCTCCTCTTTTTAAAAGAGGTTATCTATGTTACCAGGAATAATCAACTAACATTAGTAGTTTTCTTTTTCAATGTTTGTTTCTTTATTTTTGAGAAAGAGAGCACACGAGTAGGGGAGGAGCAGAGAGAGAAAGAGAGAGAGAATTGAAACAGGCTCCATGCTGTCAACACAAGCCTAATGCCTGCATTCGAACTCACAAACTGTGAGAACATGACCCTAGCTGAAATCAAGAGTTGACACTTAACCGACTGAGCCACCCAGGTTCCCAGCTTTAGTACTTTTCAAAAAAGTCCAGAAAAGACCTGTAGAAGAAACTCTACTTTTTTTAAATCAGTAGCTTCTCTTTGTTTATTCTTTTTCTTCTTTCTTTAGAGTATGGGTGCTTATAATACTCACATCCTGAAAAGTTTCAAGGAAATTTTCTTTTATTTTGTATTCTCTAAACTGAAGATTTCCTAGCATCTGATGATAAATCATGAGAGTGGATTGAGAATCACCTATCTTGAAGCAGTTAGTTCCCTTTTAAGAAAGGACTGTATATAATAGGAAAAGGGATTTTCCATTCTACAAACTTAATCAGAATAATACTCATCAAAAGTGTAACTACTATGTTCATTTGCTCTCCGTCAGTTCTGCTGATCTGATATTCAGGCAACCCTGATAACCTGTTATTTATTTATTCAACAAACACTTATTAAATGCCTACTACAAAGTCAAAATAGTGGATAAATTTATGGGCTCAGTACATAAACTGGATTCAAATCCTGGCTCTTCAACTCATTACTTTATTTAAGTTTCCTCATCTGTAAAATATTACATGACAGCATGACTGTTTTATAATAAAGCCAAGTAGAACAGTATTCTCCCTCCTTATGTGGGCCCCCTGGGAGTGGTAGTATAAAGTTAATATTTTCTTTGCCTAGTAGAAGACTGGTGCATTTAGGTTAGGACATAGAATCTTAGGCTGCCTCCTCTACTCTATAGCCCTTGCACTGGGCCAGTGATTATTTTTTGTTACTGACTTCTAATATAATTGCATTGTTGTCAAAGATTGTGGTCTCTGTGATCCTAGTTTTTGATATGTGTTGAGACGTTAGGGCTAAGTATGTGGTGGGTTTTTATAAATATTCCCCATGTGTTTAAGAAGAATGTATATTTTCTAATTTAAATATTAGATTAGCTAGCTAATGGTTTTACCCTTCTATATCTTTATTCTGCCTGAACTATCAATAAATACAAGATATCAGTTGAAATCTCTCACTAGGTACAGTGGTAGATTTGTAATTTTCTCTGTGTTTGTAAATTTGTAAGTTCTAACAACTTTTTGCTAAACATATTTTGCGGTTATTTTATTAGTGTGTATTCATTTTAGAATTATATCTTTCTGGTAAGTTAAAATTTTTATCATTATATAGTGACCCTCTTTAAACCAAATAATATTGTTTGCTTTAAACCTGTTTGTCCCTTCTGATATAGTAATTCCCAGTTTATGTAACTAGACTGTAACTAGTATAACCTTTGAACCTTTGTATATACTTAAGAATTAGTTATCTTAAAAATAGTATCTTTCCATTTTGATTTTTAATCTAGTTTTATTATCTGGCTGTAAATTCTCAAATTCATCAGTAATCATTTTTATTATTTTTGATTACTGGTAATCTGGACTTTTTTTTACTACCTTACATTAAATTGTTTATTTTTCCCACTTTGTGACTTGAAAAGTAATATATGCTTTGGTTTATTTGTTTATTCCATTTATAAATACACCTGGCATAGAAATTGTACACTATTTCTGTTATTTTTAGAGGCCTCGCTGGAAATGTTGACATATGTATTAGCAGAGTCTTAAGTTATCACTTCTGCTCTTGAACAATAAAAGGACCTTAGCATACTTTCACTCTGATTATCACTGTTCAGACCTTTGATTCTCTCTCCCCCTACCTTTTTTTTTTTTTTTTTCTTTAAAGTATTAATGCTGTTATTCTTGGATAGGTCTACTCTTTAACAAAAGACGTTATTATCTTCATTATTTTATATGAACAGTGTGGGGGTTTGGTGGGAACTAGTTATTTGAGTAAACATTTTACAAAGTACACAAAGCATAAGTGTACAACTCAGTATATAATAAAGTATAACCATCATCTAGAGGTCCTTGTTTATTTTATAGTGGAACATTTGAATGTTTCATATATTTACTTGCAGATTTACCAGTTTATGCACTATTTATTTGGCTCTCTATCACCGTCCTTCTAGAATTGTTTTCCTTCTTGAAATACATCATTTAGTTATTTCTTCCGTTAGTGTAGGTCGTTTGGTGATAAACTTTTTGTTTGTCTGAAAGCCTTTTTTAAATCCACATTATTAAACAGTAGTTTTGTTGAGGACATATGTTTCCATGACTGACGCTTTTCTAACACTGTCGTCTACCTTAAGTTGTTGGTGATGAGTCCATTTCAATCTAATGCCATTACCTTGTCAGTGATCTGCATTTTCTCTTTTACTGTTTTAAAGATTTTTCTCTTTTTCTTTGGCTTTGTGGAGTTTTATTACAGTGTGCTTGGTGTACGTTTGTATTTTTGTTTTTAAAAAAATTTTTTTAACGTTTTTTATTTATTTCTGAGAGAGAAAGAGAGCAGGGGAGGGTCAGAGAGAAAGGGAGACACAGAATCTGAAGAAGGCTCCAGGCTCTGAGCTAGCTGTCAGCACAGAGCCCGACACAGGGCTCGAACCCACGAACCATGAGATCATGACCTGAGCCGAAGTCGGACGTTTAACCGACTGAGCCACCCAGGCGCCCCACATTTGTTTTTATTTATTTCGCTGGGTGTGTGTTTTCTTCTTGTATCATTTGGGTCTTCCATTAACTCTAGAAAATTTATAGCCATTAGCTTTTCAGTTCTCTTTTTGTGGTATTATTTATTTTATCCTTTGAGTATTCTAATGGCATTTATAAGGCATATATTAGACACTATTGTAGTTTCCTGTTGCTTGCTCAGTTTTTTGATTCCATAATTTAAGTTTCTCTACACATTGATATTTTATGTCTCATGAACTGGTTATTGTTTATACTGTCTAGCACTCATAGTTTGTTTTCACATGTGTTTGATAATCTTTGCTTATGATCTTATCATCATATTTTTATTACTCAGCAAATCTGAGTCCCTAAACAGAGGTATTTTATTGGAAAAAGATTTGTGCTAGGTTACTACAGACCTGGCACTACTTTAGCTATCTCTTAGAGTTCCTTGCTTTAATATTGGGACTTCTTAAAGACATCTTTCACTTACCTATACATTAAAAATCATGATATTTCAGCTGTAGACTTTTCAAAATATTAAATGTATCACCCAAAGTATGATACTTGAACAAACAATATATAAAACCACAGAAATGATTTTTATGGTAAGGAATATCATAAAACTTAATGATGTGTCACCATTTCAAAACATTATGTATTTTCCCTTGACAGTTAAACTACATTTAAGTGTAGAAAAGTGAAGTCTTTTATTCATTGCCATTTTATTAAAATAACACTGACATGATGTATGCTGAGTGGTCACAATTGATCAGATTTACTATTTTCATTATTTTCTTCAACAGTGATTTGAGACCAAGAAGCATATTGTTCAATCACTGTAGAAGAATTTTGGCAATTCCTCAAAAAGTGAAACATAGAATTACCCTGTGATCCAGCAATCCCACTCTGAGGTTGGGATAAGAATTGAAAACAAGAATTGAAACAGCTTACTCATGAATGTTCATAGTGGTATTATTTGCAACAGGCAAAAGTTG
Source organism: Crocuta crocuta (assembly GCF_008692635.1). NCBI lineage: Eukaryota > Metazoa > Chordata > Mammalia > Carnivora > Hyaenidae > Crocuta > Crocuta crocuta. The sequence goes on from NW_027528345.1 coordinate 6,715,459, forward strand.
GGAAAACCCAAATGTCTATCGACTGATTCATAGAGAAACAAAATGTAATATAATCAGCTATGGAATATAATTTGACCGTAAAAAAGGAATGTACTGATAACATGGGTGAACCATGAAAACATTATGCTAAGTAGAAGCCAGACACAAAAGGTTACACGTTGTATGATGTGTTTATATGAAGTATCCAAAAGGGTCAAATCCATAGGGGCAGAAAAACAAAAATAGGAGTGACTTTTTTAATGGGTACAGGGTTTCATTTTGAGGCGATGAAAATATTTTGGAACTAGATAGAGGCGAATGCACAACATTACAAATGTTCTAAATACCACTGAATTATGTACTTAGAAATAGTTACATTTATGTTATATGGATTTTACCTTAATAATATTTTTTAAAGGCATATTGTTAGCTTCTCATTGAGCCTATGAAAGAGCAGATTACGGAATTGAATTCATGTGTAGCCTTCTTGATGCACATGAGCATAATGTTACATTACAACCTCATTCAGCTTACTAAATAACTAAATAAATCTTACTCTGTAGGTTGGGATTTTCTTTTTTAAAACATTTTTTTAATGTTTTTTTTTTTTTATTTATTTCTGAGAGAGGGAGAGAGACCGCGTGAACAGGGGAGGGTCAGAGAAAGAGGGAGACCTAGAATCTGAAGCAGGCTCCAGGCTCTGAGCTAGCTGAGAGCACAGAGCCCGACGCGGGGCTCGAACCCACGAACCGTGAGATCGTGACCTGAGCCAAAGTAGGACGCTTAACCGACTGAGCCACCCAGGTGCCCCTGCAGTTTGGGATTTTCAATAACAAATAGAATTGAAATTTGTGCATTGTCTTTAATATACAATCCTCTATGTTTGCTGAGTTGATTCATACCTCATGCATCAGTGGTTTTGTTAAATTCTAAAATATCTACAGATATGCATGTGGGATAATAGTTGCTCTTCCAAATCATCTGTCACTAATGTTATATGCCATTATATAATATCATTTCATAAGGTGATTTTTGCAAATAGTTTCTTCTGGTTTTTCTCTAATCATAATATTTGTTAAAACACAAATATTATGTGCTTGGTTTAAAAACTTGTCAATTGAGTAAATTATGTTTCTCTGGTGAGTATAACGTCAAAGGCTGCCTCTTTAATCTTGGTTTCTCCTCAGTTTTTTGGACAAAGTCTGCCAGTTTCCATCTGGAAAGGATTGGGGGGGTGGAGAGTTGCTCTGTTGAAATTTAGTTAGTTTACAGAGTTCACTGCTTGGTTTGAAAGTGATTGAGGCCTCAGCAGCTTTATATCATTGTTAAAGGGTCATTATTGACCACACAGTGGGCTCTAGGGGCATATGGATAGTTAGTTAAACATGATATAATGTTTAAAAATTATTGTACCTTATGTTTTGCACTTTTCTGATGTGTATGAAATCATCACACAGTATTCATATTCTCTATCATTAGAGTCATTCCCTCCTGACATTAATTATCTTAATCTGTGTGGTGGGGTTTGGTACTGTTTTCATCAACATTTTTATATACTTCATTGAAGCATTTTTCAGACAGCCATTTATATGGTAACTTGGGGATAATGAAATGCAAAGGTATGATGAAAAAGTGCACATTTGACCAAGAGAAAATTTTAAACTCTGGATATAATCAAGATGAACCAAATATTAGTCATTGTAACATGTGTTCAACATTTAAGAACATGGAGTGTAATAGGATTTCTGTGGAAATAATTTTACATTTCATAAAGTTGTGACATCTATATTCAAAACTGCTTTTCCCTGTTAAACTGCTAATAGCTAGTGGATCTCTTGATAAATTCCTGGGACTGACAGTGATCCACCCTGAGAGTTACTGGTGACTTAGTTCATTATTTTTCAACTGGATCATTCACAAACCATTTTGACAACATCTTTCAGGTTCCATATTTTGCAGTTAGGGTTAGAGTTGGATTCAAACAACAGTGACTTAACCAATATAGAAGTCTATTTTGGCATCACCTAAAAGTCTGGAAGTAGGTGAAAAAAGGCTCTATAGTAGTTCTGTTAAACAGAGTACTCAGGGATCCAGGTTGCTTTTATCTTGTTACCCTGCCATGCATAGCCTGCATTGCCAAGGTCACCTTACAAACCTAGATGGCTTCTTTAGTTTCAGTCATTATCTGTGTTCAGCAAGAAAAAGAAAGGGATGAAAAAGTGGAGGGCTCAGAAAGTAAATACCAGCTGTGTTTAAGGAAGGTTCCTAGAAGCTATCTTAGGGAACTTTAATTAGATCTTAAATTGTCTAGAGTTTAGGAATATAGCCACACCTAGAATGAGGAGCCTGTGAAGTATATTCTTTATTCCTTGTTAAAAATGTTTGTTTGTTTGTTTGTTTGCTTGTTTTGAGAGAGTGTGCACGCTTATGCATGAGTGGGAAGAGAGAATCCCAAGCAGGCTCCCAGTCAGTGTGGAGCCCTACTCAGGGGTTTAACTGACGACCATGAGGTCATGACCAAAGCTGAGATCCAGAGTCAGACACTTAACAGACTGAGTCACCTAGATATCTCAAGTGTATTCTTTATTCTGATGGCATGTGCCCAGTGAAAATTTGAGGATTTTGTTTCCGTGGAAGATTTAGTGTCTGCTTTATTCTATCACCTCTATTCTTATTTCCTTAATATTTTATAAGTTAGATCTCTTATAACTTAAGTAAATGTATATAAAATGTAAATAATAAATTGGCATGTTAAATAGCAAAACCCACCAAGAAAAGAAGAGAACTTTTAAAAAAAATCAGTAGAGTACAAAGGCAACAATGAGCCCATTCCCTAGGTGTTTACTCTTTGTTAAAGGGGATATTAGAGCTGAAAAGTTAGCAAAGAAATGCTAACATCAAATTGAGAAGTATTTTATTTTACTGTTGGTCATTTGTACTAGCCACATTTACTAACCCCTAGGTCACTAGGTGGGTGATCTTAAGAAGAAAGAATTATGCCTATAACTGGGTTGCAGCAGAATATTGTCGTTATGCTTCTATAGCTAATATTGTATATAACTTTATCATTTTGTATCTTGATTTTAAGAGTGTAAAGATAAGGATATCAGTAATAGGAGACAAAGCTCAAAATATACTAGAATATGTAAACTGTTGTAATAATAGAAATAATCATGTTTAATTTAATTAGGAATGGGTCATTATTACCTGGTCAGCCTCATATAAAGTATAAAGCAAAAAAATTCAAAAATTCAATACTTTGTTTCTAATTGTGTATCTTATTCTTAGGCAGATTACACTGTCTAAAGACATTCTATGGAAATATGGCTTCTTCTATATTCAATTTATGTTCAACAAAGAATAAAAATACCAGAACTTATCATAGTTTTATCTTTTGTTTGTGGGTAGGTTAAATTTAGATGGCCCAGGGTTGGTATATTGTCTCATTTAGGGAGAACTAAAATGTTATAAGGGGAGTTTGGAATGGATCTCAGAGAATCCAAGTTTAGATAACAGACCATATGAGGAAAACTTGAGAAAATAAATTTAAAACCTGATTTGTTTTAAAATTACTCAGCAAACATTTATTATTGAATGTCTGTTGTGTGTTCCGAATGTTCTGCTTTTCCTCATTGTTCCTGCAGAGTATCAATAGGCTATAAACTTTGGTGGCAATAATACAGATAGGAGAAATTACTGACTGAAAGAATTAAACTTAGATGAGTTAACTTTATACCCTACCATGTGCCAACCAGCGAAAGAGGTTATCAAATAATGTTTTCAATATCTGAATGATTTATTCTCTGGATGTTGAATTTTAAACTTGTGTTTATTTTCTTAGAGCACAGTGAAAATGTAATTCTATTACTTCTGTTTTCCATAGTTCTAGTGAGTACTTGAATGTGTTTCTTATCTTGCTCTTTGAGGATAATCTGTTTTCTTTTGCTTCTGACTGCCTTTAATAATTTCTTTTTTCTTTGGTTTTCCAACTTTTATATGTAATAAGCAAATATGGATTTTGAAAAACACTATCTGTGTTTGAATAATCCCAGCATATATGGGATATGAAGCTCCGTTGCCCATTTTTTACTGACTTTTGTTTTTATTGGTTCTTGTATCTGTTGTCTCCTGATTTTTCTGGTTTTCTCTTAATTGTATACTAGGTTGTACTTGAAAACCAATTACAGACCTAATTCGAGACCTGAAATTATACTGTTTTTCTCCAGAAATTTGTGGATAGTTTGCTTTTGACAGGAATCAGGAATTAGGAATCTAGAATCATTTTAATCCAAGTTCATGGATTAAAAATTTCTGAGCTCCAGAGATAACTTCAAATTAGCTGGTAGTCTCTGCATGGCTTTGTTACTTGTTTACCTTACTACTAGAATGAAAAATTCAGGGTCACGATTGAGGACAGTGTTTTTGGTCTTAAGACTCTCCAAGTTGTCAAATACACTTCTTAATCTCAGCTTCCTTTTCCATAATTCTTGCAAAGCAGATGTGACCTCCAGTGCTAAATATGCCTTTCTGAGGGTGCCTTGGGTAGCTCAGTCAGTTAAGATCTGACTTTGGCTCAGATCATGATCTCATGGGACATGGGTTTGAGCCCTGCATCAGGCTCTATTCTGATAGTGCCCACTAGGGATTCTGCCTTCCTCTTTCTCTCTGCCCCTCCTCTGCTTGCTCTCTATCTCTCTCTCAAAATAAATAAAAATAAACTTAAAAAAAAATAAATATGCCTTATCTGAATTTCTATCTTCTCTCTTGGTCCAGTACATCTCCACTATTTTCTCATTCTCTGATGCTGTTGGACAACGTTAAAAAATAAATATTCATATTTTTCCAGCTCTTCTGGTTCTCATTAGGAACATGGTTTTAAATGGTCTATGCTGCCATTTCTGGAAGTGAAAATACCCATTTCATTTCTTTTTCTTCTTCTTTATCTTTTCCTCTCCCTCCTCCCCCTCTTCCTCCTCTTCCTCCTCTTCCTCTTCCTTCTCATCCCCCCCCCCTTCCTCCTCTCTCTTCTTTTGAGAGAGAGAAATAGAGTGAGAGAGCATGCACATGAGCAGGGGAAGGGGAGAGGGAGAGAGAGAATCCCAAGCAGGCTCTGCACCCAGCATGGAACCAGACGAGGGCTCACTCCTACCTCCATGAGATCATGAACTGAGCTGAAATCAAGAGTGGGATGCTCAGCTGACTGAGCCTCGCAGGCACCCCAAAATACCCATTTCAGATCTTGAGTTTCTTAAAAAAACAACCCACCCTCTAGTGTTTTCATTGCACTTCAGTTAATTAACATATTTTCTGATTAAATAATAGTCTATAATTTCATTTAATATTTCTTTCATTATCTTATTTGATAAAAGAAACCACTAAAATGTTGCATATGTGCATTTTAGTGGTTTCTTTTATCAAACCCTACTCTAGTTTTGAGAAATTGTGAATTGATTTACTAATATGACTATATGGCAGTGTGTACTGAATATTTCAGCAGAGTACAGTCTTTTTCTAATGATTTAACAGTTCTTCGGTAAGTTTTTTTTGTAGTCCATAGCTACTTATAAAGATATGTTTGTCTTTATTTGTCTTTAATTACTTTAATTACTTTTTTATTTGTCTTTAATTACTTTTTGCCACTTTGAGGCAAAGTAATCAGTCGTTGATGATATTTTCTATATATTCAAATATCTGTTTGTAAACAGTTAAAATACATACTCCTTTGAGTAAGATAAACAGATTTGCAATAACATAGTAAATATGTTTTCCTTCAAACTCAAGAATTATACATATAAAAATATAATCATTTTGAAGTCAAAGATACAATTATTCTTTGCCATTATAAAATAGCAGTCAATTTATAGATACGTTTTATTTGGTAACTTTACTTACAATCAGTTGTTTGGAAATGAGTGTGAAGTCTCTGATAGAAATGTCTTAATAATTCCTAGGCTGGCCTCCAGTGCTTACTTTTTAACTACTTGTGACAAAATTTCAGCTTCAAATGATCTTCTTAATGGAAAAAGTATTTTAAGTTCTTTCTGCAGGTGTTAGCATATATATCTCTTCCTTTCTTCATGCTTTTTAAAAAATTTTTTTAATGTTTTATTTATTTCTGAGAGAAAGAGACACAGGCTCCAGGCTCTAAGCTAGCTGTCAGCACAGAGCCCTACACGGAGCTCTAACCCATGAACTGTGAGATCATGACCTGAGCCGAAGATCGATGCTTAACCAACTGAGCCATCAAGGTGCCCTCCTTTCTTCATTCTTGATGTGGTGTTTTGTTTTCTTTCTTTTTTGTTTGCTTTGCTTTGTTGGATGGATTAGGAAAGAGATACTTCTAGAAGGAGCATCTTGTCAAACTCTGCCTAAAAGAATGTTTAGTTGTTTTCTAGATGATATGATTCGGTTATGCCAGGACTTTTATTTCCATTGGAGGCAGGGTTTCTGAACTTTGATTCCCCATTCCCTTGTGTGGAAAGGATATTTGAGGTCAGATATTCATTGGGAATTTCCCAATTTATTGGAAATTCTTTTCTAAATTTTTTTTAATGTTGTATTTATTTCTGAGAGACAGACAGAGAGAGAGAGAGAGAGAGAGAGAGAGAATGTGAGCAGAGGAGGATCAGAGAGAGAGGGAGACACAGAATCTGAAACAGGCTCCAGGCTCTGAGCTGGCTGTCAGCACAGAGCCTGACGCGGGGCTCGAAACCACAAACTGTGAGATCATGACCTGAGCTCGAGTTGGACGCTTAACCGACTGAGCCACCCAGGTACCCCCAAATTGGAAATTTTTAATGTTTACTTTTATAGTTGAATAAGACCAGCATTTCTTATTGGAAAAACTGTTGGCATTTGAGATGGTACAAATCTTTATGCCTTACAGTACTTTTAGCATTCCTGCCTCCTAATTACTCATCATGTTGCCATAGTCACTGTGATAAACAAAATAGCCCCACACTTTTCCAGACTGTCTCAGGCATGGTATTGCCCTGAATTGAGAATTACTGAATTAGATCAGGAACTTTCTTACTGTAGCTTTTTACTGCCTAACAGAATTTTAATTCTTAGAAGTAGAAAGGTTAAGACATGCTTATTGTTTTTCAGGACTACATGCTTATTCACCTTTAACTCTCATTTGTTCTGATTTATTATATGATAATATATCTCAATAATCAACTTAAAATGTTCTATTTTCAAGCCAGTAATTTTCAGACTGCTTTATACAGCTGCTAAGTGTTCTACAAAAGTACCTTAAGCCACAAAAGCAATGGTATTGGGATAGAAGAGGTGGGCAATGGTTCTCCCGCAGGCACTGACCTAAGTTATAGCATCTTTCTTCTCCCAGAGCAAGAATAGTAGATTAAAAAAATGAAGCATGGCTTGTGACAAAAGTGTCCAAAAGTTTTTTGACATATACTTTCTAGACCACTAGGTAATATACAGAGTATTAATTGTTCAGGGGAAAGTTAAATTATCTAATAGGTCATTTGAATTAAACCAGTACATTTGAAGAGAACTGTTTGTTTCTGTTATACATTGGCCAGTCAGTCCTTCCTAAACCTATTTATTCATATTTGTTTCCATTATAAACTTAATAGTTTTATTAATGTATTAATTAAATAAGGTTTCCATGTGAACTTCATTAAAACCATGGTGTCTTTTGGAAGTATTCCAAATCATTTAGACTAAGCTTTACATTGTAGTATCTTGATTTTTTGTGGGTCATACTTTTCTTGCATATTTTGAATAAGTGCAATGAAAAATTGCCATCTATACCCCCCCCCAAAAAAAGAAATGGTAACTCTTTCCTAAATTGAAAACAGTTACGGGGTGATTTTTACATTGTGATTGAAGGAATTCATATAGGTGCTTAGATTCTGGAGGGATTCCTAATATGTGAGGTTTTTGGTTTTTTACTAAGTAAATGTGATAAAATATATACTATTTAGACAGTGGAATACTTGCTGTCAGTTAATTGTAGATCAGAAGGGCGGGGAAAGCAACTACAGATATATAGACTTTGTAAGAATGGATAGGCCAATAAAATGAAGTAAGCTCTCAAAGGTAATTTTTTTTCTAGGAATATTAATTTCTAGAGATATTTGGTTGATCATATAGCCTATGATTAACCTAGTGACTTTCTCTCATACACACACACACATGAGGATACTGTTATGGGCCCATTAGCAGTACTATGTTTTTTTTTGGTTATTGATTATTTGTTTAATTATTGGGAAATATGAAGGAAACCTCTTACATAAATGACCTAGAACTCTTTGCTGTATCTGTTTTATTAATTTCCTAGTAAAGTTTGGAAGAATACACTTACAGAGTTGAGTGTGTCGGATACTGAAATAAGACTAACGAGAATTCAGACAGCATACAAATAGTAAACTTGGGTTTAGTTATTAAAAAAGCTAGTCTTTAAGTCAGGTCTCAGATCTCCAGGACCAGTTGCAGCACCAGGGAGAGGTCCTGGCTATGCTTTTTGTTCTGATTGTGTTATCATAATGGTTTGGGTGTATTTTTCCTGTGTACTTTAATTGGTTAAACAGACACAGTTCCCCTAAGAATAATAGACTTTTCTTCTTCATTTGGCCAGTTTTCACTGTCTTACGTCACAAAACAAAGTACAGTTTTTCAGTAATGAAATTAATTAAAATATTATGTGGTAGAACTGATTCTGAACAGAAATTTCATAATATTTTTCATACTTAGATATTATTTTGATCTTGAATAATTTAGCATGATTATATAGACCCCCTTCTTCTCTTAGTTTCCAGGAGACTTTTCATCACAAGTTCAGTCTTTTTCCCATCTCAGTCTGAAATTTACTTTCTTGGAATATTCTCCTTCTGTCCTTTTTTCCTCGGAATTTTTATATTCCACTAGATTTTAAGACTTGGAAGATTTCTTAGATTATTTAAGAAATAGGGGTAAATATTATCTTTTCTAATGATTTAGAAATAAATCCAGATATTTATAAATGGTATGTTTTAGTTTCGGTATATGTTGTATCACATATTGTGCCTCATTTATGTACCAGTATGAAAGTTCCATCTAGAATCTTCACCCTGTAAAGGATAATTTCTCCCCGTTATATAGCTACCTCAAGTCTTTACTCATGCAGTCACTGCCTTCTAGCTAACCACCACACTCCACTGCAGCCTCTAGATGACCCATTCAATTTGTAATAAACTCTCTGATATCCTCAACCTTGTCTTAGAGTACTCTGCCCTGTTTTCTTCCTCCTTGGGCTGTCTTTTCTTCCCTTCTACTCTTTTACTTCACTCCTCTATTTCATACTCTCCAATTCATTTTTTCTTTTCTGTTTCCTTCTTCTCATACATTTTGTATCCTTTCTGTTATGCTTTCTGTCCCTTCGTACTTCCTGTCTCCCCAAATCTTCTTTCTTTCAATTTAAACTAAAATCTCTTTCTCTGGATAACACTGCTTCTACTTGGGTACCATCTCAAGAAATGACCACATTCTGTTTTTATAAAAAAGCCATTTTAAAATTTTATTATTTTGCTTAAATTCAACAGTTCATACTGCTGCCTTCTATACTCTTTTTAAATCTCCTTTTAATATATTAAGAAAATGAAAACTGGTATAGATTTCTTTTTAAACTACTTTTCCTATCACTTCAAAATGATCTACATCTTAACTTGTTTTCTCCTTACTCTAGACTCAGAAGGAATAACTTCTATACCTATTTTCTATTTTTTCCTTGATAACATAAAGGCAAAACATATTTACTGTAGACAATTCAGTAACTGCAAATACATCGAAAATATTTTAAAAATTTACTTTTAACACTGTTCTCAACATTTTGTTGTGTATTATTTAAGACTTATTTGCATATATTTATTATGAAACATATTTTAAATAAATCATACTGTTCATTTCATTCTCTAATTTTTTATTATAACATCTCAAATATTCTCTCTTTGTTAAGTATTCTTTTATAACACCATTTTTAGGGACTGCATAGAATTCTTGGTGCATAAACTTAATGTGCCAGTTCTTTATCAGATAGATTGTTTTTCATCCTTATAAATGGTAATGGGCAGTTTTGAATATATCTTTGAATGCATTTTTGAATTATATGTTTAGATACTTCCTTAATGTAATTTGCTAGAGAAAAGATTTCTGAGATCAACTGATACTCATATGTTTAATGCTTTTAATGAATACTGCTCAATTCCCCTCCAGAAAGGTTGTACATGTACCACATGTACCACTGTACATTTCTGTTCTGTGTATGAGTTTCTGCTTACCCAAACCTTTGCCCAAATTGGGTGTTATAGTTTTTAAATTCCTTACACATTTCAATTTGCATTTCTTATATCAAATATTCCTTTTTTAAAAAAATCATTTGCTCATTTTAAAAAATTATAATATTGGTACTATTCATAATGACTTGAACTTTAGAATCTAAATGTGTGTGTGTGTGTGTGTGTGTATACATATGTGCATATATGAGAAATATTTTTCTAGGTTATTGTCTATCATTTAGCATTGCGTTAGTTTTTGCCTTGATAGAAGTTTAAGAATTTTCATGAGATAAACATTACTTTTTCTTTTTTAATTTTTTGAATTCATATTTATTTTTGAGAAAGAGTGCAGTGGGGGAGGAGGAGAGGAAGAGGGAGACACAGAATGTGAAGCAGGCTCCAGGCTCTGAGCTGTCAGCACAGAGCCCGACGTGAGGCTCAAACTCATGGACCACGAGATCATGTCCTGAGCCGATGTCGGACTCCCAACTGACTGAGCCACTCAGGTGCCCTGAGATAAACGTAGATGGTGCTTCCTCTCATTCTGGACAGTGCCTTCCCACTCTCATATTCTAAATATGTTAACATATTTTCTTCTGTGTTTTCTTTAATTTTTAAATTTACATTTAATCTCTAACTCATCTGGAAATTACTTTGGTCTATATAGTATAAGGTAAAATTTTTTCATTGTTTTCCAGTAATGAATTGGTTATCCTAGAATTAATGAATATGCCATTTATTTCCTTTTTTATTTTGTTATTTTATTTATTTTTTAAGTTTTTATTTAAATTCTAGCTAGTTAACATATAGTGTAATATTGGTTTCAGGAGGGGGCGCCTGGGTGGCTTAGTTGGTTAAGCGTCCGACTTTCGCTTAGGTCATGATCTCACGGTTCGTGGGTTCGAGCCCGCCATCGGGCTCTGTGCTGACCGCCAGCTCAGAGCCTGGAGCCTGTCTTGGTCTGTGACTCCCTCTCTCTCTGACCCTCCCCTGCTCACGCTGTCTCTCTCTCTCTCTCTCCTAGAAATAAATAAAACATTAAAAAAAAAAGTTAAAAAAAATATTGGTTTCAGGAGTAGAATTTAGTAATTCATCACTTACCTATAAAACCCAGTGCTCATCACAAGTGCCCATCCCTTGTCCCCCCGTCCCCAGCAGCAACCCCCAGTTTGTTCTGTGTATTTGAGTCTCTTATGGTTTGCCTTCCTCTCTGTTTTTTTTCACTTCCCCTATGTTCATCTGTTTTGCTTCTTAAATTCCATATATGAGTGAAATCATATGGTATTTGTCTTTCTATGACTGACTTATTTAGCTTAGCATAATACACTCTTCATCCATGTTGTTGCAAATGGCAACACTTCATTCTTTTTGATGGCTGAGTGGTATTCCATCTCTCTCTCTCTCTCTCTCACACACACACACACACACACACACACACACACTTATCCATTCATTGGTCATCAGTGGGCGTTTTGGCTCTTTCTATAATTCGGCTGTTGTTGATAATACTGTACTAAACATCTGGATGCATATGCCCCTTTGAATCAGTATTTTTGAATCCTTTGGGTAAATTGCTGGGTCATAGGGTAGTTCTGTTTTTAACTTTCTGAGGAACCTCCATACTGTTTTCCAGAGTGGCTGTAGCAATTTGCATTCCCACTAACAATGTAAGAGGGTTCCCCTTTCTCCACATCCTCACCAACATCTGTTGTTTCCTGTGTTGTTAATTTTAGCCATTCTGACAGGTAGGAGGTGGTATCTCATTGCGGGTTTGATTTGTATTTCCCTGATGACAAATGATGTTGAACAACATCTTTTCATGAAATGTTATCATTTTATATTAGACGATGGTTTTCTCTGTTCTGTTAATATATTTCTTCATTCCATTTTTAATATTATACTTTTTAATAAATTTGTTAATTGTTATTAGCCTTTTCATTGAAGAAGTAATCAAGAGCACTGTTTAAAATATGAAGGTAACTGTTATTATAATCTTTTTATTTTATTCCAGAAATACTTCATCATATGCAAGCAAGTTTGTCATATATTGATTAAAAATTCTGTTTTTATATTATTTTGATGTTTTTCCATCGTGAATTATACGTGGATAAAGATAGAATAAATGCTTCATTGTGTATATTTAATAAATTAGTAAATTATGCTTCTCCTTTAAAAAAAATTCCATATAGGTTATGCACTGTTTTTCTGTTGAAACTTAAATTAACATTTTTCCATCTTGCCTCAAATCAAGTTTTCTTGCAAATTCTGGGACACTTACATTTTTACATTTTTTATAAAAGGACTCAAATCAATTTCTGGGTAAGTAAGGATGATAGGTAAGAATTAATCCAAGTCTCTCCTTATATCCTCTGATATCACTAAAGATCAACATGAAGAACATAATAACAAAATCAGATGTGCCTGGCTGGCCTACTCAGTAGAGCATGCAGCTCTTGATCTCGAGGTTGTGAGTTTGAGCCCCATGATGGTTTGTGAGTTCAAGCCCCATGTCGGGCTCAGTGCTAACAGCTCAGAGCTTGGAGCCTGCTACAGATTCTCTCTCTCCCTCTCTCTGTCTGCCTCTCTCTGCCCCTCCCCCACTTGTGCTCTGTTTCTCTCTCTCTCTCTTTCTGTCTCTCTCTCTCAAAAATAAATAAACATTAAAAAAATTAAAGGGGTGCCTGGGTGGCTCAGTTGGTTAGGCATCCAACTTCGGCTCAGATCATGATCTCATGGTTTGTGGGTTTGAGCCCTGCGTCCAGCTCTGTGCTGACAGCTAGCTCAGAGCCTGGAGTTGGCTTAGATTCTGTGTCTCCCTCTCTCTCTGACCCTCCTCTGCTCACGCTGTCTCTCTCTCAGAAATTAATTTTAAAAAACATTTAAAAAAATTAATAATATATATAAAATTTCCAGAAATACAAGATGTACATCTACATATTGAAAGGACCATAGAGTACTTAGGGAAGTTGATATTAAACAGTCAGTTTTGAGTTATATCTTTTAATAAAGTGTTAGACTTCAAATATAAGCACTTTTGAGAGCCTCCAGGTAAACAAAACAAAGCATCTTGTAGGGCAAGAGAATTAAACTGGCATACACTTCTTAATGGAAACATACAAAACAAAGTGCCAGTGGAGCAGCATTGTCAAGAAACTACAAGGAAAAGAGTAAACCAAGAATTTTGTAAGCCATGCTGTTCTTGTATGGGAAAGGTGTGTACAGCACTCAGAGTTATCAATCATTTCCTTACTTTTGACAGCATTTAGTAGCATGGTTCTGATGAAACAGTGGAGGGTTCCCGACAGCATGTAGCACACTACCATTCCAACAGATTGGGTTGAGCTGCCAAAAATAACCATCAGGGATTCATTAAGAAATTATGGTCATGGGGCGCCTGGGTGGCTTAGTCGGTTAAGCGTCTGACTTTCGCTTAGGTCATGATGTCGCGGTTTGTGGGTTCGAGCCCCGCGTCGGGCTCTGTGCTGACTGCCGGCCCAGAGCCTGGAGCCTGTTTTGGAGTCTGTGTCTCCCTCTCTCTCTGACCCTCCCCTGCTCACGCTGTCTCTCTCTCTCTCCCCTAGAAATAAATTAAAAAAATATTAAAAAAAAAAAGAAATTATGGTCATTAATAGATTTTACAAATTTTTATCTTCTAAAAGTTTGTCATAGACCTTTAAAACCTAACATTTCCCTCCAAATTTTTTCCTTTTCAGTAGTTATTAAGTTCATAATTAGTGCAGTATACTTGATTGCAAATTTATGGCAGTTTTAGCCTATAAATCTTTAGAATTCTGTAAATTGCAACATTAGTTGAAGTAGCTCTTCAGTTATATTTAGATGTTTTGTAAATGTGAATATATATAGTTTAGGTAATCTTCAAAATACAAAGAAGTCCCGTTACTTATCAGTGAGTTTTAATTGATGAAATGTTGAAAATATTCACTGTTTGATTTTATATAATAAGCTTATTAAATATATTTTTGTGGAAACTAAAAAAAAGCTAAGCTGGTTTTTTTAATTTGTTTATTCATTTTTTTTGAGAGAGAGAGAGCGATCAAGTAGGGAGGGGCAGACACACACACACACACACACACACACACACACACACAAAATCCAAAGCCGACTCTAGGATCTGAGCTGTTAGCACAGAGCCCCATGCGGGGCTTAAACTCAATAGTGGTGAGGTCATGACCTGAGCTGAAGTCGGAGGCTTAATCGACTGAGCCACCCAGGTGCCACAAAAAAGCCAAGCTGTTTTTTTTTTTTTAAATATGAAGAATACAAAAAAAATTTTTTAACATGTATAACTCAGAGGATATTATATACATGAAACTTTCTTGAGGAAGCTACTAGGGTATGAGCTTTATCCAACTAAAAGTTGACTAGAAAAACACTTTTGGAAGAATCCATGGATATTTAAAATATATTGTAATTGGAGATCTAATAGTAAAACCTAGGTGACAACAAAGGTGAAAGAATAATACCTAAATCTTACATATCCTTATCAAGTAAAAATAATGAAACTTTAAAGGAAGAGATAAACAGAAAAGTAAAAGAAGCTTATTGATTGTTGTAAAAGCTGTAGTTGGAAATGAGAAAATTGAAAGGTGACATATACTAGATGATAAAATAATAAGAAAATGAGATTAAGGCATTGTAAATGTATAAGTACAAAGGTAACTAATGGAACAAAAAATCTAGGCCTTCCTAAATGCCAAAAGCAATTTAAAAACAAGACCAAAGAAGATGCATCACATAAATCATCTTTATTTACTGCTTTAACCATAACCCACAAATTTAATTTTCATACTGAAAATATATTTATAGATAGTTAATAAAAATGGGTAAATAATAACAAATGTTAAAAATTACTAAAATCAAGAATGTGGAAGGATAAACCTAAAACTGAATATAAACAGAAGCAATTGAACCTGTGTTTCAGGTAATATTGATCTAAACTCAAAAGGAACTGTAAAAATTATTTTGAATTCTACGTTTGTTTACTATAGGATTGAAGAAACGTACAATTTTATTGGGAAAACATTAGCCAGACTTCTCATTAACAGAGAAGAAAATTAAAAATATGAAAGGGGAGAACTGTGGTGTTGAATTGGCAGTAGAGATATAAGTATGATCTCATTCTTTGATACAGAAATAGATTTATATATGCATGCATTCGTGTTCATATTTAATAAATATATTAAAAGGGACTGGAAGAAAGAAACCACTATAAGCACTGAGCACACGTAGGTATCCAGATAGTGGTTTCTAAATACTGTTCTTCATTAAAAAGGAGTGTTCCTTGGAGAAAAGAGTGATACTTGGGTAGACAGAGGGAAAATACCAGGAAAGCCTAATAATCTTAGGCTTATAAAGCAAGAAAATGCTCAAAAAATGATTGGTACACATCAAAAGATACAGGAGTTTGCTTGAAAGGGCTCCCACTGGCCAAATCTGGGACACTTTCAGCATGAGAATAAATAATGGTAGGAATATAATATTTATGAAATAATCCATGATATTATAAATAAATGAATAAATGGAAGAGAATGGAAAGAGCTCACTTACAGTAAAATAATGCCAACTAATAAATGTGGAAGGAATAATGGAGTTAAGAAGCACCATTACAGTAATAAGTGATTCAGTCAAGAATCCTCAATGGAGGTTAAAACTAGTGGGTAAAAGTTTGATAATAGGTTATTTACATAGCTTCTGAGTGTTCTCCTGTAAGTTACTTATTAATTTCCAAAAGGAAAAGAGTAACTTCCTAGTGATTTAACCTAGTAATTCCAAGCTTACAAAGTAAATAAGCTTACCACCACCATCCATGGGACATGTTATACCTCCTGATAATATGTATTAGGATATGCATTCGTTTCTGTGGTATTCCTGCCAAAGGTGCATGCAACTGACCTGTACTCTTGAAAAATGTCAAGCTTGTTACAAAAAAGGAACGATAACTTAATTTTAAATGATTCAGGAAAAACACTGGGGGGATGGGAGTGGTGTAGGCATGTGCATGTGTGTGGACAGGGAGAGAAGGGTAGACTGAGAAAATGAGAATACAATAAAGCAAATAAGCAACATCTAAATAATTTGTATATGTAGATTGAGGACATAGGAGTGCTATGTAGTATTCTGTAACTTAATATGGAATTATATCAGTATAAAAGTTGTATTAAAGGGCTCAAATCCCACAGTTTGGTGGATGCTTTCTAATAGTTTTGGAAAATTCTTTTTCCTAATGCAGTGTAGGTATGAAAGTTTTAATTTATGATACTTGCACAATATTTTCAACAACAAGATCGTATCATGGAAGGAAAATTGTTTTAAAAACATCATTTTTAAGAAAATGCTCTCTCCATAGCATGTTTCTTTTTTAAAGTAATTATTCTATTCATTATAATATTTTACTTTAAAGGGTTGATTAGATGTCTTTTTGTTTTGTTTTTTAAATTATTGGTTAGGTAAGATGACTGCTCATCACCTAATGCTATCATGAGAAAAGTCAGCAAATTTGTGACAGTTTAAAAAGTGAAGTGTATAACTTTCAAGATTGGCAATGCTTTTTTAAGTATTCTTCACTTAGGTATCCATTTAATCTCTCTGGTACAAAATATTTTTCTTAATCAGTTCACATCTCATTATATGTTTGAAGATTTTTCTGTATTTCAAAGGTCTTGTTTTTATATAATTGACCCCACTGAAATCATCCTGAAGCACATTTGGCACTTCTGACTTCAGGTTCTTTGCTGCATTACCCTGCTTGTAAATGATGCAGTACATGATTTTTACATGTCTTATAATCTACCCTTTTTCCCTTCCCTTTGCCAGCTTTCTTATTCATCTTCCTCAATTTCCTCCCCCTACTTCTATTTCCCTTTCCCAGTTAAAGCAGCTGCTTCTTCATTGTGGCTTTAAGTAGAATTAACATGTTTTCCTGAATTTTTTTTTTTCCTAAAATCATTTGCTTTTGAGAATATATCCTCTCTGGTACAGCTTTCCTTTAATGACTCACCCAAAAGTAGTTCTTCGTGAATTTCATCTTTGGAAGAGAGTCTAGTAAATACTTAAAAGCTCAGATATGTTGGAAAGATCTGTACTTGAATTCAGCTATATAGAAAACCTCCCACACAGTATAATTTGCTCTAATTCTTGTTTTTTCAATTCCTCTTAGTGTTACCATTTTTCAACAGTATTTGTTTTGTTGCCATATTTTCCATGTATTAATTAAGCCATCTTTGTCATGAGAAAATAAAGATATGTTCCTCCAGTGATACGGATTTTGGCCATCGAAAGACTTTTATAAATATTTATCGATACACTTGCTTGAAATAATATTTATTTTTAAACTTTAAATAGTTTAAAGTTTCAGTGACTTGAAAAATATTACTGAGAAAAATGTAGAGGTTTGTCTTAAAATTCTGGATACTTAGTTTAAGATATCTTAGAAATTGGCAGTAACATAAAAACTGTAGTATTAACCTAGGGCAAGGTTCATCATCAATGGTAGGGCATGAAAATCCACAGTTAGGATATTTTTTTAAATGTAATTTTAGAAATCTTTTGGCCTGCTTCTTTTATATTGGATCGTATTGCCATTGTTTTTTACTTCGTAGTATTGTCGACAGTGAGCTCATGTTACAAGTGTCAGTTTTGCCTTTTCTTGTTTTATTTTGCTTGTGTTATTTAAACTGTGGCTTCTTTGAAGAAATCTATTTAATCTTCTTATCTTTTTTGTGACAGATAGTTTAACTAAAGTTAGATAATACTACCTTTAAATCACTTTAACCTAGACTTCCATAGACATTATTAGTACATATAATTAAGGTCCCACTGGTCAAAGGGTAATGAATGAATGAAGATTCTATTCTTAGCCCCTCCACGTTGTCTCACATCAGATGAGTAACATATGGACTGCCTGATAATGTGAGGGAGGAAGGAGGCAGTGTGGATCCCTAAATGAAATATCTTTCCCTATTGGAGTAGTTTGTGTGTGTGTGTATCCCATTTTGAAGGGTGCTCTTCTGCGGAGGCAAGTACCTAGATCATGTTGACTTATAATATTTTGAGGAAGCCTGCATTGATAAAGGAGGTAGATTGGAAATTCTTTGCTGTGAATGGCACAATGAAAGGGCCATATGAGAGATCCAAAAGTAGCAGTATTCTAGAATTCATTAATTAATATTTTTTCAGTAAAGCATGGATATTTCATTTTATTAAATAACCTTTGGTATCCTTTGTTTAGATAATACCATGTTTTTCTTTGATCTATAAGTGAGTTTGATACTATAAAATTTGTAATGCTGAACTATTATTGGATTTCTGCAATAAAATCTTTTCTTGAGTTTCATATATATTAATAAATTGTTTTCTCCAGTATTTATATATGTAGTCTTTTTTAAACTGCAGTTTTTATGAAGTTTGTCAAATTTTGCTAGATTACAGTTTTCAGGGAGCTTCTAATCTTTTTCTATAATTGGAACATTTTATATAGCAATGGAAATACATGTTCTAATTGAAAGTTTGAAATAACACTACCTTTTTTCTAATGCTTAAAATATTTTTTAATTGTGAAATATGAACACAAAAAAGCATAATATATGCGGGTTTATCTATACCAAGACAAGAAAAACAAAAAACACTACTAATACCTTTGAAGTTGTTTGTGTTTCTTGATTGTATTTCTTTCTTAAGGGATAAACCTTCACTTTTCTAAGTGATAATTGTTACATGGCTTTTCTTTGTAGTTTTAGCACCCCCTTGTCTATTTCTAAAAATTAATTTTTTTGCTTGTTTATGACTTTTGTATAAGCAGAATTATATGATCTTTGGAAATGATTTTTTTTTTTACTTAACAATTTGTTGATGGCCATTTCAATCAGTCCGTGTTAGCTTACTAATTTTCATTGCCATATAGCATTTCATTGCATGAATGTGTCATAGTGTTTTTATTTATACTATCATTAATGAATATTTAGATTGCTAACTTTCTTTTTTAAGTTTATTTATTTATTTTGAGAGAGAGAGAGAGAGAGAGAGCACAAGTGAGGGAGGGACAGAAGGAGAGGGAGAGAGAGAATCCCAAGCAGACTCTGCGCCATCAGGGCAGAACCTGATTCGGGCTCCAGTTCACAAACTGTGAGATCATGACCTGAGTGGAAACCAAAAGCTGTACCTCTAACCGACTGAGCCACTGAGGTGCCCCAAAAATTAGTCCGATTTCAATTATGCTGTTAAACACTTGAAAAAAATGAGAAACACAGCTAAGAACAGATTTTCCTTAATTTTAACTATGAAAATAAACCTATTTTGTTCGTTTATTCTGTATAAACTTACTTTGTATAAACTGTATTGTGTACAGTTTTCTTTCTATCACTGCTTCTTTCTCTTTTAAAGTTCTTAAACTTCATATCAGGCATATTTTTCAAATTATTTTAATAGTTTTACATTTTTTAGATTTTACTTTTGTAATTACCAATGGCATTTGTAGTCTCCTTTGTAATATAATAGTTATGATTGATACTAATATCTTAAATAGTTTCTGTGTAGGTTATCATTCATCTCTCTTACTTTTTCACCATTTCTTAATTTTGATTCACATACCCATTAGAGTATAGTTAACCCTTGGACAACATGAATTGATCTGCACAGGTCCACTCTAGGTGGATCTTTTGTACAGTACAGTATTGTATATGTATTTTCTCTTCCTTATGATTTTCTTTTCTCTAGCATATGTTATTGTAGAAATGCAGTATATAACATATAAACAAAGTGTATGTCATTCTACTGTTTATGTTACTGGGAGACTTCTGGTCAACAGGCTATAGTAATTAAGTTTTGGGGAAGTCAGAAGTTACAGTGCAGATTTAGACTGTGTGGGAATTGGTGCCTCAAACCCGTCTGTTGTTCAAGGGTCAGTTGTACTTATTCATGTGGTATTTTTTTTCCTAGAGAGCTGTCTTGCTTTATTCTGGGTCTTTAGATGTATGAAAATGATTTTCTGTTGTTTTAGTTGAGCAACATGATTGGGTATGGATTTCTTGTGAAATAACTTTCTTCCTTTAACTAATATTTGCTTATTATCTTCTATAATTAATTTTGAAGAGAAGTCAAAGTCCAGTTGGCTGTTTTATATAACTTTTGGGGAATGGCAGTGATTCTGAGTACTTCTAGGAATCTTTGTCTTGGAAACTTAAATCTTTTGTCAGGATATATCTGATTGTTTTTCCCTTTTCATTAATTTTTGCCTGGTGACCCATGTACCCTGTCATCTCAGCTCCAGGAAGCTTTTTGATGTACATCTTACACATTTTTAGCTAAAGAAATTCTTTTATTATGACAGTGATTATCACTTCTGTTCATTTATTCTAATCTTTCTTGAGGGACTCCAGATGTTTTGCTTGTTTGGGTTTTTTTGATCTATGTTTGATCTCCTATTTATCATAAACACCTCCTTTTATCCATGAGTTTTGTTAGTTCTTTTCTTTTCTGTGTGGAACAGTTTCTCAGGCTTGCCTTCCACATTACCCAGGTTATCTTCTACATTGTCATATCTACTCTTTCATGCCCCTTTTTTGGGGAGAATAATCCTGAGCAAAGAAATTTCATTACCTTTATGGTTTCCAAAGCTACCAGACTTGATTTTGTGCCTGATGTATTTATAGAGCTCATCAGTAGAGATCCGATACCTGATGGTACTTGATGACAGTCTTTCCAAGCTGGTGCTTTTCATAGGTGCCCCACACTTCTGGGGTCTTTGGGTTTATTTTTACAAAGAGCCCCAAAGGTGAAGTTTATAAAGGACTTTGCCTCCTTGAACAACCACTGAGTTCAATACACCTTTCTGTAAATTCTTTTTAAATAATTGACATTCTCTGTATCCCATTGTCGGACACACTCTCACTTTCTATTCATCCCTTAGTGGCTGATGGAAACCCAAATTGTACTTGCCTTTTTATAAAGTGTTCCAGCCTAGGATCTTGTTCACTTTCTACTAGATCACATTACTCTCTCAAATGTTTTCCAAGTTAGTTTTGTGGTTCCTTGAAGTTGTTTTTAATGGACCAGAAATTTTAAAAGTTATTAACTTACAAATAATGCTGTATTCCTCTATTTTTATCCTATAAAGGTCATTGCAACTAGATTTAAGGGAAGAAATGACTGTGGGTCCTTGAACTGTCATCTTTAACTAAAAACATTTCAAAAAGTTACATAAAAGTGTTGCTAATCATATACATTTGATTTTTTTCATCCAAAAGTAATCGAGTTTTCTTGATTGTTGTTAATTTTAATTTCTAAGAATCCTACGAAAATATGTACAGATGAAATTATATGATATCTGGGAATTGCTTTAAAATAATCTGAAAGAGGATTGTGAAGATAATTGTGTATAGGTTTGGAATTTTACATCATGAAAGTAATTTTTAATTTTCCACGAGGCTAATTTCTTTCTTAGAAAAAACTTTCTTTGAATTGCATTGTGGTTAGAGAATGTGCCCTGTATGATATTTAACTTAGTAAACGTTAAATTTACTATGATTTTCTGTGTGAATTGATATATATGATCAGTTTTAAAATTTCCATGGAGTTTTGAAAAAAAATCATTGTATATCTAATAAATCAATCTTAGTGGTGATTATACACAAATCTTGTACAACCCAATCTATTTTTTTGCTTACCTAATCTGTCACATACTGCAAGAGGTTAAATTTTCCCACATTCACAATAATGCCATCCATATTATTTGATGAGTTTGTTTTTTTTGTTTTGGTTTTTGTTCTTTTTTTTTGTTTTTTTTTTTTTTTTTTTTTTTTTTTTAGAGAGGGAGAGAGGGGCAGGGGATGGGGAGAGAGAAAGAGAATTTTAACTAGGCTTCATGCTTAGCATGGAGCCCAACACAGGGCTCAATCCCACAACGCTGGGATCACAACCCAACATGAAATCAAGAGTTGGACACTCAACTGACTGAGCCACCCAGGCGCCCCTATTTGATGCTATATTAAATGGACTCTTCACACACCACCCCCTGCATTGTATTTGGATTGGTCACACATATAAAGGTCTTTAATTAACAGTGCCATTTAAAATAATTTCTATATTACACAATAACTTTTTATATTTGCCTTCCTCTAAGTCTGTAACCTGTGATGTAGAATCTACCATAAAATAATTTAATGCCAAGTTGAAGAAAAGGTAAAACTCATCCATTTGAATCTTTTTCTATGTGGATTCCAATATTTTACCAGTCTTGAGTTAAATATGTAGTGTATGGGCACGTGGGTGGCTCAGTCACTTAAATGTCCCACTCTTAATTTCTGCTCGGGGCATGATATCATGGTTCGTGAGTTAAGTCCTGCATAGGGTTCTGCTCTGACAGTGTGGAGCCTCTTTGGGATTCTCTCTCCCTCTTTCCCTCTTCCTTGTTCCATCTCTCTCTCTCTCTCTCTCTCTGTTTGTCCCTCCCCAGCTCATGTGTTCACTCACTCTTTCTCTCTTTAGCAAAATAAATAAATAAACAAAATATGTAGCATGGCAGGTAGATTACTGTAAAACTTAGTAAATACTGGCTTGATTAATATATTAACTATTAAAAGTGATATTATTGAGTTTGAGAAGAAAGAGGGTGAAATATGCAGTCTAGCATTTGTAGTTTAATGAGCAAACACAAAATATCTGTTAGGGTATAAGCTCAAGATCATGATAGAGGATTAAATTAGAAAACTTAGACTTTGCAATGTAACTGTATTTTAGCAGCTTTGTCTTATCTGTTATTACTTTTTAGGTTTTATAAGTATGTAACTTTGAAAAGCCAAAAGACTTAGTGCTTGTTTATTGTGAGAGACAAGAGATCAAAACTGGGTGCCAAAACCTTAGTTGAACTAAGAGAGGTTGAGTTTTAGTTGGAAATATTTAATCATAACAGTGAGACAATAAGTACTGGCCCTCAAGCCAGGAAAATAAAAATTTCAAAAATTTTAATAACTTGCCTGAATCACAGATTCTTGGGGATTGAAATTATATAAAGAATCTGTTTGGGGGAATAGAAGTAGAATGTGTCAAAGGACCAGACAGAGGTCATATTTTTAACAGTTTAAGAAAATTTGAGGTTTTATGTATAGAATATACCATTTATTATGAGTATATAGTGCTTACGTTGTTGTCAGGCACTTCATCTTGCTTGCACCACATTTTGGGTATTTGGGAGGGAAAAGTCATATTTATGATCCTTTACTAGTAACATTGTTTTCTCTTCCAGCTGTAATTTTTAAAAAACCCCACATTTCAAATCTGCTGTGCTCAATTATGACTAACAGATTTCTAAGGAGTATCTTAAACATATTAATGGAAGATTCTGAATTTAAAATTCTATGTCTGTGGGGTGCCTGGGTGGCTCAGTTGGTTGAGCATCCAACTCTTGCTTTCGCCTCAGGTCATGATCTCACAGTTCATGGGATCGAGCCCCATGGAATCTCAAGGTCACTTGTGGGATTGAGCTCCATCCCCAGCCTGCTTGCGATTCTCTCTCTCCGTCTGTGTCCATCTTTCCCCTGCTTATGCTCATTCTCTCTCTCTCTCTAAAAATAAACTTTAAAAAATTCTACATCTTTATTATTTTTATTACATTTAGATAAAAATTATTTAATAAAGATAATTTTAGTTTGTGTTTAACCATTCCACAGTGAGTTCAGTCAATTCTGAAAAACTATATTTTCTAAAATAGCTCTATCAGTTGTATTACCTGAGTGATATAGATAATCCCTCCTTTGCAGAAAATATGTCACATAATTTTTGAGTAGCTGTTTGTGTCTAAATTTATATATACTCTTCTCTTTATGATATCTGCATTAGAAATTCAGAAAGAATAGGCTTGATTTATTTACCTATTTAAGTCCATTGTGGGTCTTTCCTGGAGAGAGACTGTTTCTTTTTAATCATCCTTTTGTTTTATGTTTTTAGACTGTAAATCTCTCTGGCTGGGGACATTCCCAGGGTCAGGGTGAAATGTATGCAGCCACATACTCTCCTTAATGCCCAAGGGTTGTATCTGCACACGTGTGTCTGCTTTGGTAGACTGTATCTCCAGCAGAAAATTGTTGGATCCTTTAGTTATGAAACTGCCAACTAGGAAAGAGTTCCTTGCTCAAATTGAGCTTATGTGGGGAATTTAGAAGAAAAGGGAAGGTACGTTTCAATTCCTTTCCAGGATCAAAGATACGAATTACTGTGTCTTGTAAAACTGAAAGGGGAAAATAAGGAATGGTAATGATTTCTATGACATTAGTTTTTATATTTTTAAAATTATAGTTTCCGTTTATTCCACCTTGAAAGTTAAGTTTTGGTACTCAAAGTAATACTCCTGAGATCATTGTGTATCTTCATTGATAACCCCCTTCTTCATCTCAGTTGTCTGTAACTAAAAAGCAAAGGGTGGGTAGCTACAGGACTTTGAAAATACCTACTAATAGACTTACTAGTATCTGCTTAGATCAAGCATGGTAAAAGGGGTGACCCGTAAAATAATCACATGTAGAATTTTTCTGTGGTGAATTTAAGTCATTGTATTGGTCAGTTCAACTTGAAGTACAGTAACAAGTTTGTTAGCTCCAGCGTTGTATTTGGCAGGGGTGTGACCACTTGTTTCCCCATTTAAAAACTTTACCTGGGAATCTTACTATAAACTGGTAGGTGATGATAGATTGAGAATTTTGGAAATTTAATTCTAATTAATATCAAGAGGATTGATCATACCCAGTAATGATAATACAGTAGGGGATACAGGAACTATCTTATAAATTAGTTAAAATATATTAGGCCATCTCATTTAGATGGACATTTATTTAGAATGAGAATACCATTTCCAATGCCTGTCCAGAGGAAAATATTCAAACAAATGCACGGATTAAGGTTATTTCTGCTGCATGATTTGTAATAGCAAAAAAACAAAAACAAAAACAAAACAAAGCAAAACTGAAAATAGCTAAATGGGTCACTGGAGAGCTTATTAAGTTATGATATATGAAGAGGATCAAATATTATACAGATGTTAAGAAAAATACTGAAGTAGTACTAATGTATTGACATGCTTAGATTTCTAAAATATATTGTTAAATAAAATTATGCACAGAAAATATATTCCAGTATGCACGAGAACCTGGTGAGTGATTATCTCTGGTGATTGAGATTGGGGGAGACCAAGTTAGAGAACCCTCTCATTTTCTCTTGGCTTTTAAATCACCATGGGTAATTTTTTTAATTGGTAAATCATATGTTCTCCTATTCATGTACTTTGATATTACTTACTTTTGTATTTGTATTTGAGTAGTGGAGTGGTCTTTTCTGAAAATATAAAAACACTTTTTTTTTCCTTTAATCCAAGCTCCTAGACCACAGAAAATAAAAAAACACTTCAGAACCATTGCATTGAGTTTGTCTGTAGTATCACAGTTGAAGTGACTGTTTCACTAATATAAGAGGCCTGTGGTACCTTTTCTTATTTTTTTAAGGTTTGGAGCCTCTAGGGAAGGAAAACAGATCATGTGGTAGATGGGAGTTAAAAAATAAGATGTAAACCTGTTTGTAAAACTCTGCTGTGTTGTTTTTCCATTTCAGTTACCTAGAAAAGTACGAGAAAGTTCATCATTTTGGGGAGGATGATGATGAGGTACCACCAGGCAATCCAAAGCCACAGCTTCCTATTGGTGCAATTCCATCTTCCTACAATTACCAGCAACACAGTGTGTCAGGTAACTATCATTGGAAATTGTCCACAGTTGTGAATTTGAGTCGAATGAATTAATCCTTCGATTAAGGATCGAAGGATCCTTAATTAATTAATGAATTAATTAATTCATTAATTAATGAATTAACCCTTTACTTTGCACATACAGCTTTCAAAGATTAACATCTAATTGGTATAAGGGCCCTTTCTGTAATAGGCTATATAAGATTTTTAGTTGCAGGAATTTTCAGAATTAGAAATACCCGTACTTTCAACTGAAGTTTTTTCCTTAATCTTTTTGACTAATGGTCAGTTAAACTGAATAGTCACTAAAATGAGAAGAAGATCCTGTAGGATTAGGGAAGCCAAGAATACTCAGATAGCGTATTACTGGATTTTCTACAATTAGTATAATTTCCACTCCCAGAATTCCTCAGAAATATTTCTAACTGTGTGAGTATTTTTTTCCATGGTACCAAGGATAAGATTTTTTTTTTTCACTTAAGTCATTCTTATAATGGTTATAGAGGAATCTGCAGCTAAAAAGAACAGGACTCAAATTGGAAATAATCAGGTTGAAAGTCTAAGAAAGAGGTTATCAAGTCAGAGTAGATGGGGGTTCCAGTATTTGGGCTTAGGGTGTTGGGACCGTGAACACTAGGAAGAGAACTCTGAAGAGATAAGCATCTCTTTTCTTCGGTCACCAACATTAGTCCTAAAAAAGAGGAGGTATGTTTTTTTCAGGGGTATGTTATTAATAACATATACAGTTTTTTAGATACTTCTTATTCTTCATTAGTGCTGAAGAAAAAATCTCCTAGAATCTGATCGTTATTAGAAGAGGCTTCATCATCTGATGCTTTTGTATAATAGGGGCAGGGTTTGGTGGTGATGAGTATAAACCAAACCTCAATTTATTTTTATTAAGTAGTTAATTACCTCAAGAACCAAGGTTAAAGGAGAACATTTTAAGTCCCCATGTAGAAAATCTTGCAGATACTTTAATCTGATAAAATGGGGTGACTTGTTAGGTGATATATTCTCTATTCCCAAAAATGACTAATGACCATTATTGAATTCAAGGATATTATAGAGGGTATTCCTACATTGAATGAGACATTATATTAATGACCTTTAAGACCATTTCAGCTTTATGTAATTCTGTGTGGTTCCTGTTAACAGCAATAGCAGAACTGTCCATTCTTGTAGCTTAAGTAGTTTGTTTGGTGTCTGCTATTACAGCTATCCAAATTGCCCCATTTCTACTTTTGTTCTTGTTTAAAATGAAATTTTTTCTGTATCTGGTTTTTCTTTTCTTTTTTTCCTCTCCTAGTTAAACTGTTGACCCCAAGAAAAAAGACGTGAAATATTTCTGGTATTTCAAAAGCCTAGTGAAAGCCATTGATAGACCTACACAAGTTAAGGGAATGACAGAATTGATTAGCCTGTAGAATACATCGTTTCTAATATGTATGTGTTGTCTCTTTTAAGAGTAGAATCTGAGCAGTTATGTACCATGTAGCGTATTTGACAAAATCAGGATTGGGGACTCAGGAAAGGAAATAAGAATTGCTAGGGAACATCAAGCTACAACATACCTAATTGAAATTGAAAAGAGGTAGTATTACAGGGCAGTGTTTATTAATTTGAAGGTGTTTTTTATCTTTTTTTAGGGGTAGACATAGCAATATTATGGCAGTGTTCTGAAAATTAATACGATTATCAGTATACAGATAAATTCTTTTAAGATTCTTTTCAAGTGTCATTAAGGTAAATAGAGTAAACTTCATAGCTGTCAATTTGTGTGTTTTAAATAAACACCAGATTAAAATTACCTACTGGTAGATTAAGAATTATTAGGAAATTTCAGTTAGAACCTATAGATTTGTGTCTACCTGTTTGATCATCATACAGCATTACTTTCTTTTTAGGTTTGGACAGATGTATTTGGATCAGTATATTTATCTAGAGACACTTATGTTGTTGATATTAAGAAAGGCTATTCTAAAACAATATTTTGAAACAAATTTCAATTGGCAGTAGCTCTAGAACATTTGATAAGGAGTACGGTTTTACTTCTACTTATTATAGTATTGTACCTTGCTAGAACATAGGACCAAATTTTCCTTTGAAGGTATTGACTCTGGCTTTAAGTGGCAAAAAATATTGAGCAGATTTTGCCTTGAATTTTAGGATTAGTAAATACTAGCATCAATATATGATAGTTTTATCATTTATTTACACAGTTTTTCATACTTTTCCTTGCCATAAATACATCTTTTGCTTTTTCCTTCATTCTCTCTGTCATTGTTGTTGTTAATATTGATTTGGATGCAGTTAGTCAGTTCTACAGAATTATAGGGTAGATTATTAAGGAGTTTTTGTTCATCTTCTCTTACATTTTAAAATTAAAAGTTTAATTTTTCAACTAAAATAAAACTTAAAAATGTATATGCAACATCTTTAGTAGAAAAGTTGTGTAAGGCGAAACACAAATGGCAACTCACTGAAACTGTAGAATTTTAGAGATAGCCAGGATATTCGTGATCATTAATCTAGTCCAGTTTGTTTGGTCAAGCACTTTGTCTATTTTCATTTTTGTTGATTAAATTTGGAGAAATTTTATACAGGAAGTTTTTTTTTAGTTTTATCAGTTATACTTAAGATTTTCCTTTAAGTGCCCCGTATTATAACAGACATTTAGACTACAATAATCACTGCTAGTAATTTAAAGAATGTGTTATGTAATTCCTGCAGTATAAACAGCACTCCGGGAACAATTCTCCCTTTTCTCTAAACTGAAGACAAAGAAAAGTGATTGCCTCAGATTAAGTTTGTCAGTAGTGACCTGTTTGTGTAAACTTTAGACTCAAGAATGTTGAAAATAAATTTCTAATCCTATATCAATTATAAAAGTATAGCTGTTCAAATCATATTTCCTTGGGGAAGGGAAGAGAAGAGAAGATCTTACAATCTTAGGAGCATTTTTTTTCTATACTATGTTAGAAATCTTTACCAAGCCTGATGTAATTAAAGGATTTTTCTTAATGTCATTTTTATTTATTTTATTTTATTTGGAGATGTCTTTGACAAAGTCACTCAAGTAAGGATGAACAGAATTGAGTGTCTGATGGCATCTGTCATTGTCCAGTAGCAAGTGCCAAAAATTCTGAGGTCGTATTGAAAGCACATAATCAAGACTGTGACAGACGTAGAATGTGGGTTCCCAGTTTTTTTCTATTCAGGAGATTTGCCCGAAAGTTTCATGGAAGCTAAAAACTATTGCTGAGACTTGGCATCTCATCATCAATTCCAGTGTACAGTAGGAATAGCAAAATTGGTTCCCATATTCACAGTTTTGTTATCTTTTATCCAGATTTTATGTTTACCTTATGTTATTAGAAATTTCATTTATCAAGATTGTGGAAAATGAACAATATGTTATTCCATTTTAAATATTGTAAAGAATCTGTTATAGTAGTCTGTAACTCTCTTGTAGCACTTCTTTAGCATTATATTATTGAAGAAATTCCTAGAATTATTTTAGATTTGGAGAGGTGTTTCCTTAGCTGTCTACAGTGGGAAATAAAGGAATTTCTTACCTATATGATTTTCTTCTGTGGCATGTTGTGACAATAGATTTCTATTTACATTCCATTTAGCAAGGTTGAAAAAAAATCCTTTAAAAAATTCATGTGTTTCTGAAATGTCTCATCTAGAAGTTTTCTGTCTCTTATTTTCTTGCCTCCTCCCGTTAAACTAGTTAATATCTTCATGTAGAAAATGTACTTGGAGCATATGTCTGAGGACATAGCTACCAAGGCCTAAACTGACATTTTCTCCTATGTTATGATTATATGTTACTATAAGCCCATCTTCCCTACCTTCAAAGTTTTGAACATGATTTGAAGTAATTGTCCTACAGAAAATCTTAGTTACCTTGGATTAGACAGAGATATCTTAAGATACAAAATCATGAACCATAAAGGTAAAAGTTGTGTAAATCAGACTTCTTCAAAATTAAAACTTATACTCTTCAAAGACACTGTGAAGAAACTAAAAAGATAAGCCACTGTTTGGGAAAAAATATACAACAAATACTTGATAAATAACTCATATTCAGATTATCTAAAACTGACGATATTAAAATACTGGCAGGGATGCAGAGCAACAGGACTCAGTGTTTTGCTGGTGGAAATGAAAGATGTTATAAGCCACTTTGGAAACAGCTTCCCAGTTTCTTACCAAGTTAAACATATACTTATATATGGTCCAGCAGTCCAAGAGAAATGAAAAAATATTTCTGTACAAAATCCTGTATGTGAATGTTTATAGCACTGTGTTCATAAGTGCCAAGCACTAAAACAGTTCAAGTGCCCCTCAGCGAGGGAATGGATAAACAAATTGTGTTATGCCCATACTAGAGCATTAAAAGGAAACAGACTACTGATACATATATCAATACCTCAAAGGCATTAACCCCAAAAGCATTCTGCTAAATGAATGGAGTCAAACATAAAAGATTGCATACTATATGATTCCATTTATTTGGCATTTTGAAATAAAAAGTATAGGAACAAAAAGTAGATCAGTGGTTGTCTGTGGGTAGAAGAGGTGCTTAACTGCAGAAAAGCATAAAGAAACTTTTTTGGGTGATGGCAATATTCTGTATCTTTATTGTGGTTATGGTTAAAAGACTTCATTTGTCAAAACTCACAGAACTAAAAAGCATGAATTTTACAGTGTTAATTACATTGCAATAAGTCTGACCAAAAAAGTAATAATTCGATAGATAGGTAAAGAAGGTAGACATTGTGTCTAAAATCATGATATTGTTAAAAATTTCAAAAGAATGAGTGTCCCTGGCTTAGTAGTATATAAAAGTCAGAAGTAGCTTCTTGAAGTGTAGGAGTAAGAGTAGGTAAATTTAAATAATAATACAATAATAATTTGGTAATGATCTCCAAGAGGATATAGTACATTTTTTTTGTATTTTAAAACTTTTTGAAGAACGTAATCTTAAGTTTAAAAGTTGAACTCTTTAAACTTCTATTCAATTTAAATTTTATAAAGGAAACAAGACTCTGTCTTATATTTGCAAGATATTAACCACAATGGTTTCTAATCCTTGATACACTAAAGTGTTTTGTTTTTTTTTGCCGTAGATTATCTGCGTCAAAGTTATGGGCTGTCTATGGACTTCAATTCGCCAAATGATTATAATAAATTGGTGCTTTCACTGTTATCTGGACTCCCAAATGAAGTGGACTTTGCTATTAATGTATGCACTCTTCTGTCAAATGAAAGCAAGCACGTCATGCAACTTGAAAAAGACCCTAAAATCATCACTTTATTACTTGCTAATGCTGGGGTGTTTGACGACAGTAAGTTTTAAACTGAACCTATTGTATGAACATTCTATAAAGGTCTTAGGGATTTTTAAAAAGATTTTTAAGGAGAAAGGTAGTTTTTATTAGTATAATAGCATTCTTTATTTGCTTTTGTTACATTAAACATGTTATTTAAGATAATGAATATTTGGTTTTTTTAAATTTAAATATTTGAATAGTAATTACCACACTAGAACTTTTAGGATAAAAATCTTGGGTTTTTCTTAGAGTAATTATATGGGTTTCTTGATGTTAAAAGATTGTTTGATACAAAATCTTGATAGAAAATACTAGGACCTGTAAGAAATTTTTTTTTCTAGTGTGTGTTATAATTTTTAGTTAAACAGTTTAGGTCAATGTATTTAAAAATTTGCTGCCTAAAAGAGTTACCATATATTCCATAACCCTTTTACTTATAGGAGGATTTGCTCATCAAAGATTTTTTATAAGTTAAATTATATATGTTCTGTAACATTATGTCATTAAATCTAGGTTACTCTTAATACTAAATTGCTCATTTCTCTAATTGTAGTTTAATAGGGATTTAGAAAATATATTTTGAAATTTTTCTGCTCATGGTTTTTCTTTTGAAAGTATCTATGTTGGCTGAATGTTATTGATGTAAAAATTTTTTCTTGCTTCTCAACCCTCCTTCTATTTGAACGCCATTGTAACTTCTTTTGCCAGAAGTATATACTACTAAAGGGTAAGGTATGGTGGTAATCCCGGTAATCCCAAATAGGGTAGATAGCATGAATCAGAAGGAAATTTGGGCGCACATAGTTACATGGGGAGACGGATTTAATTTATCCCCTTGGGAAGAGATTCAGCTGTTCAAGACCAAACATTCCATAATGTCTGCCCAGCAACTCAGTTACATGAGGGAAAAAAAAGATAAGGTATTGACATATTGAAATTATTTTATCATATAGAAACTGCAGCACATTAAACACAGTTTGAGAGAGAATTTCTTATACTATTTTATAGATTTGTGACTATTATTGTTTTTATCCTTAGATAGCAACATGTTCACAAATAAGTTCATTTTCCTGCAATTTGGTTGTGTCCAGAAGTAACTTTAAAGCATAATTTTATTTGTGACTGTCTAAGTAGTAGGATTCCTTAGAATTTGAAGGGTACTTAAGGTTGTATGAAGGCAGTTTTGAAATGGTTAAACAAAAGTGAAAATTAGTTTCTTACCTTGCCTGAAAGTCTTGTTGGTTACATGAGGGAGGAACAAAGTACTTCTCAGTTTGTATTATAACTTTGGAGATCTAAATTTGGTGGATTTCTGTCTCACTTTCGTGTTTTGTGTTGTTAATATTTTGTTTTGGTCTTTTAAGGACATCTGTCAGCATTTAAATGGAATAAAGTTTAAAATTTTCACATTTAGAAGCCTTAAAAATGACATTTTTAGAAAAAATATTCTCAAATCAGAATAATGTTAGTGACATCTTAACCATTTAATCATTGAATAGGATTACATGTGTATAGATGATAAAAGTTATTTTACCAGTTTTGCCTTACTGAGATACGACATTCTTCAGACCTAGTTTGTCCTCATGAATTTTTTTTAGTCACTTTTATTTATCTTATGCAGAGTAGCAGTCTAAAACTAATAATCTAGCAAATGATATTTAAGGAATATTACTATCATCCCAATAGTCAGAAATTTAGAGATCCAGAGTACCGGGGGACTTCATGAAGACCCTCTACTTAAAGTAGTGATTTTACGTTAGGACTCTGAGGATTATGAGTATATTTGATTTGGTTAGGCTTTTGAGAAGTTTATTTTTAGGGCATGGGATTTTAATAAGAGATAAATATAGATGACACTTCTTTTAGAAAATGTAGAATGTTTATATTTTTTTGTATGTTTGAAGACTAATAAAAATCCTATTTGACAAAAAATTTAATTTTTTCATCTTATATTTCCATCTCGTATTATTTTCCCAGTGAAATTTTTATAAGGGTTTTTCAGGACAAACAAAACCTTGTATCTTTTAGTGGTATGTGGGCTTCATTTTTCTAATTAAGCTGCTATTTTATATGTAAGTGTCATACTTTATGAAATTCTTCTTTAGGTCACTGTACTCTATTTATTTATTAAAAACTTCCACATCTATTCTTTTATCATTTCCTCATGACCCTATTATCAGTATTAAAATTAAGTGATAAACTTATGTTAAAATTTATTCCTCATCCTTTCTAGTATTTTTCAATGAAAATTCCCACTGTAATCTAAATATTTAACAAACTTCTGCTTAACTCAGTATTAAGGAAATGTCAGGTCTAAGGCATAATAAGAATATAAAGATTCCATAAATCTTTTTACAACAGAAAATATACCCATTTGTTATGATGGTCACAACATACCCATTAAAGATGCTTACCTTTGTTTTTTTAAAGAAGTATGTTCACAAAACTAGTTTTTCTGTTAACAGTTGCCACTATATAGTTTTCTTTCTGTATTCCAAAAGCAGCAGCTTTCATTAAAGAATTAACCTCATGGTTGATAAAAGCAGTTCCCTTATTTTTTATTTTTTAATTTGTTTATTTATTTTGAGAGAGACAGAGACAGCACGAGTGGGAGAGAGGAAGAGAGAATTCCAAGCAGACTCTGTGCTGCCAGTGCAGAGCCCAATATGGGACTCAAACTCAGGAAACTATGAGATCATGGCCTGAGCTGAAACCAAGAGTCAGATACTCAACTGGCTGAGCCATGCAGGCACCCCAAAAGCATTTCCCTAATTTTTAAAGGCTGATGCTTATTGTCTCACACTTCAGACATTTGTATCATCCCGTTTTTATTGTTTGGTCCCATAGCTGACAATATGAGCTTGCAACATAAAGGAGAAAAAAAAATGATATAACATGTACTTATATGCCTGAACCTTTGGTGTGGGGGGGCTGGTGGGTAGGGTGTTAAGAAGGTTTTGAAAGTGTGATTTGATTTTTCTTCTAAAACAACTATCACATGTAGAGAAGCTATAGGACTGAGTATGTTTCTTAGGGGAGATTTCATTTGTGGGAATTATTTCCAAACAATGCATTGTGGTATATTATTTGAAATATTAATTACATAATTACTTTTGAAATTAATATAAAGATTTAAAATTTAAAAATTCTGGCAACCTAATAGCAATAGCATTGGTTTGACTTTGATTTTATTCTCCTCTGTAAATTAAACCTAATGCAGAATAACTGTTTAGTATGCTTCATTTCTTTTCTATATTGTCTATATAAATACTATAAAAATGAGTTGTATGTTTTTAGTTTATAGAAAGACAAGTTTTCTTTAAATTCTGTAATTTAAAAAACTATTTCAGAAGAGATGATCATGACTTTCTATCATTTACTATGAAATAATTTTTAGTGAAGAAGATATTTAAATGTACTTTTACTGTTTTTCTAAACCTCCATACTAAAGAATTAAGTGAAAGAATAATTCCATTTTACTGAGTATACTATTTATTCTTTTAGCTTTAGGATCCTTTTCTACTGTATTTGGTGAAGAATGGAAGGAGAAGACTGATAGAGATTTTGTTAAGGTAATTCACATAAATTAAAATACTGAACCATCGAATCACATGTTGCCAAATGCCAATTTATACTCCAGTCTTTAGTATAATATATCAATATACCTATGTAAAAGTTGTGATTGGGTAAAAAGTACCGTAGAATAGCAAATAAACAGAAATAAAGTTCTGTTTTTATTATATGTTGATTTCTGAAAATGATAAATCAATAACAAAAGCAAGAAGTCTGAGAATACCTAGATTCTGAGCAGTATTCTAACTAATTTCTGTAGGGTTGTTTTTCAGTCCACTTAATCACTCTTTAGTTGTATCTGATATTTCACTTGATTCATTTGTTAAATTTTATTTTAATGTCTATGTTTTAATTTTTTTTAATATTTTATTTACTTTTGAGAGAGAGAGCGCGCGCAAATGGGGAGGGGACAGACACACACACACACACACACACACACACACACACACACACACACACAATCCAAGGTTGGCTCCAAGCTGTCATCACAGAGGCCAACGCAGGGCTCAAACTCACAGACTCTGAGATCACAACCTGAGCCAAAGTCAGACGCGTAATCAACTGAGCCACACAGACGCTAGAGGTGTCAAAACGCTTAACCAACCGAGCCACACAGACCCTTAGTGTCTGTGTTTTAATTTCTAGAACTTTTCTTTGTATTTTTTCAGATTTTCGCTTTTNAAGATGATTAGATGATCACCTCTCTTGCATGTTTTCATTAACTTCTGCTCTTTTATTTCTTTTTGTACACTGTATTTTTTGGTTTAAGTATTGCACATTTTGTAATCTTGTATTGGTGCTTAGATCATTGATTTTTGTTTTTATTTTTTCTAATACATACATTTAAAGCCATAAAATTCCTTCTAAGCACACATTAAACTTTATTCTTCCAATTCTGATATTTCATGTTTTCATTAAAGGTCACTTTAAATTATCTTATAATTTTCATTATGATGTCCTCTACATGGATTATTTTGAAGGGAGATTTCTTTCTTTTTATTTTTTTAAGTTTTTATTTAAAATTCCAGTTAGTTAACATACAATGCAATGTTAGTTTCAGGTATACCGTATAGAGAGTCAACACTTCATGTAACAAATGGTGTTCATCACAAGTGCACTCCTTAATCCCTATCACCTATTTACCCATCACCCCACCTACCTTCCCTCTGGTAACCATCAGTTCCCTATAATTAAGAGTCTGTTTCTTGGTTTGTCTCTCTGTCTCTGTCTCTCTCTCTCTCTCTGTATCCCTTTCCTTGTTTTCTTTCTTAAATTCACATATGAGTGAAATCATGATATTTATCTTTCTCTGATTGACTTCGCCAAGTTTTATATTCTCTAGCTCCATCCATGTTGTTACAAAGGGCAATATTTCATTCTTTTTTTATGGCTGATATTCCATTGTATATGTTGATAGGGAGGTAGATAGACCACTCTTCTTTATCCATTCATTCATCAGTTGATGGATGTTATTTCCATAATTTGGTTACTGTAGATAATGCGGCTATAAATATCGGGGTGTATGTATCCCTTCGAATTAGAATTTTTGTATTCTTTGAGTAAATACCTAGTAGTGCAATTTGCTGGACTTGTGGGTGGTTCTATTTTAACTTTTTGAGGAACCTCCATACTGTTTTTCAGAGTGGCTGCACCAGTATGCATTCCCATCAGCAGTGCAAGGGGGTTTCCCTTTTTCCACATCCTTGCCAACACCTGTTATTTGTGGTGTTGATTTTAGCCATTCTGACAGATGTGAGGTGATACCTCATTATAATTTTGTATTTCCCTAATGATGATTGGTGTTGAGCATCTTTTCATGTGTCTTTTGGCCATCTGTATGTCTTCTTTGGAAAAATGTCTATTCATTTTTCTTTGGAACAATGTTTTTGCCCATTTTTAAATTGGATTCTTTGTTTTTGAGTGAGTTTTACAAGTCCTTTATATATTTTGGATAGTAACCCTTTATCAGATGTGTCATTTGTAAATATCTCTTGAAGGGAAGTTTTTTAATATCCCCAAACATGAAGTTTTTCCAGTTTTCTTTTTCTTATTAATATCTAATTGAATTTCACTATGCAGAAACAATATACTCTGTATAATCTTAAACTTTTGAAATATTTTCACTGTTTATTTGTTAGCCTAGCATTAATGAGATTTTATAAACACTCTTCACATTTGAAAATAGTACACATTCTGAAGTTGCTGGATATTAATTTCTATGTATGTCAGGCCAACATGGTTAATCATGATACTGCTATCAGTACTGACTCTTCTGTCCATTTATTTCTTTGTTTATGGAGAGAGGTATATTAAAAACACCTAACGTAATTGTTGATGTGACTTTCCTTATATTTCTGTAATTCTGTGTTTTTATATTTCAAGACTGTTCTATAGTGCACACTTCCAGATGTATCTTTCTGGTCAGTTGAACATATAAAGTATCTTTTTTACCTTTAAGTCTACTTTTTTTTGATCTTACATCACTATAACATCATATACCATTTGGTTGTGGTTTGTATGGCTTACATTTTCCTTTGAACCTCTCTTTTGGCTGGGGGGGTAGTGCAAAAATAGTAACTTTGATTTTATATATTTATTTATTTTCGGAAATAGAATTTAGTGATTCATTACATATAACACCCAGTGCTCATCCCAACAAGTGTCCTCCTAAATGCCACTCACCCATTTAGCCCATCCCCCCACCCAGCACTTCTCCAGCAGCCCTTTTTGTGTTCTGTATTTAAGAGTCTCTTACAGTTTGTCTGCCTTTGTGTTTCACATTATTTTTGCTTCCCTTCGCTTATTTTCATCTGCCTTGAACTGTTCTTACTTATCCTTGTATTTTAGATCTTTTTTATATATAAACAACATACATTTGGGCTTTTTATTTTCCAGTATGAAAATCTTTGTTTTTAAATTAGTGCATTTATTCAATTTACATTAAATATAGTATTGATATAATTGTGTTTAAATATGCAGTATTTTAAATTGGTTTCTATATGTCCTGCCTATTTGGTTTTGTTTTCTTCCCCTTCCTCCTTTCTTACTTTTTTTAAAAGTTGATTTGACCAAGTATTGTTTACTATTCAGTATTCTGCCTACTGTTGCTTTGGTATTTTACACTTTTTCAGTTCTCTTAGTGATTACACTAGAGATTATAATTTTATTTTATTTAGTTATTATTTTTTAAATGTATATTTATTTATTTTGAAAGAGAGAAAGAGCATTTGAGTAGGGGAGGGGCAGAGAGAGAGAGAGGGAGAGACAGAGAGAAAGAATCCCAAGCAGGCTCCACACTTCCAGCACAGAGCCCAGTGAACCACGAGATCATGATCTGAGCCAAAGTCAAGAGCTGGACACTTGACTGACTGACCAGTTACCCAAAAGTTATAATTTTAATTATTACTAATTTAGTAAATTAGTACTTTTACCACTTTTTAGATAATGCAGGGACACTAAAACAACTCCCATTTCCATTTACTCACTTTTGATGTATACATACTGCTCTTGTTATGCATTTCTTTGCTGTTTTTCAGACCTCTTAAAATAGAATCTTAGGCCATTGGTTTTAAACATCCCTTCTTGTTTCATGTCAGCATATAAAGCTATAAATTCCGATAAACTGCTTGAGATGTATCCCACACATTTTCTTATGTTAAGTTTTCATTATCATTTAGCTCAAGATATTTTCTCATGTGCTTTGTGATTTCTTCTTTGATTTATGGGTTATATAGAAATGCGCTGTTTAATATCTGACTTTTTTCTTTCAATGTAGCTTTTAATATTAGTATTATTGTTACAGTTATTATTACTCACTTTTATCACATTTCATTGTTTTCAGAGAACATAATTCTATATATGGGCTTGTAAACTTAACAGAATTTGTTTTACAGCTCAGCATATGGTTTTCATGAATGTTCCATACACACTTGAAAACATTGTATGCTCTACTATTATTGAATGCAATGTTTATTAATAACAAGTCAAGATATTTGACAGTGTTCAAGACTTTTGTATCATTACTGCTTTTCTAATAATTGTTCTAGGATTTCCCTGAGAGCTGAGTGTTAAAATTATCAACAGCGTGAATGTTCTGTCTCCTTTTTGTTCTGTCAGG
Source organism: Crocuta crocuta (assembly GCF_008692635.1). Classification (NCBI taxonomy): domain Eukaryota; kingdom Metazoa; phylum Chordata; class Mammalia; order Carnivora; family Hyaenidae; genus Crocuta; species Crocuta crocuta. The sequence continues at coordinate 6,754,498 of NW_027528345.1, forward strand.
TTTTTTTTTTAATAAGTGTTTGTTCATTTTTGAGAGAGAGCATAAGCATGGGAGAGGCATAGAGAGAGGGAGACAGAGGATCTGAAGTGGGCTCTATGCTGACAGCAGCTAGCCCAATGTGGGGCTCAAACTCACGAACCATGAGATTATGGACTGAGCCACCCAGGCATCCCAGTTCTGTCAGTTTTTGTATTATGAACCTTTGTTATTAGTTGCATATACACTTAGGATTTTTGCATTTTCTTGATGATTTAGCTTTTATGTATCCATATGAAATATTACTCTGAGCTCTGGTAATACCTCATTTTTTTAAGTATCTTCCCTGGTATAATTTATCTATAGCAGCTTTCTTATGATTAATGTTTTCATGATATATCTTTTTCTATCCTTATGCTTGTCATCTGTGGTTTTATATGCAGCATTTCTTATAGATAGCTTATAGTTGGTTCTTGCTTTCCCATCTTCCCTTACTATAGTTTTTCTGTAATTTCTTCCTTTTCATGAATGTGTTCAGACCATTTATACTTTATTGAAATTATTGATGTGGTTGAGTTTTGATTCTTAGCTTTTATTTTACTAAAAATTTTATTTTGCCTTTATATTTGAAAGATATTTTTGCTGAAGATAAAATTACATGTTTTTAGGGTATTATCTGAGCAGTTTTAGGGTAATGTTTCATTGACATTCAGTTTACATTGTTACAAGACATCAGTTTTATTCTTATTATCTTGTGTGTGATGTGTGTTCTCTGAATGCTTCTAAGGTGTTTGCTTAATCATCGATTTTTATTTTGGCTATGATGTGTCTTGTTGAGGTTTTCTTTGCTTTTCTTGCTTGGGATTTATTTAGCTCTTTTGGTTGTAATTTTTCATGAATCTGGAAAGTTTGGGCAATTATTCCTTCAAATATTTTCTTTCCCTTATTTTTCTGAAACTGTGTTTATACAAATGTTAGACCATTTACTCTCCCACAGGCCACTGAAATTCTGTTCATTGTTTTTAGACCTTTTTTTTCCCCTGTGTACTTCATGGATAGTTTCTGTTGTTATGTTTCACTTACTCTTGTCCAGTTAAGCACCCCCAGTCATGTTTTTTATTTCAGAGACTATGTTTGTCTACTCTAGAAATTCCATTTGATTTTCTTTCAAAACATACCATTTTTCTTCTAATTGTGTTCATACTTTCCTTTAAATCTTTGCCCATATTTAATAAAAAATAAAATGCTATTAAAAATGTTTTAAAATCTGTCTGCTAAGTCCATTATCTTTATTACACCTGGGTTTGTTTTTGTTGAAATGATTTTTTTCTTAGTTATGGATCATGTTTCCTAGTTTCTTTGTACATTCAATAATTTTTATTGGATATGGATATTGAGAATGTTACATTATTGAGTATTTGGATTTTGGAGTTTGTTCTGGCATGCTTTTGATTGACATATAGATTGTGACATATTGATCCTTCAGAAGATTGTTTTAAAGCTTTGTTATGATTGAGATGGATTAGTCTTTGCTCTAGCACTAGTTTATCCCTATTCCTAAGGCATGGCTTTGTTTGGATTTTGACTGAGTTAGCAGGGTATTTAATAAATTTTTTTCTGTTTTGTGAATTGTTCAATATGGCTTCTCAGTAGTTTTTCTCCATTTTTTTTGCCTTGTGTTTTGGAGTTCAGCCATACATCAGTCAACTCAAGGCAGTCCCGTGTAGATTCATGGAGTTTTCTCTTCATTGCTCTTCTTTCTTGCAAGTTTCCTCTAAAATTCTAGTTCTTTTGGCCTTGCTGAACTGATCAGTTTCCTCAGCTTTGCTATCATCTCCTAAGATTTATTGTCCCTTTGCTTTTGTCTAGAAAGAGTGTCCTATAAAACTATGGAGGAGTCGTTGGATTTACTTCACTTGTTTTCACTATTTCAGTGATTAGTTTTACATTACTTTGTTGTCCAATCTCTGAAAACAGTTGTTTTATACATATTGGTTTTATGATAAGAAGAGGACCGCTGAAGTATCAGTTACTCCATTATGGCCTGAGCAAAAGTCTCTTCCAGGGATTTTTTTTCTTAGATTTTAATTTTATGTGTATTTCTACCTCATAAGACATTTTTTAAGTAATTCATTATCTTGATTTAAACTACATCTACCTTTTCATTTATTTTTCTTTAATGCTCATTTGTAGATGACCTCTTTTCTTGGTTTTCATTTGCCAGTTTTCATTCTTCAAGGGCAATTTAACTGTATAAAGATTTTACTTTGGCAGATAATTTCTTCCTTCACTTAAAAAAATGTCCCATTGTCTTCTAGCTTCCATAATTTTATTTATTTATTTATTTATTTATTTATTTATTTATTTATTTGCAAAGCCTGCTGTCATATTAGTTATCCTTTTCAAGATTATTCTTTTCTGTCTTTGCATTTTAAATTGGGTTTTGTTTTAGGGGGTTGTGTGTGTGTTTTTTACTTTTTTTTAAATGTTTATCCATTTTTGAGAGAGAAAGTGAGACCATGAGCAGGGGAGGGACAGAGAGAAAGGGAGACACAGAATCCAAAGCAGGCTTCGGGCTCTGAGCTGTCAGCACAGCCTGATGTGGGGCTCAAACCCACAAACTGTAAGATCATGACCTGAGCCAAAGTCAGATGCTTGACCGACTGAGCCACCCAGTTATCCCTGTTTTGTTTTGTCTTCGTTTTTCAGGTATTTTATTATTTTATTATGATGTTCCTACACATTTTTATTTCTCTTTCTTCAGAGTTTGGAGTGCTTCTTAAATCTGTAGGTTAACATCTTTGAATTGTTTTAGAAAATTCTTTGCCCTGTCTCTTCAAATATTGTTTCTTACCATTCTCTCTCATCTTTCTCTGGAACTCCCAATTATCCTTATTTTAGAACCTTTCACTCTATGCCCTGTGTCTTATATGCTTTTTTTTTTCCATCCTTTTGTCTCTTTTTGCTTCCAATTTGTTATTTTCTTTTGTACTCTCTTTTAGTACACTAATTGCTTCTTGAGTTGTATATCAATTAGTAAATTGAGTTGTCTTTTCAGTTCTAGAATTTCTATTTAACTCTTATAGATTTCTAAAATATTTTATTTATTTAGTTAAACAGTTTATTTTTGAGAGAGAGAGAGACAGAGTGGGGAAGGGGCATAGAGAGAGGGAGACAGAATCCCAAGCGGGCTTCACATTGTCAACACAGAGCCCGACATGGGGCTCGAACTCACAAACTATGAGATCATGACCGGAGCCAGAGTCAAAAGTCAGATGCTCAACCAACTGAGCCACTCAGGCACCCCAGTTCTTATAGTTTTCATTTATTTGCCAAATTTTTCTTATTTCTTTGAATTTATAATCCATGATCATCTAAAATTCCATGTCTGATATCTATTATTTGGATTTCCTATGGCTCTTTTTCCTTGTTTATTGAACATTGGGTTTTTTTTCTTTGTATGTCTAGTTCTTGTTTGTTGTTCGCAAACATTTTTTATTGGGAGTTCTTTGAGCAGTGGATTCTTTTGGTGGTGAACTTTTTCTAAACTAGAGGCTTTAAATGCAAAAGAATCTTAATTCCAAAAATATAAAATCAATTATTTTGAAATATACGTACCCAAATGCTTAGAAATAAAAAGTGAATAGTCTATGTACTTCTTTATTAGTTCAAAGGTAGCAAGATAATACAACCCTAAATTAGTACAAAAATAACAAGGTAATACAACCTTAATCCCAGGTTAAGAACCTAGTCTGTGGCACAAAAACAGACACATAGACCAATGGAATAGAATAGAGAACTCAGAATTGGACCCACAAATGTATGACCAACTAATCTTTGACAAAGAGGGAAAGAATATCCAATGGAAAAAAGACAGCGTCTTTAACAGATGGTGCTGGGGGAACTGGACAGCAACATGCAGAAGAATGAAACTAATGAAACTAGATCACTTTCTCACACCATACACAAAAACAAACTCAAAATGGATAAAGAACCTGAATGTGAGACAGGAAACCATCAAAACCCTAGAGGAGAAAGCAGGAAACAACCTCCTTGACCTCAACTGCAGCAATTTCTTACTTGACACATCCCCAAAGGCAAAGGAATACAAGAGCAAAAAAGAACTATTGGGACCTCGTCAAGATAAAAAGCTTCTGCATGGCAAAGGAAACAGTCCATAAAACTAACAGGCAACCAACGGAATGGGAAAAGATAGTTGCAAATGACATATCAGATAAAGGGCTAGTATTCAAAATCTATAAGGAACTCACCAAGCTCCACACCCGAAAAACAAATAATCCAGTGAAGACATGGGCAGAAGATATGAACAGACACTTCTCCAAAGAGGACATCCAGATGGCCAGCAGAGACATATGAAATGATGCTCAGTGTCCCTCATCATCAGAGAAATACAAATCAAAACACCATACCATGGTACCACCTCACATCACTCAGAGTGGCTAAAATGAACAAATCAGGAGACTCTAGATGCTGGCAAGGATGTGGAGAAACAGGCACCCTCCTACGCTGTTGGTGGGAATGTAAACTGGTGCAGCCCCTCTGAACAACAGTGTGGAGGTTCCTCAAAAAAGTAACAATAGAACTCCCCTATGACCCAGCAATAGAACTGCTAGGAATTTACCTAAGGGATACAGGAGTGCTGATGCTTAGGGGCATATATACCCCAGTGTTCATAGAAGCACTCTCAACAATAGCCAAAACAGTGTCCATCAACTGACGAATGGATCAAGAAGATGTGGTTTATATATACAATGGAATACTACATGTCAATGAGAAAGAATGAAATCTGGCCATGTGTAGCAGCATGGATGGAACTTGAGGGTGTCGTGCTGAGCGAAATAAGTCAGACAGAGAAAGACAGATACCATATGCTTCCACGTATAGGAGGATTAAGAGAAACTTAATGGAGGACCATGGGGGAGGAGAAGGGGAAAAATACTGGAGGAGAGGGAGGGAGGCAAACCATGAGAGACTCTTGAGTACTGAGAACACACTGAGGGCTGATGGGGGTGGGGAAGAGGGGAAGGGAGGTGATGGGCATGGAGAAGGGCACTTATGGGGATGAGTACTGGGTGTTATATGGAAACCAACTTGACAGTAAATTATGAAAGAAAAAAAAATAAATCTGCCATCTTGCTAAAAAAAAAAAACCCTCTAGTCTGAAATGATTCCTTATTATATAATCACCCTTAAACTTATAGAAAGGTAAACATTTATGTCAAATAAATATATAACATATAATGATATCTGTGTGAATTTTTTAAAAATAGAAGTTTTATAGAGTTCTAATATGTGTGACTTTATCTTTAAAGTAATAGAATAGTTGTTTTCAAATGTCAGAATTAAGTGTAATTTCTTATTACAGTTTTGGAAGGACATTGTTGATGATAATGAAGTACGTGACCTCATTTCTGACAGAAATAAGTCTCATGGTAAGTTAATAAGAAAAATTGTAAATAATGTTGAATATCAATAATAATAAATGAATATTTAAGTAAAATGTGTATTTTCTTTTATAGAAGGTACATCAGGAGAATGGATTTGGGAATCTTTATTTCATCCACCTCGAAAGCTGGGCATTAATGATATTGAAGGACAACGGGTACTTCAGATTGCAGTGATTTTGCGAAATCTTTCCTTTGAGGAGGGCAATGTTAAGCTCTTGGCAGCTAATCGTACCTGTCTTCGTTTCCTATTACTTTCTGCACATAGTCATTTTATTTCTCTAAGGCAATTAGGCCTTGACACGTTAGGAAATATTGCAGCTGAGGTAAGCATGTGATAGTAACTTAAAATAGTTTTAATAGTTAGCAATGATATTTACTTTAAAATTTTAGTATATAGGGTTATTATATTTGCTGTATTTACAGAACATGAAAGGCCTACGTACAATTTTGCCTAAAGTGGTATGGTATCAGACACTTTTTTGGAAAAAAGAAATATTTGAAATGATGCTACAGATTTAATGATGGCTATTCTCACCGTAACTACATTTTTTAAAACATATGAACATTGTTGTTAATTCTTATTAAATTTGAAGTATACAACACTGGAAGAAGCCTGCCTCGACAATAGCATCCTTTCTTTTTTCCAGCTTCTATTGGACCCTGTCGATTTCAAAACTACTCATCTGATGTTTCATACTGTTACAAAATGCCTGATGTCAAGGGATAGATTTTTAAAGATGAGGGGTAAGCGCTTACTTAATTTTTTCACTGTATAGCACGCACAAAATTTTTAGCATCTGTTAAAAAACAAATGTTTATGCATGTATGCTTTTCAGGCATGGAAATTTTGGGAAATCTTTGCAAAGCAGAAGATAATGGTGTTTTGATTTGTGAATATGTCGATCAGGACTCATACAGAGAGATCATTTGTCATCTCACTTTACCTGATGTGCTGCTTGTAATCTCAACACTCGAGGTGCTATATATGCTCACAGAAATGGGAGATGTCGCTTGCACAAAAATTGCAAAAGTAGAAAAGAGCATAGGTAAGACTAAACCAAAAAAACATTTATTTTCTTTACTGAGGAAAAAAATATTTAATGTGGTGCTACACTACATCACAGTTGACACTTGGGGTTTATTACTTATTTTGAGGGGTCATTACCCATTCAGATACACTTATCTTTGTTGTTCTTTTTGCCTGTTTAAGATTAGCAAGAAACCTCTGTCATAGAGATTAAGGTGCATGTGCCTACCAATAATTCCTGTCCCTTTCTGTATTTCTGTTACTACATATTAAATTTGAAACCAACAAAACTGCTGTCTCTGAAGAGCAGATCATTCAGTTTCAAAGGATCAGCTGCTACTATTAAGCAACTGAAGCTGAGTGAAAAAGTTTCCTTGTGTTCCTAGAAGTTGCTGGTAGTGGTACTGTCCTTAAAATTAATGACCTTAATACCTCCTTAGTGGGTTGTCGGTTTTAAACATACTTACGAAAGTGTCATGTTAACATTTTACTCGTTGATTAAAATGATTTCTGTCTTTGGTGTCAATACTAAAATCAGAGTGAATAGAGATTTGGCTTGCAAGTACTATTATTGAGAAATTTAAGATGTTACTTTCTATATCAGTGGTTTCTAAATCTGGCTACACATCAGAATTAGTTGGGAAAAAAATTTTTTTTAATTTTGTAATGTTTTATTTACTTCTGAGAGAGAGAGAGCATGAGCAGGGGAGGCTCAGAGAGAGAGGGAGACACAGGATCTGAAATAGGCTCCAGGCTCTGAGCTGACCGTCAACACAGAGCCTGACGCGGGGCTCGAACCCACTAACCATGAGATCATGACCTGAGCCAAAGTCAGATGCTTAAGCAACTGAGCCACCCAGGTGCCCCTTAGGAAACTTTTTAAAAACAGATACCTAATTCCCATCCCAGAGATACTAAGTCAGTCTTCAGAGATTGAACCTGAAAATCTTTTTTAAAGATCCACAGTTAATTCTGATGTACAGTAATTCATGGATTGGCATTTGAGAAGCAGTTATTCTATATAGCATGTTTTTTAGTAATGTCATTGTTTGGTAATATTATTGATTAATAACTATTGGTTTTTATTTATTTCAGACATGTTAGTGTGTCTGGTTTCTATGGATATTCAGATGTTTGGCCCTGATGCACTAGCTGCAGTAAAACTCGTCGAACATCCAAGTTCCAGTCATCAAGTTTTGTCTGAAATTAGGCCACAAGCTGTAGAGCAAGTCCAAACCCAGACCCATGTAGCGTCTGCCCCAGGTTAGTGTTCTTACATAATGTTTTTCCAGTATGGTTATTGGTGTGTAAGATTTAATACTAAGGATAAATTTAAATATGCAGTGAAGGGGACTGGTATTGTATAGTGGAATAGGCTAACACAGAACTTGAGTATTAGCTTTAATTTCTTAGATGCTATAATTCCAGGAGCAGTAGTACCAATGTGAACACAGAAGAAGAATAGTGTAATATAGTTTTAAAAACATTTAGCAGACTGTGAGGTATTAGATATTTACAACTGTGAGAACAAGATGAAGTGCCCTGATGGACTTATTTGTGATTTTGTTCATTGGAAATTGATATACCAAGAATAGCTTTATAATTATAATTCTCCTAGCTGATCATCCAGATACATAAGTACAATGCCTTTTAATACTTTCAGTTTTGGACCAGAAACCATAGAATCAGAGTCTTGGATCAGACACACGTGTATTTGTACACGTGACACATATATGGACATGTATACCTGCACTTGTGCACCCTTCCTAGGGTCCCATGGGTCAATTCTGTTTAACTCAGTGTCTTTAATTGGAATTCATACCTGTCTAATGAGTATTCTCTTCAGTCCTTGGACTTCTTTCTTCTATCTCGATATGAGTCATTATTTTTATATTTTAGCACTCTCAGCCTTTTTGGGAGTGCTTTCTCCAGCTTCATTTGTCTTAACAAAACAATCCATCTTTCACCTCGTCTGCTCTTTCCACCTCCTACCATTCCCAAGACATTTCTCTTTCCTTGTATTTTTTAATACAGGATATTTCTTTTCTCAGTTGATCTTATTGCTTCTCACTTTGCAATTAATATGGAAGCCATGTGGCTTGGATTTCTTCAGCTTACCCTTTCACTTACAAACTTATTATCATCTGAATTCATTTTCCTTCAACTTCCCTTGCCTTCAGAGATGTCAGCTTCTTCTGAATCTGTGCTCTGAATATCCATCTGTCTTCTCATTCCTAAATCTTAAACCTCTTTATCTTTCACCTCAGCCTAGAAATACATTTAGATCATTCTCAACCTCCTCCACAACCCTAAAGCAAAAAAATCTCATTTTTTTAAACTTTAACTACCACATCCATTTAATCACCAAATCTCGTTGAGTCTTCCTTAATACGCTGGCATCTTCAGCTGCCAGTGCTTATGGCTCAGACTTCCATCACATCTCTTCTGTTACTTGTTCTCCTCTCATTGAATCATGGCCCCAGTCTCTCCTCTTCTCTCACTCATAGAATCACAATTATATATTCTATTCACACAAAGTATGTAATATGTATCACATACTTTTTTGACTTTCACTGTGTCCTTCTGAAGTATATGGTAGAGTTGTATCATATGTGCATTTAACTTAGTTGATGTCAACTAACAAAATTGGACAAGTTATAAAGCATGAAAAAGTAGGTAATTTGACTACTAAGCTACTAATCTACTAACCTATTTGACAATAGATGTTAAATAGCCAATGCATATTGGGGAAATCAGTGGTCAAATATTAATAGTTCTCAACCTTGACAAAGAAATGAAACAATTTATTTTGCCAGTTAGGTGGGTGGTGGGAGTATGTTTATCATCAAAGAAGAAACTAGAGGTTAAATTAATTGAGGGCCATAGAGAAACTCTGCCCAACAAAGAATTACTAAATTATCAGTGATACCCTGAAATATAATGGGCCATTTGAAGAATATTTAAGGGTAGTTTTGATGAAGGCTACTATTTTTGACCTTATCATTGACCCACTAGTGACCTTAACAAATGAAGTCACCCCCAAACTAAGATTTGGTCCTCATTTAGCAAACAGACAAAATTAAATTATGAGAGTTTGTGACATATGTGTATATAGTAATTCATTGATAGAGGTAGGAATAAGCCTGTAAGGACGACCTAAAAGAGTTCATCTTTGAGCTGGTAAGAATTTTACTTTATTACTAGCTCATCATTAATGACAGCTTTTAATTGTTTTATTAATTATTATTTATAGTGTGGCCCCCCATTATTTGTTTAATACTCCTTTCCTATGGAATGGTCCTCTTCAAACTTTTTGCTCACTTTTCCTCATCACTATGAAAACTTAACATATAACCTTTCACACACTTTTAATTTGATATCTAAGTTTCTTCATTTTAATTTAAATAGTTGTAAATAAATTTTTTTGTGTATATTAAATTGACATTTTAAAATAAAGGTTGAAATACTTTTTGTATCCGGTATCATCTTGATATTTACCATCATCCATTTAAGAAAACACACAAACTCTTCATATCAGAAGTTTTATAGTACCCACCCTCTTTCTCCTTGAGCTCCTATGCACCACCGTATCAATACTTCTCAGCTATAAATGTAGACATTTTAGTTTATCTTATTCAATTTCCTGTTGCTCTGTGATGTTTTAAGTGTTTAAAATGTTATCATTACAAGTTTTAGAAAAACAGTATGTGAAACAATACATGACAGAGTAGCTATTGGAAGTTCATCTCTTAAGGAGGTGGATGAGACTTTTTTCCCCTAGTTCTCTGTAAAGTGTTACTCTAGTGTGTTCCCAGAATGAATATTTTTATTGCTATAGTGAAACTGGGTTCAACATTAATTCTATCTCTGTTTTTCCTTTTTATAGATGTAATTTGAAAATCTAGTTCACATCAATAAATAGCTAAGGTTAGAACTTAATATTTCTTTGAGCTCTGATTCAGAATTATCCAAAATTATTAAGATTATATTTAATGATTTTCTGATATGAGTTCTTTGATTTTTTTGAAATCAAAGAAATAACAACATGTGACTCAGAAAAGAATTTGATGCCTAGTCACTACATTTCCTTTTAAGCTTATTGAAAGTATATCAAAAAGGTATTAATAAGATATGACTGTAAGTTATACTTGCTGCTTTGCTTAGATGCACCTTATTTAACCTGATATATTCAAGAACTATTAGTACAGCAGTTCTCAAACTTCAGGGTACATTAGAATCACCTGGTGGGCTTACACACTGATTTCTAGGCTCCATACCCTGAATTTCTGATTAGGTGGACCTGAGAATTTTAATTTCTAACAAGTTCTCATGAGATGCTGATGCTACAGGTCAGGGAACTATACTTTGAGGACCATTGGGTTAGAAATATGATATATCGTTCAAGACCAATACAGTTTTTTGATAAGGTACTTTTGTCATGTGCTTTGAGTATTTTTTTTTTTTTTTTTGGTAAAACCCTGGAGCTGTAGATTTACCTCATTCAGTTATAGAAAACGTCTGCCAGATAACCTAACGAATAGATAGTCTTTATTATCAAAAGTATCTTGCTTAGTCAACCTTATTTTCCATTATTTTGAAAATAAAAAATAAAGTCCAACTTTATTTTTCAATCCAAGAAAGCCTGGTTAATAGCCCATTGACACCCTCCTTACTTCATAATTCTAACATAGCTAAGTCTGTCATTCTAATGAAATAAGATGCCATCACCTTCAGTATTCCTTTAAAAATTTTCTCTGTGCTTTACTTACATAAGATTCAGCCTGAAAAGTAATTCCCTTTTTGATAGTAGTTGAAGGACAGAAGGACATTAAACAAAAATTGTTTTCACTCTATATCTGAATTCAGAACACACCAAAGCTCCAGAATACTCAATATCTACTACCCAACATTGCTTCTAAATACAATACATAAAGTATAATAAAATATAGACAGAAAGCCCTACCATAATACCTTGGTTAAAAGAAGGTTTGTGGATTCTAATGATTCTGATTCTCCCTTTGGTGTCCTAGAGGTTTTTATATTATTTGTAGTCATCATCATCATCATAGCTAACATTTATATAGTGAGAACCATGTGCCTGGCATTGTTTTAAGTGGCTTCTGTATAAACTCCTCTAATCCTCCTAACGACCTATGAGGTCAGTGTACTGTTACTTTTCCACATTTTATAGGCAGAGAGGTTAATTAACTTGCCCACGGTTACACAGCTAATGAGTGCTGGAACTCTAGCGCCAGCTACTCTGGCTCCAGAGTCGTGTATTTAACCATAACTTGCATTGCTCTAAAGGATGGATAAGAGGTAAGGCTTTCTGTTCCAAAATAGGAGAAGAGCAGTTTTTTTTTTTTTTAAATGTTTTATTTATTTCTGAGAGAGAGAGAGAGAGAAACAGCATGAGCAGGGTAGGGTCAGAGAGTGAGGGAAACACAGAATCCGAAGCAGGCTCCAGGCTCTGAGCTAGCTGTCAGCACAGCGCCCAACGCGGGGCTTGAACCCACGAACCGTGAGATCATGAAGTGAGCTGAAGTCGACGCTTAACCAACTGAGCCACCCAGGTGCCCCAAAGAGCAGTTTTTAAAAAGGAATATATACAAAAGTTGAGTGTCTGGAAATTGATAATTTCAACATCATTTCTAGTGTTTCACTCAACTGGTTGCTAATTGATTCAGGAGATTTCAGTCTGAGTAGGGTATAGTATAGTCATAGTACAATTGATAAAGAAAAAGGAGGAAGATTTCCATATAGGTACAGGCCCTGGAAGGCTATTTTCTGTAACTGTTGTCACCAAGTTAGGAGAAGAAAAGATAAGCTGGGCTTGCACCAGGAAAATAGTTTGGGTTCTGATTATTTTGTACTGTTAAGAAACAGCATGTCACTGTATGGTATCTGAAGCATGACAGACTTGGATTCAAATCTGTTACTCCAAAAAGAGGGCTTTCCAGCTATACACAGCTCTGCCATTTCTATCGTGTGTTCCTTTGTAAACTTAATCTCTGAGCTTTATTTTTTCATTAACAAAATGGGGATAATTAAATTTAGGCCTATAAATAAGATGAAACAATGTTTTGTAAATGTAAATGGCTTAATACAGAGTAAGTGTTCATTAAGTGGCTGCTGTTAGCTCTTATCCCTGTGAAAAGTCTGGGGCTTCATCAAACAAAAGTCAGGGATTGCTTTAGATCATTCACAGATTTGGCTGTGCTGTGGAGCTCCTTTGGTTCTAATAATTTAGAAATATATTTGTTCTGTTCGAGGATTCTGAGTTTTGCTAAAATGTTATTTGAAAAATAGTGGGTACATTTTATAAGTTTAAAAACTATAACCTATTTCATAATATGACCAAGTTTATGTTATATTTTTCATGTTTTCATTAGTTCCTTTATATATATAATACAGCAGAAAATATTTTTCTAAAGATCTATTCAACTTGTTAGAAAATAATAGATGATTTTAATGTATTCATTGGACTTGAATTGTTTTAAAATATATCATAAGTAAAATCTCAGAAATTGTTAAGTGTCTTTTAAGATGAATAGTTGGTACACTTTTATACAACCGTCTTGCCTTTCCTCAGACAATAGGTATATTTCAAAACTATTATTATAGTAGATTTTTTTCCCCAGAAAAATAATCTTAGGAAAATCCTTCTTGAATGTAGGACTTTAAATTAGTTCACCTTTTTGTTCACTTTCCCAGATGTGTTATATATGCCACTTACAGAGTTAATGTTCATCTTTTAAATTCAGAAGTGAAGTTATGATTTCTGATGCTATCTGCTTCTGTAACTAAACTGATTCTTATTTACTGATATGTTGAGCTGTGTGACCTTGGGCTAGTTATTTTAATCACTTTGAGTCTTTGTTGTCATATGTTTACCCACCACACAGAAGAATTAATATATGTAAAGTATTTAACTCAGTGTCTGTCTGACCCATGGGAAAAACAGAGTTGATACCGACTATATAATCCATATTATTGTTATTATTTGAATGATTGTAAGATTTAAAAAAGAGTTTATATAAAGCATCTAAGACGGTGCCTGGTATAATATGTGCTCCATTATAAGTTTCTTTCTCAAATTTGTATATTTTCATTATGTTTATACACCTTTTTAAAAAGGTATTCGTTGTAAATATTGCTTCAGTGTCCGTGAACTGAACATGGCATATAGTAACTAAGTAAGTTTCTAAAAATGATGTAGCTAATGTATTTTTTTCTTTAGCTTCCAGAGCAGTTGTAGCACAGCATGTTGCTCCACCTCCAGGAATAGTGGAAATAGATAGTGAGAAGTTTGCTTGTCAGTGGTAAGTGGTTTATTTCTATTAAGGCTTTATCCTTGGGAAGAATAAAGCAAAAGAGTAAAGGAAATGTATTTCCAACAGTCATCCAGAATGTTTTATTCTGTATTTCTTTTTAGTCAGAGTAGAATATCATTTATACAAAGAAAGGATGATGTGAAATCATTTCACCTGCATTTTAGAATAATTTAAAAGAAAACTGTTCATCAGAATCTTCAGAATTAAAATAGTCTTTGACTAGAATTTCATTAAATTACACCACTCCTTTTCAGAGTAAAATTTGTGTTAAAACGTTACCTTTGACTTCATAGAAAATAAGATTTTTCAGATTATAAATCTGTTTTTCTTAAATCGGTATTTTATTAAAACTGAACAGGACTGTCTTTAAGAAAATAAAGCCAGCCTTTGTTATTAAATGTCCCTTCTTTTTCATCACAAGCAATACTTCTTGCTCATTGATAGTTAGTTTTTCCTTTTTGGGGTTAGTAAGGGAAAAATGAATCAATTGATAGAATTGCCAGCGGGTTTACAAGGAAGTAAGCAACTCAAAAATAAAATTTTATGGAGAAGACTGGGTAGTTCTATGTCAGCCACTTTCTGAAAAAATAAATGGAGACTTGGTTAGATTTCAGTTGGTCATGGATAGTAGCTTCCACATAGTTTATGAATTCCAACTTAAATTCTTTAGAAGATTAACAGACTGAATGTAAAAGATCACTTTCTGATGATGTATTACTTTAAAATTTTTCTTTCTTTGATCCCTTTTCTCCCATTCTCTAACATTATTTGTCTCTCATTCCATGCTCCTGTCATTCTGCGTTCCATATTTTTAGTGCTTTCATATCTTTGTTCCTGTGGCAGTTTTCTCTAGACTTTTCCACTTTGCTCAAATAAGGTTTATAGTTTTAAATATCTCTAATTATTTGCTTTTTCCTCACCTTCTGTATTTTTACCTTATACTTGATGAATCTCTTCCAAAAATACTTGGAAATGTTTGTCTTCTACACTAAAACAAAAAAAAAAAACCAACAGAAAAAAAGTTTTTGTGTCTAGTCCTTCTGAAAATTCAGTACGCAAAGAATTATGAAAGCTAGAAAAAGTATGTACCACATTCATTGTAAAATGTTTGTATATTAGGCATAAATTTGATCTTATAAATCCCATTTGCGTATTTCTAACAGTTCTAGTGGAGAAGGAGAGAATCATTAAAGTTTCATCTTCTAAGTATTATTTGAGTCCATTTATGTAAACAACTATACATTGGCCTGTTATGTATATAGTAAATCCTAGAAAAGAATCCTGTGAAGATAATTTGACCTCCAGTCCTAACTTCTGTATGGATAGAAGTCACTATATGAAAAAGACAGACTGAAGTTTAAATTAATTTGGAATGGAATAGGAATAAAAGTCTCTGAAATGGGGGAATGGGAGTATGCGGCATGGAAGAAGTACTGTTGTTTAAGGGGTAGTTGAAAGCTTGGGTAAGTTTTTCTCAAGGAATTTGATACAAGAGACAACAACAGTTTAATTTTAGCTCAGTTTTTCTTCCATTTTCTACATCTCCAATGGAAATAGCTCATTATTGGGAATTTCTCTTTTATTTATTGCAAGACAGGAAATTGAGTAGATATTCATTGAATAAAACTTATTTATTGTAGAATATTTGTTGCCAAGAGACCAATCCTGTGTCTCACTGGGATGTGAACACAGTTTTTATATTTGTTGTTGATGATTTTTTATACTAAACTAAATATGATTACATAGTTAATCTCTTTCTCTTTGGTTTCATCAGTCTAAAACCTAACATGCATTTTTGCTAATAACATGAGATAGAGAAATTTGATTAACAGGCATAAATATTATTTAATAATACATTGTAAAAGACGGTTTTACTATCTTTGAATATGAACTCTCCTATAATCTATTGCATAATGCCATTTATTTTTCTCCTTTTTAGGCTAAATGCTCATTTTGAAGTAAATCCAGATTGTTCTGTCTCTCGAGCAGAAATGTATTCTGAGTACCTCTCAACGTGCAGTAAATTAGCTCGTGGTGGAATCCTAACTTCAACTGGATTTTATAAATGTCTTAGGTAGGACGCATAGTTGTTAACTGTAAACAAAGTTAATGTATATCACTTAGAACACTTCTTGCTCTTTAGAGAAAATACCAGCTCACTATCTAGTTTTAAATATTTCTACTACTTAAAATACAGGCTAGGTTGTAGTAAGGATGAATATTTAAATATAAGAGAATTTTGGAAATCAAACCTGGTGTTTGTATTTGAACATCATAAGGCTTATCAAAGAAAGAAGAGAGAAACGTTTTTCTACCTACTTTTATATGTTAGAGACATGACTTTTGCCCTTGTTAGTCTTGTATAATTGTCTATAACTAATACTCTTGTCTTCAGATACCAAGGCTTTTTGATATTTTGCAAAGTTCATAAAGTGGGCATTGCCTAGATGCAACTTTTTTGTTAATTATATATGCAATAGAATTATTTAGGGCCCCACAATGTTAATAATGATTTTTAAAATTGGAGGATTGATCTTTTATATTTTTTCTTTGCTCCTCACCCTTACAGAATCTATAACTATATGAATCATACTGGCTCATAATTAGTAGCAGCAAATGTACTGTTGCTGTTCATGTAAACGCTGTTAGAAGTCAGTGTATTTTGCTTCTGTGCTAGTTAACAAAAGTATGTGTTACTTTAC
Organism: Crocuta crocuta; assembly: GCF_008692635.1. NCBI lineage: Eukaryota > Metazoa > Chordata > Mammalia > Carnivora > Hyaenidae > Crocuta > Crocuta crocuta. Next base: position 6,771,005 of record NW_027528345.1, read on the forward strand.
AGAACGGTCTTTCCAAATCATACAGTGAAGAGAGTAGAGGATTCCAGCAGCAACGGGCAGGCACATATTCATGTAGTAGGAGTAAAACGGAGGGCTATACCACTTCCCGTTCAGATGTACTATCAGCAGCAACCAGTTTCTACTCCTGTTGTTCGTGTTGATTCTGTTCCTGATGTATCTCCAAGTCCTTCACCTGCAGGTATTAATATTTTTGAGTTTTAGGTATTATTAATAATTAAAATGTGTAATTTTTCCTTGTTTTTCCAGAAGCATTTTCTTGCTTATTCTATTACTTGTTATCATATCCATGTGACACAAAGTTGTCAGATGCTAATTTCTTAAAACTATTTTTTCTTGTATTAAGTAAAATAATGCCTACATATGCAGCTTTCAGTCATTTCATGATAAATTCTGACTTTTCCCTCATATTTTCCAGGAATCCCTCATGGACCACAAACTGTAGGAAACCATTTTCAGAGGACTTCTGTCACCAACCAATCTTCAAATTTGACTGCAACACAAATGTCTTTTCCAGTACAAGGTGTTCATACTGTGGCACAGACTGTTTCAAGAATCCCACCAAATCCTACCGTTCATACCCACCAGCAGCAAAATGCTCCAGTGACTGTCATTCAGAATAAAGCTCCAATTCCTTGTGAAGTTGTTAAGGCTACAGTGATCCAGAATTCTCTACCCCAGACAGCAGTTCCTGTTAGTATTGCTGTGGGAGGAGGAGCTCCTCAGAGTTCTGTGGTTCAGAATCATAGTACAGGGCCACAGCCTGTTACAGTTGTAAATTCCCAGACATTGCTTCATCATCCATCTGTAATTCCACAACAGTCTCCATTACACACAGTGGTACCAGGACAGATACCTTCAGGCACTCCTGTTACAGTAATTCAACAAGCCGTCCCGCAGAGTCATATATTTGGCAGAGTGCAGAACATACCAGCATGTACTTCTACAGTTTCACAGGGTCAACAGTTAATCACCACATCACCCCAGCCTGTGCAAACTTCATCTCAGCCGACATCAGCTGGTAGCCAGCCGCAGGACACTGTTATCATAGCACCTTCACAGTATGTAACAACTTCTGCATCCAATATTGTCTCAGCAACGTCCGTACAGAATTTTCAGGTAGCTACAGGACAGATGGTTACCATTGCTGGTGTCCCAAGTCCACAGCCCTCAAGAGTGGGATTTCAGAACATTGCACCAAAACCTCTCCCTTCTCAGCAGGTTTCATCGACAGTGGTACAACAGCCCATTCAACAACCACAGCAGCCAACCCAACAGAGTGTAGTGATTGTAAGCCAGCCAGCTCAACAAGGTCAAACTTATGCACCAGCCATTCACCAAATTGTTCTTGCTAATCCAGCAGCTCTTCCAGCTGGTCAGACGGTTCAGCTAACTGGACAACCAAGCATAACTCCATCTTCCTCACCATCACCTGCACCGGCTACTAATAACCAAGTCCCAGCTGCCATGTCATCTTCTTCCACCCCTCAGTCACAGGGACCACCTCCTACTGTCAGTCAGATGCTGTCTGTGAAGAGGCAGCAGCAGCAGCAGCATTCACCAGCACCTTCACCACAACAGGTACAAGTACAGGTTCAGCAGCCACAAGTACAGATGCAAGTTCAGCCACAGCAGACAAACGCAGGCGTTGGTCAGCCTGCATCTGGTGAGTCAAGTCTGATAAAACAGTTGCTGCTTCCAAAGCGTGGTCCTTCAACACCGGGTGGTAAGCTAATTCTCCCAGCTCCACAGATTCCTCCCCCTAATAATGCTAGAGCTCCTAGCCCTCAGGTGGTATACCAGGTGGCCAATAACCAAGCAGCAGGTTTTGGAGTGCAGGGGCAAACTTCGGCTCAGCAGCTATTGGTTGGGCAGCAAAATGTTCAGTTGGTCCAAAGTGCAATGCCTCCCGCAGGGGGAGTGCAAACTGTGCCCATCTCGAACTTACAAATATTGCCAGGCCCACTGATCTCAAATAGCCCAGCAACCATTTTCCAAGGGACTTCTGGCAACCAGGTAACCATAACAGTTGTGCCAAATACAAGTTTTGCAACTGCAACTGTGAGTCAGGGAAATGCAACTCAGCTCATTGCTCCAGCAGGAATTACCATGAGTGGGACGCAGGCAGGAGTTGGACTTCAGGTGCAAACGCTTCCAGCCACTCCGACATCTCCAGCTGGACAATCATCTTGTACTACTGCTACTCCCCCGTTCAAAGGTGATAAGATAATTTGCCAAAAGGAGGAGGAAGCAAAAGAAGCAACAGGTTTACATGTTCATGAACGTAAGATTGAAGTCATGGAGAACCCGTCCTGCCGACGAGGAGCCACGAACACCAGCAATGGGGATACAAAGGAAAATGAAATGCAGGTGGGAAGTCTTTTAAATGGGAGAAAGTACAGTGACTCAAGTCTACCTCCTTCAAACTCAGGGAAAATTCAAAGTGAGGCTAATCAGTGCTCACTAATCAGTAATGGGCCATCATTAGAATTAGGTGAGAATGGAACATCTGGAAAACAGAACTCAGAACAAATGGACATGCAGGATTTCAAAAGTGATTTGAAAAAACCTCTGGTTAATGGAATCTGTGATTTTGATAAAGGAGATGGTTCTCATTTAAGCAAAAACATTCCAAATCACAAAACTTCCAATCACGTAGGAAACGGTGAGATCTCTCCAATGGAACCACAAGGGACTTTAGATGCCACTCAGCAAGATACTGCCAAAGGTGATCAACTAGAAAGAATTTCTAATGGACCTATATTAACTTTGGGTGGTTCACCATCTGTGAGCAGTATACAGGAGGCTCCAAATGTGGCGACACAGCAGTTTAGTGGTACTGATTTGCCTAATGGACCTCTAGCTTCAAGTTTGAATTCAGATGTGCCTCAGCAACGCCCAAGTGTAGTTGTCTCACCACATTCTACAACCTCTGTTATACAGGGGCATCAAATCGTAGCAGTTCCTCACTCAGGATCAAGAGTATCCCATTCTCCTGCCCTGTCATCTGACGTTCGGTCTACGAATGGCACAGCAGAATGCAAAACTGTAAAGAGGCCAGCAGAGGATAATGATAGGGAGACAGTCACAGGAATTCCAAATAAAGTAGGAGTCAGAATTGTTACAATCAGTGACCCCAACAATGCTGGCTGCAGTGCAACGATGGTTGCCGTGCCAGCAGGAGCAGATCCAAGCACTGTAGCGAAAGTAGCAATAGAAAGTGCTGTGCAGCAGAAGCAGCAGCATCCGCCAACATACGTACAGAATGTGCTCCCGCAGGTGAGTCGTTCTGCTGTCCGTTGCTCCTAGAAATTCCGGATTTGTGGATAGGTCTTAGGGGAAAACGCACTGTTGTTCCATGCCTCATCTTGGAAAGGTAATTGTGTCAGCTCACCCATGTACGCAGGTTTTCGTGGTCTGATTTTTTGGCATTTTTGGTAATTTTTAACAGTTTTCAGTTGTTAACTTTAGCACATGGTTTGAAGTCTTTTCAACTTTGTTATAGGCCCAAATTAGGAACTTTGTAGACATAAGATAGAGGAGTACTTGCTAATCTGACATCTTTTAGAGAATTTTTTTAATGTTTCATTTATTTATTGAGAGAGAGAGTGTGCGCGTGTGTGCATGTGCACAAGTGGGAGAGGGGCAGAGAGAGGGAGAGAGTCCCAAGCAGGTTCCGCACTGCCAGTGCAGAGCCCACCACAGGCCTCAAACCCAGGAACTATGAGATCCTGACCTCAGCCAAAATGCAAGAGTTGGATGTTTAACTGAATGAACCATGCAGGCACCCTTTAGAGACCTTCTAAATGTAAGTTAGTCTCCTTTTGGTCTGCTTTGGAAGGGGATGTTAAGACCATTTTATTATTTTTTTTTTTTTCATAATTCTCAATGTTTTATTGTATCTTTTATCTTTTTTTTTGAGTGTCCCTTTTTTTTTTTTTTTACAAATAGTTTATTGTCAAATTAGTTTCCACATAACACTCAGTGCTCATCCCCACAAGTGCCCTCCTCCATGCCCATCCCCCCTCCCCCCACATCCATCAGTCCTCAGTTTTTGTCAGCATTCAAGAGTCTCTCATGGTTTGCCTCTCCCCCTTTCCCCCACCATTTCCGCCTGTTAAGACCATTTTAAAAGGGAGTTGCTGCATTTGATTTTGACATACGTTTTTATGGCTTGTTTCACGGTTCTTTTGTAAAAAAGATAAATCCCATAAGAACTTTATCAAGTGTGTTCTTGTTATATATTGACCTAGTTGCCTTTATTCTTTAGAAAGTATTGTAATTTCAGGTTCTTTCAGCTATTCTGATATTCTTGCTGCTGTGTTTCTTGCTCCTTTGCCCTGCTGTCATTTTTCTGCGATCCTGTCTTTCCTATCTACTATCCCATCTCCATACACTTTAGTAAATAGAAGTGTTTTCTAGCATCATTGCTTCTGAATTGAGGGTCATTCTGCCTGTAAAGTTTTTAAGAACAATCTTGCATGCTGATTCCACTGAAACTAGGGGTTTGCTTAACAGACAGTTGTCTGTCACCTGTTTTCTGGATTACTTTTTCTTCACTTTCTTTCCTAAGTCCTCCATAGCCAGAGCCTTCTGTGATGTTGCCAGCTCTCCTAGCACCCTTCTGACTTGGGTTTCTTCTGTGTGCTTTTGGTGTTTACAGCAGATCTATGGCCATTGTTGGCATTAGTACCAAAAATAAAAGATGAAAGAACAAAGAATCGGTTGTCCGAACAATTCATCCACTAATATGCATCTTTTTTCATGTGGGTGGATAAAACTGGACAGTGCTGTCTGGGGGTATAATGAGATTTAAATTCATGTGTCACTACTACATTGCTTAGATTTATCTTTATTGCAAGGTACCTAAATAGGTTGAGTGTTCTTTAGTTGATGTTATGTACATGGCAATAATTAATACTGAGTTTTGGTGAAAAATACTAAGTCAGTTTTACTCAAACTGCTAATGTTTGAGTTTTTCATTTATTAAACACATTAAAAAAATTCTTTTAATAGTGCAATGTCTGGCAAAAAGTAAGCATTCATAAGTTAGTTTTATAGTTTTCCTACATTTAATAATTTCCCAGTTAATCTTATGTTTCTAACTCTGTTTTTTTCCTCTCAGATTTCCTTATAACTCTAAATACTTAGACTGAGCCAAATGAGAGGAAAACTCCATTATTGTGCAATTATCAACCCTCATTTTTTTGTGTGTCCTTAATCTTCCAGTGTGACTATATTCAATAATGATACTTAAGTAACAAACAACAGGCAATAATACTTGTTAAGACTAGGACCTGTGTTAGGAACTTTGTACTAAAGCATTTTCTCATTTAATCCTTTAAATAAATCTGGTAGGTAAAATTGTTATTCATGTTTTAGAGTTGAGGATCCAAGATGCAAAGTAACTTGCCCAAGGTCACCAACTAATATGAGGTGGTCCAGGACTGAACGCTTGGAGGTGTGTCCGAAATGACAATTCATACTCTTAACCCATTTCTCCCTATTTTAAAAAGATTTCTTTGTAAAGTTCTAGAAAGCCCTTTGATATATAACATATTGATTGTTGAACTATTAATGTTACCAAATGTGTGTACCAATAAATGATAATTTCAGGACATTTTCTTAACACATTGGACATATATGCATCTAATGCAAGCCATAAAATTATTACTTTTTGTTCCCAGTCTGAAAAATGTGTTCTTCTATATATTGTCCCAAAGAATATAGCTTATTTAAAATAGCTACATTCTTTAGTTTTAAAATTAGTGTTTGGTTGGCATGTAGAAATTTAAAACTTTATGAAGAAAAAGAAACAGCATGCATGGTGTCTGTGCGTGAGAATTAACAACCAGGGTTCTCCCATGTTACACTTGGCATGGTGACTGCTACAGAGTTAGGCTCTCAATAAGGGTATAGGTGTATTTTACCTTCATATAAAGTACCTATGAAGCCTAAAAAAGATCAACTGTCCGAGATAGGATCCTAAGTTTCCTTTGAAGGGTAGGCTGGTGGGCCTTCTTAAGAGCCTGCTAATAGAAAAACCATTTCCATTGTTGTCCAGATTCTTTAAATTTCTTTTATATAGACCTTGGTTTAACACCATTTTATTCACTGCTTGAATGGATACCTTAAAGGGATAGATGAAATAGAGGATTTCAAATGTGATTTTTTCAGCCAAACCTTGTTATTTCCACCATTTCAAGGGGTTTGGGAATGTAAAGGAGGCACCTGGACCCTAAGAAGGGACTTCCAGACTTGCAGAATGTTCAGGGCTGAAAAGACTGCAGGGAAATGTCCCTGCTGAGAATGGCCAACAGGTAATCCTTCCTGATACCTTTGTTATTTCATGTTCCTTTTCTCAGTTTTGTTCCTTTTCACTCCCATTAATCAGCTGTATTAATTTCATTACAGAAAAAAAGAAAAGCAACAAAAAGAAGAGAAAGATATGAAAATAAATGATATCACCATAGATTTTGTGTTTAAGTAGTATTTAGTTGGGTAGTTTATATAAATACAAAATAAATTGTACCTATTTCAAGGCAGATTTCTTTATTTGTAGCTGCTTAATTTCAATCTGTTATATTTTCAGGTTATAGTATAACTATTTCCAAAAGTCCCTCCTCTCACCCTTCATGATCGGTATCTTCTGGAGGCATAAAACTAGATTGGCATATAAAAATGAGTAAAAAAAATTTAATTATAAATATCTACCTAAAGCCTTGCCTTTTTCAAGACCGTGTAAAACACATGTTGACTATAACTGTGACTGTTAATCCCAAGATCTAAAGACATGCTAAATTATTGTATATAAAAATAGTTTACTTAAAGATGTATTTATTTAAGGGATTTTATATATGCCTGTCCTCAGTTCCGTGTCCTTCACAGAGGAATCATTGCTAATATGGTTCTGCATAAACTGAATCTTGGTATCTTCTAGATCCCTTCCTTTCTTTGATAGCTTGAAGTTACTCAACCCATCAGAAGGCAGATCTCTAGCCTCAAGGGGGCAGCATTTAGTCATAGCCAAGATCATTTTAGCAAGAGCCACAGAATTAATCATTTCAGTATTTTCCTAAGAGTACTACTTGCTTAGATTTGTAGCGGACTAGCACGTTGTATAAACTAAGAAAGACATTACCGTGAAACATAATTTTTTGTTTGCATTTCAGTGTGTTCTTATAAGCCAGCCTTGGAATGTATTGATTGTCTAGGTTTATACTTACTTACTTAGAGTAAAAAAATTTGGTAGTTTCAGAGCATAAGAGAATGTTACAGGAGAAAAAATCTTAGATATTACCTTGTCCCAAACCCTCATTTTTAAGAGTTGAAATTACTTTTCCACACTCAAAAAGATCTCTTTTCCAAAGATTTGTATTACTGCCTTTAATACCGTTCTCAAAAGAACTGTACATTTAGACTAAGTATAATCTCTTTTATATCACATTTAGAGTAAATCTAATTCTTGTTCCCTAAAGCTGTTTCAGAGTATCTCTCCTTACTTGCCTATGTCTTAGAGTACACTCTTTGAGTTCATTCCTTCAGTTGGATCTTAGGTGTCATTGTGTCTGGTTTATTCATCATCCTGTTTACCTCTATCAGTTCCATTTTATAAATGGCTTTCAAATCTGTAGCTACAATTGAACACAGCATTTCATTCCTACTTAGCAAATTCATTTTGAGACTAGATTATGAATTTGTATTTGGACTTTATAACACATATTGAAATGTTTAAATTTTAGTCTTATTCTAAGGTTTAGTTAATTTTACATTATGGAATGAATCACAGAATTGTTTTATATCCTCTGTGTAATTTTACTTTTCTGATCACTCACTAATGGAGTTGTGGCTTTTCCACTTTGATTTGAGGG
>NW_027528345.1:6778903-6818903 GCF_008692635.1 Crocuta crocuta
GAAGAACCAATATAAAAAAAATAGCTCTTCCTGAATAGAGTAGATGATATAGAATATTCCTCAAGAGTGATCATTCTAAAAATATGGCTTTGAAGCCTATTTTTACGTTTGCACTTGAGTTAGAGTTGTGGCTAATGGTCTAGCAATTCTTCATGGTAAATAGCAAGAAAAAGTAAACTAATGCATCCTAAAAGAAATCTATTTTACACTCTCATGTAAAAGATCTAATTCTTAAAAGATAGTTAATTTAAATGGTACTTTAAAAAATTTGCAGCATAGGGGCGCCTGGGTGGCTTAGTCGGTTAAGCGTCCAACTTTCGCTTAGGTCATGATCTCGTGGTTCGTGGNTTCATTTGATGTAGGCTATAAGTATTTTAATTCTTTTTTGTTTCACTCATATATAAATCACCTAGCTCAAAATTATTATTATAAATTATTATATAAAAAATCACCTTTTTAGTTTCATCTGTTCTTCACCATAATTTTTTTTATTGGAGTGCTTTAAATGTTTTTTTTAACGTTTATTCATTTTTGAGAGACAGAGATAGAGGTCGAGCGGGAGAGGGGCAGACAGAGAGGGAGACACAGAATCTGAAAGTCTGTAGGCTCTGAGCTGTCAGCACAGAGCCCAACGCAGGGCTTGAACCCACGAACTGTGAGATCATGACCTGAACTGAAGTTGCTTAACCAACTGAGCCACTGAGGTGCTCCTATTGGAGTACTTTGAAACAAATATCAAATATTATTTTATTTTGCCAATAAATAATCCAGAGTCTATTTCTTTAATTGTTAAAGTACTTTTCTATATTTACAGTACAAATCACATCTAACAAAAATAGACCCAGTTCATGGTCAGTGTTCCCTGGTTTTCTAGTTGTCATTAACAAATAATGTTTTGTTTTTTTTTTAATGCAACTTGTTCAAATCAGGGTCCACAGATTTTTTATGCATTGCATTTAACAGCTTAGATTAATTTGAGAGCAGTCATCCTTGCCACATCCCTCATTAACATTTGAGTTAAAATACCCTGTGATTCCTTGTTAGATTTTCTGTGTGACAACAAATAAGAGTTTCATAATGGAAAAAAAAACAGGATAAAGATCTGTTAGAACTTATAAAAGTAAAAATAAGCTGAATCTTCAAATATATGACAAGATACCTAATTTAAATGGTAATAGGATAGGGAACTAGAAGGTTAATTCTGAGGAAATTTGATGCCTCTGGCAAATTTACCCTTAAAATTCTGGGATATTTGTAACTTGTTACTCTTTAACATTTGTATTTGGCTGAAACTGGCCCTCTTGATTACTCCCCCTTATTAGAATTTTCTGGATTTTTAATATAATATTTTTATTTCAGGGAAGTAATTTTCATACTATTTTGATAAATAAACTAATTCTAATTTTCCATTTCTTTGTCTCTGACCCTCTTTTTTTTTTTTCCCCATCTGTTTTGTCATCTTCAGTTTTTATGGCTTTAAGAATTCACGGGTGAGGGGCACCTGGATGGCTCAGTCAGTTAAGCGTCGGACTTCATGATCTCATGGTTCAGGTTCATGGGTTCCGGCCCCACGTCAGGCTCTGTGCTGACAGCTCGGAGTCTGGACCCTGCTTCAGATTCTGTGTCTCCCTCTCTCTGCCCCTCCCCTGCACACTCATTCACGTCCATGCATGCTCTCTGTCTCAAAAATGAACATTAAAAAAGCTTTTGTTTTTATTTCACAGGTGAGAGTGCCTTGGTGGCTCAGTCAGTTAAGCATCCACTCTTGATTTCAACTCAGGTCATGATCTCACAGTTCATGGGATCCAGCTGGCATTGGCATTGTGCCAAATATGGAGCCTGCTTGGGATTCTCTCTCTCTCTCATTCTCTGCCCCAGCTTGTGCTTGTGCTCTCTTCCTCAAAATAAAGAAATAAGACACTTTTTAAACAAGTGATTTAAAAAAAATAGAATTCACAGATGAACGATTGTCAGATCCATGTTTCTAGCATTAACTTTAGTAGTTGTTGATCTATTACTCTTTCTAAAACAGACTCATCCTATCTTTCCTCCAAAATACGATTTGCCTTTTGGATTTCTCTCTTGGGACTTCTAGCATAATAATAATAGTAACTATTGCTATTTATTGAGTGAGACTCTAGAGCTACGTTCTTCATCTATCATTTCTCTAGTCTTCCCACCGTTTCTTAAGTTGGATTTCATTATTTAACAGTTTATAAATGAGGAAACTGAGGATCAGAGAGGTTAAAGAGATTGCCCAGGGTCACATAACTAGTTCAGAAGGCAAATTTAAAGTTTGAGTGCTGATCTGTTAACCTAGAAAGTCCACATCCTATCCATGATGCCCATTTTTCATGCATGTATATGCATGCATGTTTTCTCCCTAACCATATTGTAAAATCTTAAGGGTAGGACCCAACTATAGAAACAACTTTAATTACATCCCAAAGGTAGATTTTTTTTCCCCTAAGTTTATTTTGAGAGAGAGCACAAGTGGGGGAAGGGCAGAAAGAAAGGGAGAGAGAGAGAGAGTTAGTTCCAAGCAGGCTCTGCAGCATGGAGCCCGACACAGGGCTCAGTCCCACAAACCATGAGATCATGACCTGAGCCACAATCAAGAATCAGACACATAACTGACCGAGCCACACAGGTGCCCCAAGATTTTATTTTTTTCAAATAATATCTACATCCAACATGGGACTGACTCAAACTCACAAACCTGAGATCAAGAGTCACTTGCTCAACCAACTGAGCCAGCCAGGTGTCCCAGGACCTTTTGTTTGTTTGTTTCTTTGTTTATTTTTGAGAGAGAAAGAGCTAGTGGGGGAGAGGCAGAAAGAGAGAGCGAGCGAGCCCAGGCTCCTATGCACAAGAGCAGGGGAGGGGCAGAGAGAGAGAATCCCAAGCAGACCCCTCCCTATCAGTGCAGAGGCCAGCCTGGGGCTCAAAACCAGTGAACCGTGCATGAGATCATGACCTAAGCTGAAATCAAGAGTTGGATGCTTAACCAACTGAGCCACCCAGGCACCCCATGACATCACATTTCTTTTTCTTTTTCTTTCTTTTTTTTGAAGTTATTTATTTTGAGAGAGAGCAAGAAAGAGAGCATGAGCAGGGGAGTGGCAGAGAGAGAGGGAGGGAGAGAATCCCAAGCAGGCTACATGCTGTCGGTGCAGAGCCGGACGTGGGCTTGAACCCACGAACGGTGAGATCATGACATAAGCGAAATCAAGAGTCGATGTTGGGGTGCCTGGGTGGCTCAGTTGGTTAAGCTTTGGACTCTTGGTTTCAGCTCAGGTCATGATCTCCCCGTTCATGAGTTCAAGCCCCACATCAGGTTCTGCTAACAGCCCCGAGCCTGCTCGGGATCCTTTCTCTCTTCCCTCTCTCTCTCTCAAAATACATAAAATAAACATTAAAAGAAAAAAAAAAGAGTTGGATGCTTAACCAGCTGAGCCACCCAGGTGCCCCAACTTCACATTTCTAAGAGACTTTTTTTTTCAGCATTTCATTTTCCTTTTTTTCATTTTTATGCTGTAGCCTTATATGTGTTTCATCTTTTTTTTCTGATTATTATGGATTTTAGTCTGACATTTTCAGATATTTTTAACTTAGTTTTGCCCAACTATTTCTAATATCACCATGTAAGTGAATAGTGTACTTAATATTTTCCCAAAGTTTAAATTTATTGCCTTCAAACAATGCTTTGAAAATGGGGTGCTACCATTTCTATATGAGAAATTCAATATTGTTTTTCACTTTGTGATGTTATTAATAAAATCTGAGTTAAGGTTCAAAGTAAACATATTGCCTCAAATTGTTTTAAGATATAGTTATTTACTTGTATTTTTCAGAGAGAAAGGGATGGGATGTAGAAGAAGAAAACAGCTTATATTTAAAAGACTTAAGCCTATAATTAGAATCTTTTACTTGTATTGTCCATCAAAAACTATAACTGAGTGACTTTAAAGACTAAAGTTGTTAAGAGCTTACTATAAAATAGTATTTACAACATTCTACTTATGGTTAATTCATTTTTAACATCAGAAATTTTCTTTTCTTGGAGGAGGGCACTTGTGGGGATGAACACTAGGTGTTATATGGAAAACAACTTGACAATAAACTATTAAAAAGAAATTTTCTTTTCTTTTTGCTAGGTGTTGTTTACTTTATGTTGTATTGATTAAAAAATCTAAATGGAAATATGTGCAAAAAAATAATAGTTTGCAACTGATTTGTTCTTGTAAAGAATGTACGTAAATAAATGGGTGCATTTATAGTAGACTTCTCGTCTTAATTTATAATTGTGTTTCTGCCTAATTTTTTTAATATAAAATTCTTAATTCTAAATAATGTATATCCTGTAACAAAAACAATATGATCTTGCCTTTGTGGTTCATATGAAATAAAAGAACCTTATTTCCTAATTATTTTGATAAACATAGTTATCTTTTTAAAGAATTTAAAAAAAAACCATGAAAACTACAAATGTAAGTTTTATGTTAGAAGTTATAACTGTCAATGTAATCATACGGTTTTCATTATAATCCTCATTTTAAATGTGTACTATAAAATGTGAGTGTTTCTCAGTGTCATCTCACAAGCCATGTGGTTATGTTTTTCACAGAACACTCCTCTGACGCCTTCACCAGCTGCACAGGTGCAGAACCAGCCCAGCACTTTTCAGCCTTCTCCGTTCAGTGCGTCTAATCAACAAGGGGATCCCGTGAGGAAACCTGGACACAACTTCATGTGTCTGTGGCAGTCTTGTAAAAAGTAAATGGCAATTTTATTTGATACACATAAATGCTCTTTGTTCTGGAATGCTTTTATATTGAAATTTCTGTCATCTATACTTTCATGAAAATTTTCTTTTGAAGCCAGTGAAGTGTTTTAGCAAAAGTATTTTCTGTTAAGAGGGAGTTTTATGGAGATCTATTAGCACTTAAACTAAGAAGTATATATAAACCATAGAGCTTCATTGCCTAATGGGAGGTTATTGGGGAGTGTGTTTCGATATTAGTTTTAAAAACAAAATCAGCTAAGCGTTTGATTTCATATTTGGCTATGAAAGAAGTTTTTTTAACATGACTTGAAGTTGGTGGTGGCTGTAGAATTTCTTTATTGTGGCAACTTAATGGTAATAATCTGTTAGGAAGACTGACTTGTCTTAAATTTGAGTTTGGGTTGGACACTCAATGAGATTTACTTTTAAAACCATATCATCTCAGAATTTAATAACTAAGATCAACAATGAGTAGAACTGAAATCCTTAAAGACAGGGCTTTCTTCGACTTGAAGAAATACTTGAGAAAAATGTTAGTTAAAATAAAGTAGTTCTTTTAACAGTGCTTAGCCAAGACCCTTTGCTCTGTCACTTTTTAGAGGCGAGGGACTAGGCACTTGTCTTAGTAGACATAATATTCTTTTTATGTTTTAGATATTAAAGATTCCATTTCACTTTTTCTAACTACTGAAAACAGAAATTCCCACATTATTTTTAAAATTATATTTGCTATTCATAATTTTTATGATATTCTACGGACATTGTACTTTGCTGTAAACTTCATATACATATTTGATATGGGATTGTAGCTATCACTGTAGCCTATGGATTATTTAAGAGCATGCACAATTTCCTTGGACTGTGTTTATCAAACTTGAAATCTCAACCCAGCAGTAGCTTCATGAAACCATTTTGGCAGGTCTCTACTGGTAGGTTCTTGCTGGCTTTTTTTCCCCTAATGAAAAGAAAATTAAATATATCAGGTTCCATCATGTCAGTAAATGTAATTGTTGAATTTAATATGGGGCACGTGTGTACTAGATTATAGCGTAAAATCTGTTTGTCAAAAGGTTGTTTAAAAGTCAGTTCTTTAGTTTATCTCTCATTATTTCTTTGATTAATTTGACCATCTTGTTTTATGTTGTAAGTTAATTTGAAACTTTCTTTACCACTGTCAGTTGCATTCTTTACTTTGTTTAGATTTTATTTTTGTCTTTCCATGCAAATGGTAGCTGATAGAGTAGGTAGTCAGCTAATCCTGCTTGTTGACTAAAAAGTTTGAGAATAGCTGTTTTTGATAAAGCGCTTATAGTATTTCAAGAAGAAAAATTGCTGAAAGGGTTAATGAACCTAAATGCATAGCACAGTTTCCCATCTGCTAGTAGGATCAATGTTACAAAATTTGATCTGTGCCTCCTCTTTGGAAGTCTTTTTTTAAAGAGACTCAATAACGCTTCTTAGAGCTAGTCATTTTTTAAAGCCATTTTTAGATGCTGCAATCCTAATTCAGTTTGATTCTGCAAATATTTATTGAGCACCCTCTAGGAGAGTGTATGTGCTAGGAGCTAGAAATAAAAACGATTATTCTCAGCATTTAAAGAAGCACATCTAAAAAACCAATTTACGATATAAATAAAGAGTTGTAAGAAGATGATTTCATGGTGTTACTGGCTGCATAGCAGGCAGTTAATGTAATGCTGGGATAGTTACAAAAGTTTCATTACAGACATTACTTTTGAATTGGGTCTTGTAGAACGTGTAGGAGTTTGCCATGCAAAACTAATTTCAGTCAAATTAGCAAGTGCAGGAAATTATAGAACGAGTTTGTATGCCCAGGGACCTATGAGAAGCTTAGGATAGCAAAAGCATTAGGGCATGAAGACAATATTGACTTTTATTATTTAGATTTAGGGTGTGTTTTTGGTTTTTTTATCCTTTCTTTCTTTAGGGTTTTTTTTTTTTTTCAATTTTTTAATTTAAATTCTAGTTAGTTAACAAACAGTGCAATATTGGTTTCTGGAGCAGAATTCAGTGATTCATCACTTACATACAACATGCAGGGCTCATCATAACAAGTGCCCTCCTTAGTACCCATCACCCATCTAGCCTATCTCCCACCCACATCCCTCTATCAACCCTCATTTTATTCTCTGTTGTTAAGAGTCTCTTGTGGTTTCTTTCTGTCTCTCCTCTTCTTTTTCCCCCTTGCCATATATTCATCTGTTTTGTTTCTTAAAATCCACATATGAGTGAAATCATATGGGATTTGTCTTCTTCCACTTTGTGTAATACATTCTAGTTCCACCCACATCATTGCATATAGCAAGATTTCATTCTTTTTGATGGCTGAGTAATATTTTGTTGTATGTATATACCACATCTTTAGCCATTCATCAGTCAATAGATATTGGAGCTCTCTGCATAGTTTGACTATTGTTGATAATACTGCTGTAAACATTGAGGTGCATGTGTCCCTTTGAATCTGTATTTTTGTAACCTTTGGGTAAATACCTAGTAGTTCAATTGCTGGATTGTCCAGTAGCTCTTTTTTTTTTTTTTTAACTTTTTTAGGTTTTTTGTTTTTGTTCTGTTTTTTTTTGGGGGGGGGGGGGAGGTAGCAGAGCAGAGGAAGGACAGAGGATCCAAAGTGGGCTCTGTGCTGACAGCAGAGAGCCTGATTCAGGGCTTGAACTCACAAACCATGAGATCATGACCTGAGCCAAAGTTGGACACCTAACCAGCTGAGCCACCGAAGTGCTCCTATGTTTATTTTTTTTTTGAGGAACCTCCATGCTGTTCTACAGAGTAGCTGCACCAGTTTGCATTCCCGCCCACAGTGCAAGAAGGTTCCCCTTTCTCTGCACCTGTTGTTTTTTGTGTTCTTTATTTTAGCCATTCTGACAGGTGTGAGGTTGTATCTCATTGTGGTTTTGATTTGTATCTTCCTGATGATGAGTGATGTTGCATATCTTTTCATGTGTCTGTTAGCTATCTGGATGTCTTCTCTGAAAAAGTGTCTATTCATATCTTCTGCCCATTTCTTCACTGGATTATTTGTTTTTTGAGTGTTGAGTGTGATAAGTTTCTTGTAGATTTTGGATACTAACCCTTTATCCAGTATGTCATTTGCAAATATCTTTTCCCATTCCACAGTCTGCCTTTTAGTTTCATTGATTATTTCCTTTGATGTATAGAGCTTTTTATTTTAAATAAGTCCCAGTAGTTCATTTTTGCTTTTGTTTCCTTTGCTCCTGGTGACGTGCTCAGTAAGAAGTTGCTATGGCCGAGATCAAAGAAATTGCTGCCTATGTACCCCTGTAGGATTTTGATGGTTTCCTGTCTCACATTTAGATCTTTCATCCATTTCGAATTTATTTTTGTATATAGTGTAAGAAAGTGGTCCAATTTTATCCTTCTTCATGTTACTGTCCAATTTTCCCAAAACCAGTTGTTGAAGAGACTGTCTTTTTTCCATTGGATATTCTTTTCTGCTTTGTCAAAGATTATTTGACCATATCATATAGTTGTTAGTCCATTTCTGGATTTTCTATTCTGCTCCATTGATCTATGTTTCTGTGTTTGTGTGTGTGTGTGTGTGTGTGTGTCCGTACCATACTGTCTTAATGACTACAGCTTTATAATATAACTTGAAATCCAGAAACCGTGATGCCTCCAGTTTTGCCTTTCTTTCTCAAGATTGCTTTGGCTATTTGGGGTCTTTTCTGGTTCCATACAAATTTTAGAATTGTTTGTTCTAGCTCTTTTGAGAAATGCTGGTGTTATTTTCATAGGGGTTGTATTGAGTATGTGGATTGTTTTGGGGGGCATTGGCATTTTAACAATATTTGTTCTTCCAGTCCATGATCATGGACTGTTTTTACATTTTGTTTCTTACCCAGCTCCTTTCATAAGTGTTCTGTAGTTTTCAGAATACAGATCTTTTACCTCTTTAGTTAAATTTATTCCTGTGTATCTTATGGTTTTAGGTGCAGTTATAAATGGGGATCGATTCCTTGATTTGTCTTTTGGCCACGTTATTATTGGGGTATAGAAATGCAACAGATTTCTGTACATTGATTTGATATCCTGTGACTTTGCTGAATTTATTTATTGGTTGTAGTAGTTTTTTGGCGGAGTCTTTTGGATTTTCTACGTAGAGTAGAAATAGATTCTATTTCTACATAGAATATCATGCAAATAGTGAAAGTTTGACTTCTTCCTTGCCAGTATGGATGCCTTTCATTTCTTTCTGTTGTCTGATTGCTGAAACTAGGACTTCCAGTACTGTGTTGCACAACAGTGGTAAGAATGGACATCCCTGTCGTGGTCCTGACCTTAGGGGAAAAGTTCTGTTTTTCCCCATTGAGGATGATATTAGCTGTGGGTCTTTCATACATGGGTTTTATGAAGTTGAAGTATGTTCCTGCTACCCCTGCTTTGTTGAGCGTTTTTAATCAAGAATGGATGCTGTATTTTGTCAAATGGTTTTTCTGTGTCTATTGAGAGAATCATATGGTTCTTCTCCTTTATTTAACGTGGTTTATCACATTGATAGATTTGTGGATATTGCACCAGCCCTGCAGCCCAGGAATAAATCCCACTTGATTATGGTGAATAATTCTTTTAATGTACTGTTGGATTCAGTTTGCTAGTATCTTAGTGGGATTTTGCATCTATGTTCATCAGGGATATTGGCCTATAATTTTCCTTTTTACTGGGGTCTTTGTCTGGTTCTGGAATCAAGGTTGTGCTTGTCTAATAGAATGAGTTTTGAAGTCTTCCTTCCTGTTTCTATTTTTTGGAACAATTTGAGAAGAATAGATTTTAACTCTTCTTTAAGTGTCTGGTAGAATACCTCTATGAAGTCATCTGGCCCTGGATTTTTGATTTTTTGGGAGATTTTTGATTACTGTTTCAATTTCTTTGTTGGTTATTGGTCTGTTCAAATTTTGTTTCTTCCTGTTTCACTTTTGGTAGTTTATGTGTTATTCTAGGGATTTATCCATTTCTTCCAGGTTGCCTAGTTTGTTGACATAAATTTTTCATAGTATTCTCTTATAAATATTTGTATTTCTTTCGTGGTGATTGTGATCTCTCCCCTTCATTTTGTGATTTTATTTATTTGGGTACTTTGTGTTTTCTTTTTGATAAGTCTGGCTTGGGGCTTGCCAATTTTATTCTTTCAAGAACCAGCTCTTAGTTTCATTGATCAGTTTTACTGGTGTTTTTTCCTTTCTGTATGGTTTATTTCTGCATTAGTCTTCATTATGCCCCTCTTCTGCTGGCTTTAGGCTTTATTTGCTTTTCTAGCTCCTTTAGGTGTAAGGTTAGGGTGTGTATTTGAGACCTTTCTTGCTTCTTGTGGTAGGCCTGTATTGTAATATACTTCCCTCTTGGGACTGCCTCTGCTATATCCCAAAAGTTTTGGACTATCATATTTTCATTTTCGTTTGTTACCATTTATTTTTTTATTTCCTCTTTAATTTCCTGGTTAACCCATTCATTCTTTAGTAAGATGTTCTTTAACCTCCAAGTATTCGTGGTCTTTCCAAATGTTTTCTTGAGGTTGACTTCAACTCTCATAGCATTGTAGTCTGAAACTATGTATGGTATTATCTCAGTTTTTTTGTACTTGTTGAGGCCTTATTGGTGACCCAGTATGTGATCTGTTTTGGAGGATGTTCCATGTGCACTTGAGAAGAATGTACACAGATGAATATATGAATATATCTGTTAATTCCATCCCATCTACTGTGTCATTCAAAGCCATTGTTTCCTTTTTGATTTCCTGCTTAGATCTATCCATTGCTGTAAGTGGGGTGTTACACTTACACCCTGCTATTACTGTATAACTGTCAGTGGGTTTCTTTATGTTTGTTATTTATATATTTGGGTGCTTCATGTTGGGGGCATAAATATATACAGTTGTTAGATCTTCTTGATGGTTAGACTCCTTAATTATGAAAGAATCCCCCTCTTCATCTTTTGTTATAGTCTTTGTTTTAAAATCTAGTTTGGCCCTGGGCACCTGGGTGGCTCAGTTGGTTAAGCGTCTGACTTTGGCTCAGGTCATGATCTCTCGGTTTGTGGATTCGAGCCCCACATTAGGCTCAGAACCTGGAACCTGCTTTGGATTCTGTGTCTCCCTTTCTCTGTGTTACTCTCCCACTCACAGTCTGTCGCTCTCTCGCAAAAATAAGCATTAAAATTTTTTTAAATAAATAAATAAAATCTAGTTTGTCTGATAGAAGTAAGACTACTCTGGCTTTCTTTTGGCATCCATTACCATGATAGATGGTTCTCCATTACCTTAACTTTTAGTCTGCACATATCTTTAGGTCTAGAATGAGTCTCCTGCAAACAGCATATAGATGGATCTTGTTTTTTTATCCATTCTGATACCCTGTTTTTTGATTGGAGTATTTCGTCCATTTATATTCAGAGTGATTACTGAAAGACAAGAATTTAGTGCTATTGTGTTACCTGTAGAGTTGGTGTTTCTGGTGATGTTCCCTTGTCATTTCTAGGCTTTGTTGTTTTTGGTCTTCCCCACCCCCTCCAACTCACAGTCCCCCTTAATATTTCTTGTAGTGTTGTTTTTGTGGTCACGAACTCCTTTAGCTTTTGTCTGAGAAAGTCTTTATCTCTCCTTCTATTCTGAATGACAACCTTGCTGGATAGAGTATTCTTAGCTGCATATTTTTCTCATTCAGCACATTGAATATATCCTGCCACTCCTTTCTGGCCTGCCAAGTTTCTGTGGATAGGTCTGCGGCAAATCTGATCTGTCATCCCTTGTAGGTTTAAGGACTTTTTTTTTTTTCTTGCTGCTCTCAGATTTCTTTCCTTGTTTGTGTATTTTGTGAATTTGATTGTGATATGCCTTCGTGATGGCTGGCTTTTGGTGAATTTAATGGGAGTTCTCTTTGCTTCTTGGATTTTGATGTCTGTGTCCTTCCCCAGATTAAGGAAATTTGTTTGAATAATTTGTTTGAATAAACCTTTTGCCCCTTTTTCTCTCTCTTCACCTTCTGGGGCTCCTATATTATGAATGTTATTCTGTTTTAAGAAGTCACTGAGTTCCCTAAATCTGCATTTACGATCTATTACTTTCATTTCCCTCTTTATTTCAGCTTCATTATTTTCCATAATTTTATCTTTTATATCACTAATTTGTTCCTCTGGCTTGTCCATCCTCACCTTTGTGGCATCCATTCAGGTTTGCATCTCGGTTGTAACAATTTAAAATTTGGCACAAGTAGATTTTTAGCTCTTTTATGTCTTCAGTATGGGATTTTCTAGTGTCTTCTATGCTTTTTTCAAGCCCAGCTAGAATCCTTACAGTTGGCTATTTTAAATTGTAGTTAAAACATCTTATTTACATCTGTATTGATTTGGCCATTATTTCTTCCTGTTCCTTCTTTGGGGGTAAATTCCTCCATCTTATCATTTTGGAGGAAAACAAAAATAATAATAAAATTAAATTAAAATTAAATTTTTTAAAAAATCAAAGGAAGTAGATCCTATGTGTGTTTTGGTCTGCATGTTTAAAGGAAGCTTGAACAAAGAAAAAAGGAGAGAAAAAAATAAAAAATTAAAAGTTAAAAAAATAAAATAACTTTAGGGACACCTGGGAGGCTCAGTTGGTTAGGTGTCTAGCTTCAGCTCAGGTCATGATCTCACGGTTCATGAGTTCAAGCCTGGTGTTGGGCTGTGTGCTGTCAGCTCAGAGCCTGGAGCCTGCTTTGGATTCTGTGTCGGTCTCTCTCTCTCTGCTCCTCCACTCATTCTCTCTTTCTCTCTCTCTCTCAAAAATAAAACATGAAAAAAAATTTTAAGAATTGTTAATAAAATAAAAACTTTACCGTTTCTGTATCCAAGGGCAGAAACAAACAAAAAATCCAAATGAAGCTAGATCCAGTTTGCCCTGATGCTGAAACTTTGCAGCAGTTTGTGATCAGTAGAACTAAGAGTGTGGAAGGGATTTGTGCTGATCTTAGCACCAAGGTCTTCACAGGGTGGGGCTGCCGCTCTCATTCTCTGGTGAACTTGGCCTAGTAGAAATGTGCCTGGAGGGCACAGAGGGCAGGGCTTCATGTATCAGCTCTATTTGCCACTTGCTGGCGCTGTTTAGCTCCCTGAGGTCAATGTTTCTGGTGGGCTAGTGGTAAAAATGGCTTCACCCCACTCTCTACTTCCTCCAGTGGGAAGTTCAAGCCTTCACAGATGTGTGATCAATCACTCCTCCATTGTCCCCAACTCCCCTCAGCTCCCCACCTTCAATCTGTGTCAGAGCTGTATGCCTGCCAGTTGGCACCGCCCTCCTGAGTTTTATCTCAGGAACCTCTGTGTTTTAAAACCCCATACTTCAGAGACCCTTACAGTGGGGACCCACAGTGATCTGTGGGAGTGTCTCACCACATTACGTCTGCTCTCCAGGTGCCCCAGAAAACATTCACGTGACCACGCGGTAACAGCAGCAGCTCAGAGTTTAGGTAAAGCCCAACACAATGTTGATGCCAGATTTTGCTGCCCTCAGCCAGTGTCTTTCTTCCTGTAACAGTGAACAAGGCAGGTCTGTGGCCCCCGCAGTGCCATTTGCCCATGGAGAGGTTCTATCGCCTCTACCAAGTGCATCCTAGGCCGGGGAACTTCTCCTCATGTGCCCCAGGGGATCCTCAGACCGTGCTGCCCACAGTGGAGCCCTGCCGCGCTTCGAGCTCTGCCAGCTGCGACCTCTGAAGCTTCAGGCCGTGTGCTTCACTGTTCATAAAAGCTGGTGGTATTGAAACTCTCTCCTTTTTCCCCGTCAGTGGTTTTGGGACACAGTTTTCTTGTGCAGTCTCTTGCGCTTATTCTCGCTTTCTCTCTAGTGCGTTCAGGGGCACTGCTTTTCTCAAGAACCCAGTGCGCTGCTCTCTCTCCCCTCTTTCTCCTCTCTGCAAAATGGGCTCCCTCCCTTCTGGGGCACCACAATCTTCTCTCCATCATTTCACCTCTCTTTGTTCTGTACCTGCCAGGTTCTTCCCTCAGATTATGCAGATTGTTTTCTTAATCCTCAGATCAATTTCCTAGGTTTTCAAAATGATATGATGTTATCTAGCTGTGTTCCAGGGAAGAGACCAGCCCAGGGTCCACTTACTATTCCACTCTCTTAACTCCTCCTCCTCTCAGATTTAGTTTTAATACCAAGTGGAAAATACAGGTCATTGTCATTGTCCACCAAGTGTCTGTATTCTAATTTCTTTTATAACGGATCAAAATTTTAACAAAGATCTTCTTTGTTTCCATCAGATTTTAATTAAAAATTTTTTCTTTCACTTATGTATTATTGTGAAATGCTCCGTATATAAATTTGAAATCATTGATCAAGTGTTCTTTTCCTTTCATGGAATTAAAAATGACTTTGGGTATACAGTTAACCTGTTTTTAGTTCTGTGGTACAACCATATTTTACATGGTTATTTCTATTTCTAATTCTTCTTTTCTTTACGTAATGTAGAATCTTCAGCCACTCTTCAACACCACATTTCAATAATTGCTTTTAAATCTGAATTTATCTCTTAAAAAATGAGGACCCTACTTTTTAAACATAATCTACCCTCCTGCAAAAAAATAACACTAATCCCTTCAATATTATGAATTCTTCAAATATCCAGTCTCTATTTGCATTTCTCCACTTTTCTTTTGCTTAAATTTGAATGAGAAACTAAGATTCTAACATTGCAACATTGCTTTTGGTTGAGAAGTCTTTGAAGTATCTTTTATTCTATGTGTTACCCCTTCATCTCTGTTAATTTTTTTCCTTGTAAGTTTTTGTTGATAAACACAAGTTATTTATTTGTCCTTTAAGAACAATTACAGTCTGAATTTTACTGGTGTTGTTTAGCTAACTTGTTACTTCTGACCCTGTGGTTGGTAGTTAGGTCCAGATATTTGAGATTTTGGTTTGAGTTTTATGAAGAGCATTTTGTACTTTTATCAGGAGATATGTAATATCTTGTTGTCTCTTTTTGTGTGATATGAACAACCATTGAGGATCATTATCTAGATCCATTATTTCATTAAGAGTTGTAAAAATTCTTTGATTTCTCTGAGGAATAGTAAGTAGCGAAAAGGCTAAATATGTTACTTATGATATCTCTTATTTACCAGTTTTCAAAATATTGTGTCATTTACCTACACTCTTAAAAGGTGTACCATGAAGTTTGGATTTTGTTTGTTTGTTTTTTCAGTATTCTTAAAAATGAACTTATGAATTTAAAAACATTTGAAGTGTTTTAGTCCATTTCAGTTACTATCTCTTTTTTTTTTTATGTTTATTTTCACACACACACAGAGACAAGGGAACGGAGAGTGAGCAGGGCAGAGACAGAATCCCAAGCAGGCTCTGTGCTGTTAGCATGGAACCCCATGCAGGGCTCGATCTCAAACTATGAGATTGTGACCTGAGCCAAAATCAAGAGTCAGATACTTAACCAGCTAAGCCACTTGTGTACCCCTTTTATGCTTACTATTTCTTGATGTTCAGATTGTCCCATCTTTGGCCAGTAAAGGACTTTTCAAACTGGTTCCCAATTCCTTTGGTTGTGATCTTAATATAAGTCTTTGCTGGTTTCCTTACTTTCTTTTAGATGTAACGTTCCATGCTTATCTGATACATTTCCTACCACATGGAATCAGATTTCTCCAAAGAGGTCCTGTGTTTTTTCATGGGAAATGGTATTTAGTCTAGGCTCCAGGAAGTATCCATTGCTTTCATTGTTCTAGACTTTTTAGTAGACTAGAAAGACTAATGGTTTTTATTGTTTTTGACTTAAAAAAATTTTTTAATGTTTTTATTTCTGAGAGATAGACAGTGTGAGCAGGGGAGGGTCAGAGTAATGGGGAGACACAGAATCTGAAATGGGCTCCAGGCTCTGAGCTGGCTGTCAGCACAGAGCCCAGCGCGGGGCTCGAGCTCCCGAACCATGAGATCATGAGCTGAGCTGAAGTCAGACACTCAACTGACTGAGCCACCCAGGCGCCCCAGAAAGACTAACGGTTTTTATTTCATGCTTAGATGTATCTTCTCAGCTCTTAGATCGCATAATCCATATTTTGTTCCCTTCTAGCACTTTAATTTTTTAACTTTTTGATCCATCTGTAATTTAGTTTCATGTATAAAGTGAAGTGTGAATGTGGCTTTATGTCAAGATGGTGGAACTATTCTGTATAGTACTGTAGTGATGAATATGTGACATTATGCATTGTCAAAATCCACACAACTGTATGGCACAAAGACTGAATCATAATGTAAACTATGGATTTTAGCTGATAATAAACTGCAGTTTTCAGTTTATAGAAAAGTTAAGCAGATCATGCAGAGTCCCCATGTATTCCCTCTTCCCTACAGTTTCCCCTAGTAGTAACATCTTGTATATGTCATGATTGATGACTAATATTTGTACATTATTATTAGCTAAAATCCATAGTTTTTACATTAGTATTCACTCTTTGTGCTATACAGGTGTGTGGATTTTGACAATGCATAATGTCACATATTCATCATCACAGTATTATACAGAATAGTTTCACCACCCTGAAAATGCTCTGTGTTTAATCTGCCCATCTCTCTTTACTGCCTCCCCTCCCGACCCCTGCCTCATGCAACTACTGATTTTCTTACTATCTCTACAGTAAAGTGGCGATACTTTTATCTTTATCAAAGAGCCATCATAGAAATCAGATAAGATGAGGGGCGCCTGGGTGACTCAGTCAGTTAAGCATCCGACTTCAGCTCAGGTCATGATCTCGCAGTTTGTGGGTTCAAGCCCCACATCAGGCTCTGTGCTGACAGCTCAGAGCCTGGAGCCTGTTTCGGTTTCTGTGTCTCCCTCTCTCTCTGACCCTCCCCTGCTTACACTGTCTGTCTCTCTCTCTCAAAAATAAATTTTAAAAAAATTTAACAAAAAGTTTAAAAAAAAATCAGGTAAGATGATGTTTTTGAATATAGCTAATACAGAGTAAGTAATGAGCAAACAGAAGTTCAGTAGGGAGGTACTTTATGCTGGGTAGCTTTGTCAAGAACAGTGTGAGGTGATAAACTGCTGTATCTTTCAAGGAGTCCAGGTGAATACTCCGTTTCAAATTCATTTATGTGCTTTATTTGTCTCATTAAAAACACATAAATACACACGTCATCATTCATTTTTATTTTGTATTTACCTCCAACCTTATGTTTGATTGATTAAATATAATGTCTTTGTTGAAATGCCTAAATTGTGCATATCCACTTCCATACTGTTTTCCCATGCGATTTGAATTTTTAGTAAAGGACTTTATTTAAACAAGGTCCCTGAGAGTAAAATATATGACTGCTTCACAGACCAGTAGGTTAGTAGGAGCTGGTGCTAGAGGATCAAAGAGCAAAAACAAATCCTTTCCTCTGTTATTTATTATTAACACTGCTAATATTATTTATGTTGTAATATTATCGATATTATTAATTATTAGAAGGAAAAGAGATAGGGACAAAGACAATTGCTTTTGGTTATCTTCTCTCTGAACTCTCTTGCTATGTTTGAAATGTTTCCCATAGGGAGATGGGCATGGAGGAGGGCAGTTGTTGGGATGAGCACTGGGTGTTATATGGAAACCAACTTGACAATAAACTATGAAAGAAAAATAAATAAAAATTAAAAAAATACGTTTCCCATAATTTAAGTCCTACTAGAAGGCAGGACCTATCTCTCACTACAAAAGCCAAAAAAAAAAAAAAAAAACCCCCAAAAAAAGAAAAGTAAAAGGCCACATACTTGCTTTCTCCTCCATTACCTTTGGCAGCGAGGCCAGTAAGTCAGTTGTTCCCATCTGTGGCCTTGAATCTGGACTGGCCATGGCAGAGATGGAGGGTGCTGTAGCGACCGCAGCATTTAGAAATTTTCCGAGAATACCTTTGCTGATTTGGGACTGTCTAGTTTGCACTTGTAATTTTTAGTCCTACATTAAGGCAATGAGTTAAATTCTTTTAATAATGAAGTTAGTTGTCTTTTTTTCTTTCTTTTTCCATTTTGAACTTTTACAATTGGATATATAATAAAATTGGGTAAGTCTCCCAAGCATCATTGTTGGTTTGGGCTTTCTGCCCCAAATTTTAGCAGCTTGTTACCAAATCTCATTTGAATATAAAATAATGCATACCTTTGGTATTTTTTTGGCCAGAGAGTATCATCTGTGTATATAACAGATGCCAAAGGTTGAAGTAAAAGTTAATTGTTCTATAGTTAATCATATAACTTTTTAAAAAACTGCAGTGTATATGTTTTGAGGTATAGTACTATTATTTATGTGCATTTATTAACATTTAAATGCACATTTTTTAAACTAGAATTTTCCTATTAAAAATATATATCCCATATGTTTGAAGTGAAATTAAATATTTTTGCAGCAGGAGGGCTATTAAAAGGGTACATGGAATCCTTTTTGGTCATTAAAGAAAAACAGCCTTCCAAGAACTTGAGCAACTAAGAAAACTTTAAATGAAACTATCTGAAGGTGCTATTTTCAGCCCTTTTATTTATATTTTAAAAACAAAGGAAACAATGTTAGCTCTTTAGCCACAGATGTTTATTTCTGAATTATTTTAATTATGGTAAATTATTAAAATATCATGTTATGTATAATTAATATGTATAACCTGAAAAGATTGTAGTTTAAATAACAAAATCTTTAAAGTAGTAGAAAATGTATGCTTTATTTATTTCATTTATTTATGTATTTATGATGCCTGAGAAATTGATTAATGGTAGTAAACATGATAGTAATAATCATTGTGTAAATAACACCAATAAAGAAACAGTTGTTGGCTTCATTTTCAGGTGGAAAGTCTTCTAGCCTTTTTTTTTTTTTTGTAATGTTTTATTTATTTTTGAGAGAGAGAGAGAGAGAATCTGAATCAGGCTCCAGACTCTGAGCTGCCAGCACAGAGCCTGACTGGAAGTGTTATAGCCTGAAGCAGCTGCTTAGGGTGGCTGGAATCAGGAAACTTGCACCTACTGGCCTTGTGCAAATAATTTGTTCATTTGAAACAAACAGCTAAAAGAAAAAGGAATTTGGTGAAGGGGATTTAAATGAAGGAATAAAAGCTAATCCTGAGCTTAAGCTGCAGTTATTTATGTAAAGCAGGGAACTAGCCATTATATGTTGTATTGATGATGTAATTGAAAGTAATATATATCTTTGAAAAAGATATAGTTACAGTAATAAATGTATTAAATATTAATTAAATTTAGCATTACTTTGCCAGATATTCTAAGCTGAGTTCCTGTCTTTTTGAAAGTAATGAGGTCAAAGGAAAAGTGTTTCTGTTCTTTTAGTTGGAATAGCATATACATTGTTACACGTAAGTATAGGGTTCATGGGGTGCCTGGATGGCCTAGTTGGTTAAGCGTCTGAATCTTGATAATCGCTCAGGTTGTGATCTTCCCATGTGGGGCTCCATACTAAGCTCTCTCCCTCTCTGCCCCTTCCCCCACTCACATGCACGCTTGCGTGTGCACACGCACGCTCTCTTTCTCTCAAAATAAAAAAATAAACTTTTTTTTAAAAAGGTAGAGGGTTCAGTAGAAAGGAAAAGGTAGATGCAAAAGAAGAGATAGTTTATGAAGGAATATAACAGATTCCAGTATATAGGTGAAGGAGTTAACCCTGGAAATAGTTGCTACCTCTGGCCAAGATCC
Organism: Crocuta crocuta; assembly: GCF_008692635.1. Taxonomy (NCBI): domain Eukaryota; kingdom Metazoa; phylum Chordata; class Mammalia; order Carnivora; family Hyaenidae; genus Crocuta; species Crocuta crocuta. The sequence continues at coordinate 6,798,410 of NW_027528345.1, forward strand.
AAGGGAAGGGGGAAGTGGGAGCAATGACAGAAAATTTAATGCAGAGATGGACATTGAGGCAGCTCTCATCGAATACACTTAAATTCTTTCAGTAATTAGCCTTTTTTTTCAGACATATAACAAAAGGCAGTATCCCTAAATTCACAGACTCACAGTATGCAGGGGAAGACAAACTCTAAAATAATCAGATGAAGTTTAGCGTTTAACAAAAGGTGAAAAGTTTGGAGCAGTTTCTGTGGGGCATGTTTTGAGGAGCAGAAATTAATAAAGTGAGTTGTAAGTAGTGATGAAAATCTCTTGCTGGTTGGGCATTAACATGGAGGTGGACTGAACTTTATGGAGCAAGGCTTCGCAGTTTTGGATTAGCTGTGGACAAGGCCTCAGGGTAGGAGATGAGTCAGATGGGCAAGGTGAAAAGATAAGAGGTCACTAGTGCCATCACTGTGACTGCTGTGACTACTTCTAGTGATCATGATAATAGCTCTCATTTATTGTTGGCCTAATATTTGCCAAATGACTTTACATGGATCATCAGATTTAAGCTTCATAACCACCCTGAAAGGAAGATTACCAATAAGTAAATTGAGTTTCAGAAATGCTGCTTGTCCAGTGCTTTCACGTGGTTGTGCACATCAGGGGTTCATGGGGACGGGAGGCCATTGGACATGTCAGATAACCATAAAGTACTTAGTGAAGGCCATTTTTTGAATTCATACAAATACACCATATAGCCATAATGTGGCTGCAGTATAAAATATTTTCCAAGTAACAGTCCCAGCTTTGCGTAAAAACACACACACGGAGTAGGGGGTAAGCTTAAAGGAAATGTGCCAAAATTAGCAGTTTGGATAATTAAATCACAGGGGATTTTTATTTTTGTTTGTATACTCTTCAATTTTTCTGGCTTCTTTAAATGAACATGTTGTTTATTTTGGGTGCCAGGGGTAGGTTATTGACGGAAAGATAGTAGTAGTAAGGAAATTGTTCTAGACACACTAGTAAACGGTGGTGACATGCCACCTTATCTCCTCCACTACCCCATTCCAGAAAAATCCATAATATTCTGAAAACTCAATATCTAATTTACTTTGAAATTACATTTAAGCTTTAGAAATCCACAGATAGTCCATTTACTAATGTATTTGAATACCTTAAACTCTTTTCTACTCTTACAGGATCACTGCAGCAAGCTCCATTCATAGTTATACTAGAACTTCACCTTGTAACGTCATCAGTCAATGAGTGGTTTGTTCAACTTGAGCAGTTGGATGAATAGAAAATAGACTGAGGCTGAGGGGACAGGTGGTAAACAAGAGGGAAATAATAGACTCTATGCTGGGCAGGGAAAGTGATGAACATTTGAATATCCCTGTGATCTTAAATCTGTATGTATACACAGTTTTATATAGTTAGTAATTTAAGTTGATTTCAAGAGGCACTAACTTTATCCCTTTTCCTTGTGACTGGCAAATTCATCAATTTTGTGTATTGTAAATTATTGTACTACAGAATAGTTTCAATACAGGTATCATTTTGACAAGTGACTAGTAATAGTACATTTGGATTTGTGTGTGTGCATCTGTGCACGCACACATGCTCACACAAACACCTTTACCTTTACATTAATAATTTATAGTATTTAGGTAAAATCTTAACAATAAGAAGTGCCTCCTTGTGACAATCATTAGATCTCCAGTCATATTGTGAGTACTAAAAATTAAAAGAATTTCCAAAAGTGAAAATGTACTTAACTAATTTTAGTTTCACAATAAGCTCTTCTTTTTTGTTATAGCCCCATGATTAATTTTATAACTAGAAGCTTGTATCTTTTGTTCCCGTCACCCATTTTGCCCACCCATCATCCCCCACCTCTGACACCCACCAGTCTGTTCTCCTTGTCTCAGAGCTTAGTTTATTTTTTTAAAGATTCTACATATAAGTGAGATCATATGGTATTTGGCTCTTTCTGACTTATTTCATTTTATCTGTTACCCTCTAGGTCCATCCATGTTGTCGCAAACAGCAAGATTTTATTCTTTTTTATCACTGAGTAATATTTCATTGCCTATATGTACACCACAGCTTTCTTTATCCATTCATCTATCAGTGAACACTTAGGTTGCTTCCATATTTTGGCTTTTATAAATAATACTGCAGTGAATATAGGGATGTGTATATATTTTCTAATTAGTGTTTTCATTTTCTTCAGATAAATACCCAGAAGTAGGATTGCTGGATCATATGGTCGTTATATTTTTAATTTTTTGAGGAACCTTCATACTGTTTTCCATATGGCTGTACCATTTGCACTCCTGCCAACAGTGCATGAACATTCCCTTTTCTCTGCACCTTCACCAACACTTGTCAATGTTTTGTCTTCTTTTTCTTATACTAGACATTCTGACAGGCCTTTGAGGTGAAATCTTATTGTGGTTTTGATTTGCATTTCCATAACAATTAGTGGTGTTGAGCATCAATTTTCCTGTACCTGTTGGCCATCCATGTATCTTCTCTGGAAAAATATTTATTCAGATTCTCTTCCAGGTTTATTTTTTAANGGAGAGAGAATGAATGAATGAATGAATGAATCTATCTTAAGCAGGCTCCAAGCTCAGTACAGAGTCCGACATAGGGCTCAATCCATGACCCTGGGATCATGACCTGAGCTGAAATCAAGAGTCAGACATTAAGCCAGCTGAGCCACCCAGGTGCCCCAAGATCCTATACCAGTTTTTAATTGGGTTGTTTATTTTTCGCTGTTGAGTTGCAGAAGTTCTTCATATATTTTGGATATTAATCCCCTATTAGATATATGATTTGCAAATACTTTTCTTCCATTTCCTTTGTTGTTCAGAAGCTTTTAGTTTGTGCGGGGGTATAGCTCAGTGGTAGAGCATTTGACTGCAGAAGCTTTTAGTCTGATGTAGTCCCACTTACTAAGTTTTGCTTTTGTTGCCTTTGCTTTCAATATCAAATCCAAAAAATGATTGCACAGACTGACACCACAGAGCTTACCACCTATGTTTTCTCCTAGGTGTTTTATAGTTTCAAGTCTTACATTCAAGTCTTTGATCCATTTTGAGTTAATTTCTGTGTATGGTGTAAGATAGTGGTTCAGTTTCATTCTTTTCCCTGTGGCTGTCCAGTTTTCCGAAAAACCATTTATTGAAGAGACAGTCCTTTCCCCATTGTATATTCTTGACTCCTTTGTCGTAAATTAATCAGCCATACATGTATAGGTTTATTTCTAGGCTCTTTATTCTGTTCCATTAATCTTGTGTCTGTTTTTATGCCAGTACCATATTGTTTTCATTACTGTAGCTTTATAATACAGTTTTAAATCAAGGAGTGTGATGCCTCCAGGCTTGTTGTTCTTTCTCAAGATTCTTTAGCTATTCTGAATCTTTTGTGTTTCCATATAAATTTTAAGATTGTTCTATTTCTGCAGAAAATGTCATTGGAATTTTGATAGGATTACATTGAATTTGTAGATTGCTTTGGATAGTATGGACATTTTGACAATATTAATTTTTCTAAGCCATTACAGCTTCACAATAAACTTTTGGGACATAATTATATAAATGAATATGAGTGATATAATGATTTTTGACATTGTCTTTTACAATTCAGTATTTAATTACTTTTGATTCAAATTTGTTTTAAAATGTCTGTCATCTCCAGAAGGAAATGATATACATATATACTGCACATTAAAAACTAGTTTAAATATAGACACACTTTTATGACATGCATAAAAAATCAAGTCTTGAGAGAGCTCTGCCAGAAACTTTAAAGATATTGATTATGCAGATATTTGAGTTGCTAATTAGTAGTAGAAGGCTTTTATGTATTCTTTGCTTTCTGGATTCCAGTATTCTCTTTCATTGCCATGTATTCTAATTAATAAGGGGAAATAGTATATGATTTCCTCAGGTATGTGTCCTCGGCCACTTACCCACTCAGACATTTGTACTGTTAAGCCCCCAGGTATGTCAGTGAGTATAATGTTGGAGAAATGAGAGATGGACAAACAAAATGTGAATTCAGTTAAAAACCCAGACTTACCAAAATTTGTAGCATTTACATTGTTAGATCTAATATGCTGGAGTTTATTATATGTAACATGAAATCTAATAAATGCTTAAAGGTGATTCTTAGCTGACTTTGATTGCAGGTAGGGAATTGCAAATTAAGCCTATTAAACTTAAAACAAATTACCAAAAGTCTTCAGTACAGTTGAATGATTTGATTCAGAAATATGAACAGCAAAATTTTCAAAATCATTTAAAAATATTCTTTGAAATGAACTGAATGTGAGATTTGCCTGTACTATTTTGTTTGGTATTTCTGTATATCAATCTGGGGCTTTTGTACTAGGAGAGTAAGTTTTCTGATTTAAAGAATATGTATCCAAACGTCAGAAAATTTCTACCAATTTTATTTTTTGTAGATGGTTTCAGACTCCCTCGCAGGTTTTCTACCACGCGGCAACTGAACATGGAGGAAAAGATGTATATCCAGGGCAATGTCTTTGGGAAGGTTGTGAGCCTTTTCAGCGACAGAGGTTTTCTTTTATTACCCACTTACAGGTATACTTTCTTCCTAAAACTATTTGGTCAGTAATCCTCTGGTTGTATTAAAGATCTTGATGCATATTCTTTTACTTCCTCTTTCTCAAAAAGGATAAGCACTGTTCAAAAGATGCCCTGCTTGCAGGATTAAAACAAGATGAACCAGGACAAGCAGGAAGTCAAAAGTCTTCTACCAAGTAAGGACCATTAGTTTACTTCCTGTTGTACATGCAAAAGGAAAAATCAGAAAAACTAGGCAAAGCATAGTAACAATGAAAGACAGTCTCCTGCATTGGTAGACCAGAATCCTAGGTTCTAGTTGATCCAGCTCTGTCCCAGTCGCTTAAATTCTCTAAGCATCACTTTTCGTATTGGCTAGACCATATGCTCTGTTTCTACTTGGTAGTTGTAATGTTTTGATTATAATTTGTAGACAACTCATTAGAAGTAATGACAGATGATATTTGAGACATCCTTTGTAAACTGGAAATACATGTGTGGTTCTTTGTCCTTTAAGAAAATAGTTGAATGTGTATTCGATAATGGTGAAGAGATTTCTTCTTAACACCTTCTCTCAGGAAAGACCAGGGTGTCATGTGAAGATTGTATGGAAGAGTATACAAACCACACTTACTATCTGGTTATTCCTTTACCTGTTTTTCATGAACACATACTTTAATACATGGCAGAGAAGTTCTAGTTGGTTATAAATTCCTGTGAGATCCTCATTAAATTTATATAGTACTTATCTCCTATTCTGTTTCTAACTGAGGCCTTTAGTTATAGATTTGGTAACCTAAATAACGTTTCACTTTCAAAAATGTGAAGATAAGGGGCTGGCTCAGTCGGTTAAGCGTTCGACTGACTCTTGATTTCAGCTCAGGTCACGATCTCGCAGTTCATGAGACTGAGCCCCACTTCAGGCTCTGACAGTGCTGAGCCTGCTTGGGATTCTGTCTCTCCTGTCTTCCCCTCCCTCACTCACATTCTTTCTCTGTCTTTCTTAAAAATAAATGAATAAACATTTTTTAAAATGTCAAGATAAATTAGTTTTTCACCATTTATTGAGATGCTGCTATGTCCTGGGCATTGTGCCAGACATACAGAATTCTTAAGAACAAGATCTAGTCTATAACTTCACAGAACTGAAATTCTAGAAGAACTAGAAGTATAGAAATGCAGAAGCTACTTACATACTTTTATTCATCCCATCACTACTTGGTGAGCACCTACTATGTGCTAGGCACTAAGGTATGATATATGAGGTATATGTGACCAAGGTATGTTCTGCCATTCAGTATCTAGAAACCCAGTGAAAGATAGAAGTGTTCTTATATCTAAAATGAGGACATGCTCAAGACACTGAGAGCCCACCTACATCAATAAATCAATGTAGGAAACCAAGGAAGGCTTTCTGATCGAAGTGCATCCATTGAGACTCAAAGAATGAGAATGAGGAGTAATAAGCCGAGAGTCTCACAAGCCGTAATCATGAGTTTGGGTTTTATCCTAAAGGCAAGGGAAAGTAATTTTTCTGCCAAATATGTTTTTCTGTAATTCTCACTGTAATTAATTTGTGTATATTAGTATATAAGAATATGTTAGAATATGTTTGATTTTGTTTAAATTTGGAGGAAGCAATATTTAATATATCAGTTACAATCAATCAAAAATATCTGTCACTTATACTTAAAATCCAGTAACAGTTGTATCCATATATAGATATTATCTGTAGACATAGATATGGATATGTGTGGCTCACACTTTTAAGATGGCTTTTACGTGAACTTACTTAATATTCAGAATTAGTTTACTTATATTTAAAAGTGCCAGGGGGCACCTGGGTGGCTCAGTTGGTTTAAGCATCTGACTCTTGATTTCAGCTCAGGTCATGATCACACAGTTGGTGGGTTTGAGCCCCATTGTCAGGTTCTGTACTGAGAGTGCAGAGCCTGCTTGGGATTGTCTCCCTCTGCCCCTCCCCTGCTCTCTCTTGGTCTCTCTCCGTCTCTCTCTCTCAAAAATAAATAAACAAACAAACTAACAAACAAACAATCTTTTAAAAAAAAAAAAAGTGCCAGAAATAGTCCCACACTACATATGTGAAACCTGAAGCACAGAGGGGCAAACTGAGATTTTTCAGAGTCACACATGTACTCACAGTGTCAGAAATAGACAGGGTTTCCTCATGTGTGAGCCATTGTTCTTTCCACCATCGCCTCACAAGAATGCAACAGATAGCGATGCAGTTTTTCTGCTTGGCCGAGGAAATCTGGCATAGTTTGAATCTTTTATATAAAACCTATCTCTGCAGTCCCTCCATTCTGTATCTTTCATAAAGGACAGTAGAAATATGCTGAAAGGATTGACTGAAATGATCAAATAATGGGTAGTGTTTAGTAAAAATAACTTGCAACTCAAACTGTAGACTATTTTCTTTTTTGTTAAAATCTTCAAACTACATTTCAAAGTGTGAACTCCATAGCTTTGATACTGTGTTGTATTGATTTTGATCGCATGTTTACCGGCACAGTAACTTTAAAGATGGACTGCACTAGAACATCTGTTGTTTGCTTTAAAATTGATAGGTTGGAAAATAAAAGACTGGAAACCTCACCCTGATACTGAGAGCCCCTTTGCCTGTGCTGACACAAAGTAAATGATAACACTGGGCCATGGGAGCTTGTGTTTATCCTGTATCCGGTTTCAAAGTAACCGCCGAGGGGCTGCCAGGTTGGTCATCCTTGTCAGTCCTTCACATCATGTTGACAGTCTCTCTCTCCTCAATGCAGGCAGCCTGCTGTAGGGGGCACCAGCTCAACGCCTAGAACACAAAAGGCCATTGTGAATCATCCCAGTGCTGCCCTTATGGCCCTTAGGAGAGGATCAAGAAACCTTGTCTTTCGAGATTTTACAGTAAGCAGACCTTGAAAGCCTTATGTGTAAAGGTGTGAGCACGTATGATTTAGATCTTTATTCTTTTCTTTTCCTTTCTTTTTAAGGATGAAAAAGAGGGACCAATAACTAAACACATCCGACTAACAGCTGCCTTAATATTAAAAAATATTGGTAAATATTCAGAATGTGGTCGCAGGTGAGTAATCTCTTTTCGATAGCCAAAGTGAATTTAGATTGTTTTACATGTAAGTTGATAAAACTAGATAACTGTTTTATTCATTGTTTTTCTCATCAATTTTGTGAATATGTCCAAAAGCTTATTCCAACATCAGGCCATCAGGATTTTAAAAGCCAAAAACATAGGGGCACCTGGATGGCTCCGTCAGTAGTGTCAAGCCCTTGATTTAGCTCGGGTCATGATCTCGGGGTTCATGGGTTTGAGCCCCACATTTGGCTCTGCACAGGCAGTGCAGGGCCTGCTTGGGACTCTCTGTCTCTCCATCTCTCAGCCCCTCCCCAATTCACACTATCTCTCTGTCTCAAAATAAACAAACTTAAAAAAAGAAGCCAAAAGTGTAGAAGTTGAAACAACCAAAAGATGATCTTTTAATTTGTCTTATTAATTTTCTTGCTGGCCATAGTATTTAGAGCAAAAAGTAGATTTACTAAAGAGAAACGTTAGGAGTCTGTTTGGGGAGTGGGGAGAGTCACTTGGAAAGTGAATGTGTATCATTTGAAGCCTGTGGAATTAGGGTGGAATTTAGTTTGGTAACTGACATTTTAATGATGCCATCAAAGTCATAGATATTGCTAAGATTGACTTTAATGCTCTGAAGTTTAGAACTTACTTTCTAATGAACTTAAGCAAGAGAAAACTCAGGATTTTATAGACCTGTAGAAACTAGAATTGATAACTCTAATCCTGAGAGAGCAAATGTGGAATGTCCTGTTGATGCCTTTTGAACTTTGTCTCCCTTGAAGCTTGTCTGTAATTTTCTAGCCTGCCTTCTGTATCGTCAACTGACTCAGGCTCTTTTCCTGAGAAGTTGTCCTCTGAGGCACCCTGCCTTCTAGCTAGGGACTCCCTCTCAGAGTTTCTCCCCTCTTATATGCTTTTAGTCCTATCTCCTAAATACATCCTGAATCCACCTTAGTTCTCTCCACCCCTCGCATTTTGACCTTGCTTTAGTTCTTTCATATTTCTTGCAATCCCTCCAGCTGGATTTTCCCAATATAAAAACAGCGGTATCAGTTACTAAAGAAAAAGCAATGAATTTGAGTCTGTCAAACTTGTGTAAATTAAAGATGAAAAAGCTTAAAACTAAAGTTTAAAAAACTCTATTTGCAATGCCAGAGTTACTATGTTTTAGTGTATACAGTGTTCTCACAGATGAAGAAAAAGAATTCTGAACATTCAAAAAGAAAAATAAGCAGTTTTTCAGAAAAAAAAGAAATATGAAGGCTTAGTAACCATATAGGAACACCAGCATCTTATTCATTCGCAACATGATTTCTTCCTACCTTTCTCACTATATTTCCCTCTCCCTTTTTGCTTCATAGCCTACATTTCAGTTTCAGCCCAGCTAAGCCGCATGCAGATTTCTAATCTTCCTATACACTTTCATGTTGCACGTTTGTACCTTTCTTTCAGTACCTACTTACCCTGTGCTGCTGGCCTGTTGATGATCTGGAAACCCTTCATGACCAGTCAGATAGCAGCTTCTGTGTGCTGCTTCCTGTGCTGTGTTCCCCTTCCCCATAGTGCTTGTTCTTCTCTGCTGTGTAACCTATCTCGTAACATTTAATCTTGTTTTGTAAATAGTTTTTATATGGCCATTTTCACCTACTGACATGTGTGTAGACTTTCTCTGATTAATCTTTGTAGCCTAAACACCTGGCACAGTACTCAACATGTGGTAGATAATCTCTGTTTTCTCTTCATCCTTAAGATTCAACTCAGGGGTTACCTCTTCCTTTCCTGACATCTTCCTCACTAGCCCACCTCTGACCTAGGGTGCCTTGGGTACTCCCTACCACTTCACACCTTGCGTTTTACCACCCTAGGTGGTGAGCTCCTTGAAAGCAGGGACTGAATATTGATTTTCATTTTTGTGCCCTCCGTGCCTACCATAGTATTTGGATTGTAAAAGCAATTTAATAAGTATTTGATTGATAGACAGATGGAAGGAAAGAAGTCTCAACAAATCCATTCTTTTCTAGAGTTCTGATCTAGAATTTGTGAAGATAATTAGAATTCTAAAAATAAATTTTATGAGTGCCAGGGTGGCTCATTCAGTTAATCATCCAGCTCTTGATTTCAGGTTCATGGGTTTGAACCCTACGTCAGGCTCTGCAGTAAAAACATGGAGCCTGCTTGGGATTCTCTCTCCCTCTCCCTCTCCCTCTCCTTCTCCCTCTCCCTCTCTCTCTCCCTCTCTCTCTCTCTCCTCCCTCCTTTCCCCCATCCCTCTCCCCTGCTCTCTCCCTCTCTCAAATAAAAAAACTTTAAAATAAAAGCAAAAATAAAAGCTAAAAACTTAGCATTTTACCTCCTTCAAATTGTACATTCTTAGGCTTATAGCAATAGAGCCTCTTTGGGTAGATCTAATAGGATTATTGAGCCAAAAGTTTTCATTCTGCTGTTTTTGTTTTGTTGTTGATTTTGTTATTTTCTATATAACTCTGAACTTTCCAAACATCTTGTGGTGTCTTCAGTTACTATGATCTTAGAAGAGCAGAATCCATTAAATTCTTAGCGTTCACCCTCCCAGTGCAGGTTGAACAGCAGAACTTCATTCCGACATCTCCAGTGATGTGGAGTCTGGCTTAGCAAGAATATGGACAGAATCTGGCAAAACCTATAAAAGTAAAAAAGAGCGTGTAGGAAATCAGCTGCAAAAGATAATTCTCTGTTGAGATTTCTCATCTCTGGTGGAATAAGTAACAGGGTATGGTTTTTTTAGACTAAAGCCAACTCTATTTGGTAATAAAAAAAATTGCATGTTGATAGGAAGATATGTGGAAATTTATCTTCATTCTTGTACGGTATACTGAACAGTATGAAATATCAACGTTTTTAAATTTGAAATGCAGAATCTGTTGATATAATGTAAAATGTTTAAATACATTTTATCTCCATTCTTCTTATTTTTTTAATGTTTATTTCTGAGAGAGAGCATGAGCAGGGGAGGGGCAGAGAGAAAGGGAGACACAGAATCTAAAGCAGGCTCCAGGCTCTGAGCTGTCAGCACAGAGCTTGACACGGGGCTCAAACTCATGAACTGCGAGATATGACCTGAGCCAAAGTCAGACGCTTAACTGACTGAGCCACCCAGGCGCCCCCAGTGTATTTACAACAAAGCTACAGTAATCAAAACGGTGTATTACTGGCATAAAGACAGACATAATAATCATTCAGTGGAGATGAATAGAGCCCAGACAGAAGTCCTGGCATATATGGTCAAATGATTTGCATTAAGATGCCAATTCTCCATTCAATGAGAGAAAGACAGATGGAGCTGGGAAAACTGGATATTCACATGCAAAAGAACAAAGTTGAACCCTTACCTAACACCATATACAGAAATTAACTCAACATGGATCCAAGACCTAGAAATAAGAGCTAAAACTGTAAAACTCTTAAAATATCTGAGGAAATTTCATGACGCTGGATTTGACAGTGATTTGTTGGATATGACGCCAAAGAAGCAGGCAACAAAATGAAAACTAAATTGAACTTCAGCAAAAGTAGAAACTTATGCACCAGTGGACATTATTAACAGAATAACAGAATGGCAGAAAATAATTGCAAATTGCATATCTGATAAAGCAGTTAAAATTAAAATGTAGGATGTATAACGAACTCCTAAAACTCAACAACATAAAACAAATAATCTGATTTTTAAAATGGGCAGGGGCACCTGGGTGACTCAGTCATTTAAGCATCCAACTGTTGACTTCAGCTCAGGTCATGATCTCAGGATTCGTTAGTTCAAGCCGCACATAGAATCCCTGCTTGGGATTCTCTTTCTCTCCCTCTCCCCGTCTCTCTCTATCCCTCTCCCTCTCCCTCTCCCACTCCCTATCTCCCTCTCTCCCTCTCCCCTTCTCCCCTTCCCCTACTTGTGTGCATACTTTATTTCTCTCTCTCTCTCTCAAGATAAATAAACTTATCAAAAAAATAATAATAAAGTAAAAATTATTGGAAGACTTGAATAGACATTTCACCAAGGAAGGTAAACAAATGGCCTTTAACCACATTGAAATATGTTCAACATTATTGGTTATTAGAGAAGCACAAATCAAAACCAGAATGAGATGCCACTTCACAGTTATTAGAGTTTATTATTTAGGGGCTCAGTTGGTTGAGTCTCTGATTCTTTTTTTTTTTTTTCCTGAGAGAGAGAGAGAGAGAGAGAGAGAGAGGCAGCATGAGCAGGGAGGTCAGAGAGAGAGAGGGAGACACAGAATCCAAAGCAGGCTCCAGGTTCTGAGCTGGCTGTCAGCACAGAGCCCGACGTGAAGTTTGAAGCCACGAACCATGAGATCATGCCCTGAGCCGAAGTCGGACGCTTAACCAACTGAGCCACCCAGGCACCCCAGAGTGTCTGATTCTTGATTTGGGCTCAGGTCATGATCCTGGGATCATGGGCTCCATACTAAGCATGGAGCCTGCTTAAGATTGTCTCACTTTGCCTCTCCCCACTCCCCATCGCGTGCAGGCACATGCATTCTCTCTCGCTCTCTCTTTTAAAAAAACAAATGTTGACATAGATATGGAGAAATTGGAACCCCTGTGCATTGCTGATAGAAATATAAAATGGTACAGCCACTGTGGAAAACAGTATTTTGGTTCTTCCAAGAATTAAGTATAGGATTGCTATTTGATCCAGCAATTCCACTTCTGGGTGTATACACAAAAGAAAGTAGAGAATTCAAACAACAACAAAGGAGGAATTTGGGGGGAAATGGGGAGTGACTGCTAATGGGTGTTAGATTTCTTTTTGAAATGATGAAAATATTCTAAAACTGTGGTGATGGTAGCACAATTCTGTGAATATTCTAAAAACCACCAAATTGTATACTTAACTGAATTGTATGGTATATGAATTATATCAATAAAGCTATAAAAATTAATTTTAAAAAATTAAGTGGTAATATAAAGTTTTTAATGGAATATAGTAGTCCCCTACTTCATTCTTCCTAGCGACCCTCAACAGAGAGTTTTCAACAGTTTGAACTAATTTTTTTTTTGGTATTTGCCTCCGTATTTCTAAATAATATTCTTACGTTACTATTTCTTAATTTACCTATTTTACACATTAACTGTTGACACTCTTTCTAAAGAATTGAATACTCTTAAAACCTCTCTCCTGCTTTTCCTTTCCTCATAATATTGTTCCATCACAGTTTTGAGTTAAATCTTAAATCAAAAATTGTCAGATTGTTGATGCTCATCCAAGTGCTACTATTATTAAGTTTTCTTCCTTTCTTTGTATTTCTGGGGTTAATGATTGCCTTGCTTTTTGTTTAGCTTTTTATGGACCTAATGCTGATTAGGTCCATAAATGATATATTTCAGTATTTCTCAAGCCCTTATATAAGTTATCCAAATGCCCAAACATAGTTGTTACACCTCTCTCACCTTTACATTTTTTTCCCTGCCGTCTAGACAGCTTGCTTTCTAGACCTTGTACGCAGCCATTCTCAGGAATTCCTTCAGTATTGAATCCCTTTTTCTTGTATTCAGATTATTTCCTTTACTTGATTTACTCACTCATCATGCTAAAGCATACCCTCCAATAAATAAAAATAAATAAAAAACCCCACAGGTCTGAAATGTCTTTATTCTGACTAATGATAGTTTGACTAGATTTAAAATTCCAGATTTAAAAGCCCTTTTTTTTCTTTTTTTTCTTTTTTTAAGTCTGTGAGAGCACTGTCTAATGTCTTCTAGCATGCAGCTTTGCTGTTAAGAAGTCTGTAACTTTCTGGCTTCCATTCTGTGTTTGTGATCTATTTTCCATCCTAGAAGGGTTCAGGATTTTTCCCCCTTTAATTTCTGATATTCTGAAATTCTTTGATGTTGTATCTTAGTGTAGGTGTTTTGTTGTTGTGTTCATTAAAGTGCACATTTCATTTCAGTGAATACTTTCAATCAAGAGATTCCTGTCCTTCAAAATGGGAATTTTTCTTGAATGTCTCTTTTTATAATTCCTTGCCAACCATTGACTCTGTTCTCCATTTCTAAACTTCTCTCTTTTGGATGCTAGACCCTCACAGATTGATCCTCTAATTTTCTTTTCTCTCTTAGCTTTCATTTTTGTCTGTTTAATGTATTTCCTGGGAATTTCCTTGACTTTATCATTAAATCTATTGAAATTTTACTCAGGCTATCCTGCTTTCATTTCTAAGAGCTCATTCAGAGTGGCAGTGTTACTGTTTTAAACACCCTGTTCATATGTTGAATACAGTGCCTTCTCATCTCTCTGAGGATATTAATGCTAGGATTTTTAATTTTTTTTCTCTTTTCCTCTAAATTCTTCAAATGAGGGACACCTCGGTGGCTCATCTGTTGAGCATCCAACTCTTGTTTTCAGCTCAGGCTCAGGTGCTGGGACTGAATCCTACATTGGACTCTGCACTGAGTGTAGAGCCTGCTTGGGATATTCTCTCTCTCTCTCTCTCTCTCTTTCCCTTCTCCCCCTTCACTCTCCTTCTTTTTCTCTCTCTCTCCCTCTGCCCCTCTTCCTTGCTCTCTCTCTTTCTCTCTTCTCTCTCTCAAAAACAATAAATTCCTCAAATGAGTATTTGGGCTTTACTTTTTATAGTGAGAGTAAAATATCAACACACTAATTAGAAGCTCTGAGTATGTGATCTCCACTTGTCACTGGTGATTCCCATTTTTGGTGATCCCTGATGATCCAGTTTTTTTTTTGTTTTTTTTTTTAGAAGCTCTTCAAATATCAGTCTCTAGAGAGAGATTTTGTTTCTCCAGGAAAGAATCTCTGATTTTCTTGCGTTTGGAAGTAGGCAGTTTGGAGGATGGTCAATGTGAAATCCTGTGTTCTGGAAATGGAATGGGAGAGGGGAACCAGGAGGATCCCATTTTTGTCCAATTGATTCCTTATCCCCTGTAGTCCTAACCTTTCTGGTTTAGTTTCTTCAGAAAATTTTCTTTAATTCATTTTGGTACTATTTTGGGAGGGAAAGGAGAAAAACTGTGTTCAAACTGCCAAGTGTCTTAAATTGTGTTGACTAATGCTACTTACAAATTATTTTCGATATCTATTAAGTATATTAAAGTGACACAACGTTTATCCTTTGTTATATCAAAAAATAAACCTTGAAATTTGAAGTTGAAATACCATTGTATACAACAAAATGGGCATATTTTATCTACTGAGTGCTTATTTCTTTAAAACCCCAAAAAGTAAAAGATATTCATTTATATCAAAAATAAAATTGTTATGGGACACCTGGCTGGCTCAGTTGGTGGCGCATGTGATTTCTTGATCTTGAGGTGGTGGGTTTGAGCCCCTATGTTGGATGTAGAGATTACTTAAAAAAAAGTAGACCTTAAAAAAAAAGAAAATGTTACCTTAAAGTCATCCTGGTGATTTAAATTTAGTCTTTCTAAGTTTTATCCATGTGACATAAAAATAATACTTTTGAGGTGTCTTTGTGGCTCAGTTAAGTGTCTGACTTGAGCTTAGGTCATAACCTCACAATTTGTGGGTTTGAGCTCCACATCAGGCTGTCTGCTCTCAGCATGGAGCCTGCTTTGGATCCTCTGTCCCCCTTTCTCTCTCTTTTCTGCCCCTTCCCTGCTCATACTCTCTTTCTCAAAAATAAACTTTTAAAAAAAGTAAAATATTTTTAAAATAATATTTTTAATGTTTTATTTATTTTTGAGCGAGAGAGAAAGAGAGAGACAGTGTGAGCAGGGGAGAGTCAGGGAGAGGGAGACACAGAATCCGAAGCAGGCTCCAGGCTCTGAGCTGTCAGCACAGAGCCAGATGCAGGGCTCAAACCCACAAACCGTGAGATCATGACCTGAGCCGAAGTCAGATGTTTAACCAAACTGAGCCACCCAGGTGCCCCAAGAAAATGTTTTTAAATACTATTTTTAAACTGTCAATTTGGAAAAATATTGTAATTGGTGAAATTTTTGAAGCTGAAAGTTTTTTCTTTATCAAAGTATTCACTAATATAGGAAAAAATAATTTGAACCCANTAACTGAAGTATAATATAAGTGTTAGTTTCAGGTGTACAATAATATAAAGGTAATGAACAATTCTATACATTACTCAGTGGTCATCAATATATAAGTGTACTTTTCATCCCTTTAACTATTTCACCCATCCCCTCACCTACCTCCCTGTTAGCAACCACCAGTTTGTTTTCTCTATGTAAGAGTCTTTTTTTTTTTTTGTCTCTTTTTTGTTGGTTCATCTGTTTTGTTCCTTAAATTCTACATGATTGAAATCATATGGTATTTGTCTTTCTCTGATATAATTCACTTAGCATTATACACTCTAGGTCCATCCATATTGTTGCAGATGGCAAGACTTCATTCTTTTATGACTAATATCCACACGCGTGCTCACAACTACATCTTTGTTATCCATTTATCTGTGGATGGTCAGTTGGGTTGCTTCTGTATCTTGGCTATTGCAAATAACACTGCAGTAAACATAGGGGTGCATTTATCTTTTCAAATGATTTAAGTTATTTTAAAATCAAGTTTTATAGGACTTTATTTCTTTTCTAGAAAAAATTGTAGAAATGTCATAATTCACTTAAAAATTTGTTTAGGAGCACCTGGTTGGCTCAGTCGGGTTAAGCAAACAACTCTTTTTTTTTTTTTTTTTAATTTTTTATTGTTTTATTTATTTCTAGGAGAGAGAGAGAGAGAGACAGCGTGAGCAGGGGAGGGTCAGAGAGAGAGGGAGTCACAGACTCTGAAACAGGCTCCAGGCTCTGAGCTGGCAGTCAGCACAGAGCCCGACACGGGGCTCGAACCCACGAACCACTAGATCATGACCTAAGCGAAAGTCGGACGCTTAACCGACTAAGCCACCCAGGCGCCCCAAGCAAACAACTCTTAATTGCAGCTCAGGTCATAATTTCATGGTTTGTGAGTTGGAGCCATGCTGTGAGCGCGGAGTGTGCGACGCTCTCTCTCCCTTCCTGCCTCTCCCTCACCAGCTTGTGCTTGCACACATGTGTTCGCTCTCTTAAAATAAACTTAAAAAATTTTGTTTTATCAATTTTTGAAATAAATCATACCTAAATTTTAAAAACCAGAAGTGTATAAACCTCAATGAATCAGCACAGAGCAAAACACCCACATAATCAGACATCCAATTTCAGAAGTAGAGGAGGGGCACCTAGGTGGCTAGGTAGGTTAAGCAACTGACTCTTGATTTTAGGTCAGGTCATGATCTCAGTTCATGAGATTGAGCCCTGCACCCTGCAGTGGGGCTTTGTGCTGAGTGCAGAGTCTGCTTAAGATTGTCTCTCTCCCTCTCTGTTACCCCTCCCGCTGTCTCAGAAATAAATAAATGAACATTAAAAAAGAAAATAGAGGAACACCACTACTGCACAGTTCCTGTAGTCCCCACTTGTCTTTATCCCATTTTCTTTGTTGGGATCGCTATCCTGATGTTACACCATAGAATTTTACCTCATTTTGAACTTCATATAAGTAGAATCATATGGTATATATTCTCTCATGTTAGCTTTTTTACTCAACTTTTTTTGTGAAATTCATTCATGGTACATGTAGCAGTACATTGTTCATATTCTTGCAGTATACGATTCTGTTCTATGAATATACCCAAATTGTTCCTTCCATTCTACTTTTGGTAGGCATATTGGTTGTTTTCAGTTAGGGGCTATTAGGGGGTGCCTGGGTGGCTCAGTCGGTTAAGCCTCCGACTTCAGCTCAGGTCATGATCTCACGGTTTGTGAGTTCAAGCCCCATTTCGGGCTCTGTGCTGGCAGGTAGCTCAGAGCCTGGAGGCTGCTTCACATTCTGTATCTCCCTCTCTCTCCGACCCTCTCCTGCTCACGCTGTCTCTCTGTCTCTCTGTCTCTCTGTCTCTCTCTCTCTCTCAGAAATAAATAAATAAATAAATAGTGCCCCTATGAACATTCTATACATGTTTTTGGCCATTTATGTATATATTTCTATTGAACTTTTAAGAATGATTGATTGGTGATTCAAAGGATATTACAACTTGAATACATAAAGCCAAAAATTCCAAAGCCAAAAATTTTATATCCTCCAGCGATGGAGGAGTGTCACAGTTGCTCCACATACTTGGCAACATTTGCTACTATAATTTTAATTTTTAATTTTAGCCATTTTGGGGGATGTGTACAGTATGGAAACTACATAAAAGCAAATATCAAAATAGCCAAAAAACATGAAAAAATGGCTAACTCCTTAGTCCAGGGTTATTTTAATGAAGGCACTAAGTTCTTGGGTTATCTCAATGCTGGTTGATTTTTTTTTTCTGACATTTATTGTGAAATTTTTCACACATAAGGTAAACTTGACATGCAGTGAACACCTATATACCAATCACCTAAACTTTTTTTTTTAACATTTATTTATTTCTTTTTGAGAGAGAAAGAGCACAAGTGGGGGAGGGGCAGAGAGAGAGGGAGACACAAAACCCAAAGCAGACTCCAGGCTCTGAGCTGTCAGCACAGAGCCAGACATGGGGCTCAAACCCACAAACCAAGAGATCATAACCTGAGCTGAAGTCGGACGCTTAACTGAGCCACTCAGGTGCCCCTCACCTAGTTTTTACCATTGACTTTTTACTTTACCTTTCTTACCATAGACCTATCTCCATCCTTCCATTTCCGGCTGAATTTTACCATTTTTCTCCTTACCCCTCAGCATCGTTCTGTTCTTTTGTAGACTGTTCATTTTTATAATCTTTCTTCTTTATACACATCACCACATCACTATCATAATTTTAGGGGTAGAAAATTTCTTTTTAAGTTACAAATTAAAAAGAAATAGCTGCTTTTATGGAGTAATGTCACGTTCAGATGATAAGCTGAATATTGCCTGCTTTCACTTAATGAAGAGAATAAAATTTTAATCATACCTTGAATATAATTTTTATTTTCAAGCCCTCTCTTTTTTTTTCATTTTTTAAAATTTTTTGTTTATTTTTGAGAGAGAGAGATCACGAGTGGGAGAAGGCCAGAGAGAGAGAGAGAGAGGGAGACACAGAATCAGAAGGAGGCTCCAGGTCTGATCTGTCAGCACAGAGCCCAACGCGGGGCTCGAACCCATGAGCTGTGAGATCATGACCTGAGCTGAAGTCGGACATTTAACCGACTGAGCCACCCAGGCGCCCCACAAGCCCTCTCTTAAAAGCACCCATCTTATACCTCTCCAACTATTTTCTGACATGATCTAAATTTATATTTAATTTTATCTTAATTGTGTCAGGAACAGTTAATATAATATGAGATCTAACCTCTTAACAAGTTGTTGTGTATAATACATTATGTTTGACTATAGGTACAGTGTTGTACGTGTATCTCTCAAGCTTATTCATCTTGCTTAACTGAAACTTTATGTCCGTTGATCCCATTTCCACCTTTGCCCTCAGCCCCTGACAAACACCATTTCACTCTTTTATTCTGTGAATTTGGCAACTCTAGAAACATCTGAATTTTCTAGAAGCATGAATGAAGCTTGATACAGAATTATGCCTTGCATAATTAGAAAGGTCTAATATTTAGAAAGGTCCATGGAGAAAAATCAGTCAGATGATCTTGTCTAATTCTGCCACTACTGTTTAGCTAGAAAGTCATTTCAGTTTGAGATGCCTCAAGATGTCCTCAAGTTACTCATCTGTAAATTGAAGGTTAAACTAGTTTTTTACCTTTTGCTACAATATATTAACATTACTGGGTGCAGAACTATGTATTGTTTCTTTAAAATTTTTTAAAAATAAAAATAAATTAAAAATAAAAACATAAAAATTTAGAGTTTTGGGGGTGTCTGAGTGGCTCAGTCGGTTAAGCATCTGACTTCAGTTCAAGCCATGATCTCATGGTTCATGGATTCAAGCCCCATATTGGGCTCTGTGCTGACAGCTCAGAGCCTAGGCCTGCTTCGGATTCTGTGTGTCTCTGTCTCTGCCCCTCATCTGCTCGCACTCTGTCTCTGTCTCTGTCTTTCTCAAAAATGAATAAACATAAAAAATTTAATTAAAAAAATTTAAAGTTTTGTAAGCTTTGTTTTTTTTGTTTTTTGTGTTTAGATTCCACATATTAGTGAAATTATATTTGTTTTTCTTTGACTCACTGTACTTAGCATAATACCCTCTAGGTCCATCCTTGTTGTTGCAAATGGTAAGATCTCATTCTTTTTTTGTTTTTTTAATGATTGAGTAGTATTCTATTGTGTGTATATACCACATGTTTACCCATTCATCTGTGGATGGACACTTAGGTGCTCCCATACCTTGGCTATTATAAATACTGCTTCAGTAAACCTAGTAGTGCATGTTTCTTTTGAAATTAGCTTTTTCATTTTCTTTGGGTAAATACTCAGTACTGGGATTACTGGATTATATGATATTTCTATTTTTAAGAAATTTTTTTGAGGAACCTTAAATATTTGGTAGAATTTACCAGAGAACCTCTGAGACTGGTGTTTTCTGTTTGGGGAGTTTGTTTTTTGTTTTGTTTTGTTTTTTAATCATTCAATTTATTTAATAGATCTAGGCCTATTCAGATAATCTGTTTCACAGTGTGTGATGTTTGGAAGCCTGTTTTTTTTTCAAGGAAGTGGTCTGTTTCACCTAGAGTTTCAAATTTGTGGGCATCATGTTATTCAAATTTGTGGGCATCATGTTATTCATTCTTTGTTGCCTTTAATGTCCACAGGATCTGTAGGGATCCTTGGTACCTTTCCTTCTTTCATTTCCAATATTAGTAATTTGTATACACACTGTTTTTTCTTAGCATGTCTTAGATACTCATT